>NC_137465.1:174294922-174402739 GCF_964235325.1 Thermobia domestica | reverse complement strand
ATACACTCCTAGCACTGACTACACGTACTTGTAACAGTGACACATATTCTCTAATAGTGACAGAATAACTTCTAATTCCTAACAGTATATGTACGCCTAACAGTGACATACTTCCCTCCTACCGTAATTGTATATACTTGACTTCAGGAAATAGTATAAACGGTATTCTTGATAATTTATATATAGAAATAGAACATATAATTTGTAAGTGAGGGTAATTGTTGAAGAATAATCAGTGGAAAAAGATTAACAACTAAGGTTACCTAATGAATGCTCATACTCAAACGAACATAAAACTTGTTAACAGTACAAAACTACTTCTAACAGTGACATACTTATTTCTAAAAGTAATTCACATACTCCTAACAGTGACACTTATTCCGGTGACTCATATACTCCTAACAGTAACACACTTATTGCAGTGACTCATATACTCCTAACAGCGACACCTTTCTTCCAGTGACTCATATATTCCTAACCGTGACACACTTATTGCAGTAACTCATATACTCCTAACAGTGACACACTTATTCCAGTGATTCATATACTACTAACAATGACACTTATTCCAGTGACTCTTTTACTCCTAACAGTGACACATTTATTCCAGTGACTCATATACTACTAACAATGACACTTATTGCAGTGACTCATATACTCCTAACAGCGACACCTTTCTTCCAGTGACTCATATATTACTAACAGTGGCACACTTATTGCAGTGACTCATATACTTGTAACAGTGACACTTATTCCAGTGACTCATATACTCCTAACAGTGACACATATTCCAGTGATTCATATCCTCCTAACAGTGATACCTATTCCAGTACTCCTTACTCCTAGCAATGGCACATTAATTCCAGTAACTCATATACTTCTAAGAATGACACTTACTCCAGTGACTCATATACTCCTAACAGTGGCACACTTATTCTAGTCACTCATATACTCCTAACAGCGACACTTATTGCAGTGACACACGTACTCCTAACAGTGACTCATATACTCCTAACAGTGACACATATTCTAGTGACTCATATACTCCTAACAGTAACACATTTATTGCAGTGACTCATATACTCCTAACAGTCAACACACTTATTGCAGTAACTCATATACTCCAAACAGTGACACCTTTCTTCCAGTGACTCATATACTCCTAACAGTGACACACTTATTGCAGTGACTCATATACTACTAACAGTGACACGCTTATTCCAGTGATTCATATACTACTAACATTGACACTTATTCCAGTGACTCTTTTACTCCTAACAGTGACACATTTATTCCAGTGACTCATATACTACTAACAATGACACTTATTACAGTGACTCATATACTCCTAACAGCGACACCTTTCTTCCAGTGACTCATATATTACTAACAGTGGCACACTTATTGCAGTGACTCATATACTTGTAACAGTGACACTTACTCCAGTGACTCATATATTACTAACAGTGGCACACTTATTGCAGTGACTCATATACTTGTAACAGTGACACTTATTCTAGTGACTCATATACTCCTAACAGTGACACATATTCCAGTGATTCATATCCTCCCAACAGTGATACCTATTCCAGTACTCCTTACTCCTAGCAATGGCACATTAATTCCAGTAACTCATATACTTCTAAGAATGACACTTACTCCAGTGACTCATATACTCCTAACAGTGGCACACTTATTCTAGTCACTCATATACTCCTAACAGTGACACTTATTGCAGTGACACATGTACTCCTAACAGTGACTCATATACTCCTAACAGTGACACTTATTGCAGTGACTCATATACTCCTAACAGTGACACATATTCTAGTGACTCATATACTCCTAACAGTAACACACTTATTGCAGTGACTCATATACTCCTAACAGTCAACACACTTATTGCAGTAACTCATATACTCCAAACAGTGACACCTTTCTTCCAGTGACTCATATACTCCTAACAGTGACACACTTATTGCAGTGACTCATATACTACTAACAATGACACACTTATTCCAGTGATTCATATACTAACATTGATACTTATTCCAGTACCTCATTTATTCCTAACAGTGACACACTAATTCCAGTGACTCATATACTACTAACAATGACACTTATTCCAGTAACTCTTATACTCCTAACAGTGACACACTTATTGCAGTAACTCATATACTCCTAACAGTGACACCTTTCTTCCAGTGACTCATATATTACTAACAGTGACACACTTATTCCAGTGACTCATATATTACTAACAGTGACACACTTATTCCAGTGATTCATATACTGAACATTGATACTTATTCCAGTGCCTCATTTACTCCTAACAGTGACACACTAATTTCAGTGACTCATATACTACTAACAATGACACTTATTCCAGTAACTCATACTCCTAACAGTGGAACACTTATTCCAGTCACTCATATACTCCTATAGCACGGCCAACAAGAGACGTTTCTTACCACATGCGGTGGGACATTGCAGCCTCTACTTTGATACCAGTGTTACCAACCACGATCACTCTGTCTTATACCATTAATTATATTGCCACTACAGTTGCACCGAAAAAAACCTTGACACGAGAGTAGTGGCAATGTCACTGTGAGCTATCAGAGACGTTCTCTTACTGGACGCACTATAACAGTGTACAGACTTATTGCAGTAACTCATATACTCCTAGCAGTGACATATTTCTGCCAGTGACGCATATACTCCTAACAGTGACACACTTATTCTAGTGACTCATATACTCCTAACAGTGACGCTTATTCCAGTGACACATATACTTCTAACAGTGACGCACTTATTCCAGTGATTCATATACTGAACAGTAATACTTATTCCAGTGGCACATATACTCCTATCAGTGACACCTAATCCAGTAACATATATACTTCTAACAGTGACACTTATTCCAGTGACACATATACTCCTAACAGTGACACACTTATTGCAGTGACTCATATACTCCTAATAGTGACACTTATTGCAGTGACACACATACTCCTAATAGTGACACTTATTCTATTGGCACATATACTCGTAACAGTGACACTTATTCCAGTGACTGATATACTCCTAACAGTGATATACTTACTTCTGACAGTGACATATATACACATAATGTACGTAGCATTTGGACATAAGCTAATTACTGAATGAAGTAAGAACAAAATGAATTTTTCAATTCAGAAGGATGTGAAATATATATACCGTAGTTTCATTTGCTAATAGTATACCACAGTAATATTTTACGAAATATTTCTGACGCTTTATGACCATTATGCACTTATATCACAAATGTTTTATATTCATTTTGCAGTAGATGAGAAATATCCTACAGTACCGAGTAGCAGATATTCATAATCTAAAGTGTTCATTCGATATCCCCCAAAAATGTCAGAAGAGCGTTTCCTGTAAAGTTTGGTATGAATGGGGCTTAAAAGCATGCAATACGCCTATCAAACCTAATCCAGAAATTTCTCTTTCAGTGAAGGGTTTGAAATTCAAGAAGCATCTTTAAAAATGCCTTAGAGCTCACGAGAAGAACGTGTGAGAAATTAGGCATAAATCTCAGTAGTATGCACTAAATTATATAAAAAGAATCGTCTCTTTTCTTAGAAACAGCAAATCCAACAGTGTCTTACAAAGGAGGAATACTATAGTACCAAGATTGAACTTAGTGCTATAGTTAAAAGACTCACGAACCACGGCCTTGAGTGGAGAGACACTGGTTGCATTGCCTTTGATAGATTCGTGAACAGCAGAGGCTGCTACCGGACATGGAACTCACAAAATCCTAATGTTTCCTCCACTTGAAACCCTCTCACAAACCATGTGATTGTATGGTATGCAGAATCGAAAGTTGGAATTCTGAATGAACATTTCCGATAATTATTTCTTTGGATTATGAAAGCAGTGCGGAACCAGAATTGACTGGTCCGTGTCTATTGGATTTTTCTTCAAAGAGATATCTCAAAATGTGTACTAGGACAACCTGAAAATTTACTAGAACCTGAGATGACCTATTGAGGCAGAAAAAAAGTGGCAACTTGAACAGAAATCTTACCCAAGATAGTGTAAAATTTTGGAATAAAATTGTGAAAAATCGTCGAGGTTGGAAGGAAGCATACTGAATATAAATGATAGAACCAAATAATCTCGCTGCTGACGTCCCCATTAAACCTTACTTAATCAATCAGTCAATCAACACATGATAGATCATGTCTAAATTTAGACTAGATACGTGTATATATTTGCGTTCCGGAGCCATAACAATAATCATAAACATAACCAGATGTAGCGTTACCCACGAGACGCTAAATAAGGTTTTCTCGTCTCGTCTCGTCTCGTAAAATTTTGTAGAAGTCTTGTCTCCATTTTTTAAAATTGATTCTTTCTAAACTTGTCTCGATTCTCGGCAAGCTTCTCGTCTCGTCCTGTAAGTGTATATGCTTAACTTTTGGAAATAGCGTAAACTGTAGTCTTGTTAGCTTATGCAACAGAAATAAGACATAAACCGCCTTATGCAGAGTCGTTTTGACGAACGACTAGTGTCATACTAAAGACTTGACTACTGCAGCAAACATATGTTAGTCGAACTCTTTAGTATGGCACTAATCTCACATTAGAACGTCTCTGCATAAGGCCCATAATTGGTAAGTAACGCTAACTATTGAAGAATAATCATTGCAAAAAATTAATGAATGCTCATACCCAAACGAACATAAAATTTATTTACAGTACAAAACTACTAGTAAATAATTTTGAAAAGATAAATGTTTGACGTACACTGTAAAAAATTTCGCCTTAAATTTACTGACCGATTACCGTCAACTCTCGCTGCCATCCGATTACCCTAAATTTTACGGACCACCGTTTTTTCATAAAAAC
Organism: Thermobia domestica; assembly: GCF_964235325.1. Classification (NCBI taxonomy): domain Eukaryota; kingdom Metazoa; phylum Arthropoda; class Insecta; order Zygentoma; family Lepismatidae; genus Thermobia; species Thermobia domestica. The sequence continues at coordinate 174,397,837 of NC_137465.1, read as the reverse complement.
GGCAGACTGTATATTTAGAAGCAAAATAATATTGACCGTGTTTAGAAACAAATTTGGTACCGTATATTTTACGGTAATTTACCGTAATATTTAGGGGTCGTTTTTTTAAAAAAAGCACAGGTGTGTTATTACCGTTGAAGATTTACGGTAATAACACACCTGTGTCCTCTTGCTAGATCCAGTAAGAATTCTTGCTGGTCAATATATATTGACCCAATTTTCATCGAATTGCTGGAAACTGTATCAGTACACACACTGGCTAGCAATAATTTTTGCTGGATGGATGCAACTAGAGTGCACACTGGTCCACTGCTGTTAAAGACTACTTAACTAAAGAAAACAAAAGTGAACGAAAGAAGCCTTGCACCTACGACGTGCATAATATCCATAAGAATAAAAGTTGAAATTAATTCTTAGTTTGTAATATCGAACCCTTGTTCTGATATCATCTTGAACATACATTGATTTTTCTTTTCAAAATTACTAATTTTGTCATGTATTGAACAAAACACCAGAAGAGGATTCGATATTACATACAAAAAAAAAAAAAAAAAAAACTACTACTTGAATTTCATAGCTGAGTTTTCGCACGCTTTGAAGATGTAGTTGGAACAAACATCCATGCCCTTTTAAGATATTCATAAATCGATATTCTGTTACAGTGTTAAGACTAGCTTTATTGCATGTATTTTCGCTATGAGTACCAGTAGACCAATAGACCTCAAATATTCTAGTCAGCGATTCATTCGATTAGTCGCATTATTACGGTTTCAGATAACCAAGCAGGCACTCGACAACATAGCTTAGAATGACCAGAAGTACGACTAAACAAGTGTAAAACCATATGACTTCTCACAACACTGCCTACAGTATCCAGTGTCCGCTATCTCAAATTAATAAATACGTGTTTGGATAATTATGTAACAGTGGCATCAATGCTAAAAAAAAAAAAAAAAAAAAAAAAGTCACCAAACTTCCAGTGTATCGAACTTTTGCATATTTAGACTATTACACACTCAAATGTATTAACAAGACACCAGAACAGATTATAGGTACTCAGAACAAAATTAAAGATGAAAACATTTACAGAAATATTTTTCAAATCTAACAATTTATTTATCCAGAAAAAAATAATGACAGCATGAGCGCCCGATGAAAATTTTCTAGGGGACTCAACTCCCTGGTTACTATATACCCTGGTATTGTTTATTTGTATTAAGAAATTTAATACGTTTTCGCTAGCTAGGGGAGCGACCCCTGCCCCTCCTTCGGGCACACATGAGTGACAGTATAGTGTTGTTTCTGTAACATGAAAAATTCCAGTTGATGCAACACAATTTAAGTAATGCTGTTACGGTAAACTACGAAGCACTTTTCCTATTTTTTTTAAAGTATTTTAACATTGTGATTCTAATTCTAGCTTCACAAACCACTCGTAGTTGGCTACATTATCATAAAACTTTATACATCCAGCAGCTTCTTGGTTTCGAATCGTTGCACTTTGGAGCGATCTGCTTGCCACGATAGCCAACTAAAGTTTTTTTGTCACCGAACAAAGTTCAAATATTAACATGGTGCTTTCCCATACATTACCTTGCTTAATGTTGTATTTCCAGGATATCTTCAATAGTGGTAGGCCTATTGTATATATCACACCAGAAAACCACACACTAAACAAACAAACGAACAAACAAAAGAAAGAAACAAAACAAAACAAAGCTCAACACATCCGAACCTACGCGCCATCAATCCTCGCTTCGAACATGTGCTTTTTCTCTCCAATGCGCATGCCCGACACAAGCATCTGACAGGAAAACGGTCTCCTACGATTATTTTAGAAAAACGGTAAACCGTATATTTTTTAAGGTAGGAGGCACTTATTTTCACGGTTATTGGTTACAGTGTATATGTGAAGTGCAAAGATACTGAATGAATATCCGACTTTTTACAGATATATGTGAGTAGTGGAACAGTAATACCTGGATTCAACTAGCCAAATATTAGACGAAAGCGACCCATTGAAAGTTTAATTTATGTAGAAAGTAGGTTACCGTACGTTTTAACAAGAAAATAATCTCGTAATGGAAATAAGTGAATACCACTGAGAACCAAGGAACATGATGAACTTAATTTTAGGAAATGTAGAAAAGAATTTAAAAACCTTATTACAAAAATATATGAATAACGTTACCACCAGAAACGGTATAAAAGTCGAGACCTTTGCACTTGCTTTTGCACAAATACCCAGGAATAAGGGTAACTCAGATGGTACCTCTGTGTCTCTTCAAACGTGTTGTGGTCCTCTGTTTCATCTTCACGTTTGTTACTATCCCTCTCTTTCTATATAGAAGGTAGAAAGCCATTTCCTGACTCCCACCTAGAACTTGAAATCCGAAAAATTTATCAAATTTACATTTTGCTTTCTTCTCATACCAGTTGTCATAGCAGAGAAACTAGAGCAGACCCCTTCTTCAGGCTGTGTCGATTCCCGCGATTCATCAACTTTGTGAACATTTTCATTGTCACGACTAGAAAACGAAAAACCACTCGGGTCTTCCTCACTTAGCAGCACCTAAAATTAAAAGCACTAGATTTAAAAGCCCGTCAATTAAGAGTAAATTATGTTTACAATATGAAGTCAATTAGCGTTTGGCTTTAAGGTTATGTTCTGTTTCTCTGCAATTCCGTACATCAATCAAATGATTTGAAAATATTTAGACTGTCACATGCAAATAGATCTGGACATACAATCTAAGAAGATAAAAACAAAGTAATTAATGTACAATAATTACGCTATAGGCCTACTAAACGCGGTGTCTTAGCAATGATCTGTTGAGGTGAAGATAACAACAACAACAAAAAATCTCCTTCCTCTCATGCACCAAAATTTATTTTGATAAGTACTACAATCTTTGGGATTCCTCTGACTAAACCACTACACAGATTAAACCCACTGAAATTGCCTGTACTATTTGTATCGATTTTTCGTGATATCTAAGCTCTAATAATGCAAATACAATCATATATTGTGATTTGAGTAATTAAGCGCTTCTACAAGTAGTACTGTTAGGGGCGAAAATGTTTAAATCCGTCTTGATACATTATTGATTGTAAGAGAGATGCAGTTCCTGACAATAATGTCATTGTTCAAATTTATTTCTCTCGTCTGACCACTCAACATTTAATTCAACCACATGTATTTTTGATCCTGCATATTCAATTCAGGTATAATTGTAAAAACGCTTTAAAAAATTATTCTATTTAGGTAGCTTAAATGTCAGTTCTGAAAACCAAAGGTAATAATAATAACGTAATTTGATACATTGGTCTACATATTCTGACCGTAAATTAGCAAGGTACCAGACTATCTGACACCCGGTATTTTTCGAGACCTAGTTATAACCTTAATATTCCAACACAAACACTAAGAATATTTTGTTAATACATAACATTATAACATAATGCACGACATTTTATTCTACTCCTACTAACACACATATAGCGGTACTCATGGTACCGAAGTAATGTAGTACACGTAACGACTGCAATAGTATTGCAAAACTATATATATAAAAAAAACGATTATTTATATCAGGCAGCAAATTGCACATTAAGTCGTATATTCAATCATACTAGGGGAAGAATGAAACGCAGTGTATATACAGAACAAGCAAATAATAGGTATAACTAGGGGATAAAAGTGAAGGGGAACACGGTGGGACGCCGTTCCCCAACTTACAGAAAATACCTTTTGCGTCTCTCCACTTTCCAAACGATTGAAATGGGCAAACATAGGCACGGAGGACAGCGTGACGTCATGAGTTCCACTACCTCTCCAGACCTACTTTTACCCACCCTGGATATAACAATCAACTACTTTTTCTTCTGTTCCTTGGATATTCAGTGAACTTCGAATTTTCGTATTATATATAGTCTACAAAGTAATATTTGATTTTTAAAAAAATTGGACATCAAATTTTTCGAAAATCGACATGAGACGAGGAGTCTTGTAGGCAACGGTAATCAGGCTCAACTTATCATAATTTATCTATAAACACGATGAAACTGGATTTTTTTTTTTAAGTGTTCCAATTTTCTGCATTGTAATACATATTGTAGTAATAACACCAAATAAAACAGTGAAGAAAGTCGTAAAGTTAAACACCTGTTCTTTAGAAGAAATAATTGTTTATACTTATTATGCTATTCGGTCTTAATAGTGTTAAAAGGGAGACCTTTATTGGTAAGGTTTTAATACAATGAACATTTTTTTACGATGCGTATATATATATACCTAGGCATATTTTTCATTTTCCGGAACAAAAGTCATACTATTCCCCGGATAGTTGCTCCTCCCTTCCCCCTCCCCCATTTCGCGCTTTTATAGTCCAGCACTTTTAAAGAGATAAAAGGATGCTCCTTTTGTGTTTGCTGTGAAATCGCCGCTCTTTTCACCATTGATTAGAGTCTGAAACTTAATTACAACGCGATAATTCCCGCCTCATTTGACTTTTCCACTAAGATGCCGGCGATAATTGACGCTCAGGCAGGCCTTAATGAGCTGGAACAAGTTTGTCGGTCTAGCGCGATGTTTATTTGTCTGAAGCGGGGGGGGGGGGGAGAAAGAAAGGGAACAAAATGGGATTTTAAAAAAATGTTCAAAGAGGAGGAGGGAACAGGAAAATAGGCATCGATAATATTTTTTCTTCGTAAAAAATAATAATAAAAAAAGAAGGCATGCTGCTTTATGCGTACAAGATTTACTAATAACTCGAAAAGAAAGGAATAAAAAAAAAACAAAAGAAGTATTAGAGATATTCAAGTTGCGACAAATAAGAAAATTAACAAAGAAAGATTGTAAGGCTTTGTTTTTATTTATTAACTGCAAAATTTACTTTAAGAAAAAGGAAGAATCTCAAAACACTCAGAGCAACATTTATTTTCCATAATTACCTTTAAGTGCATACTCATTTATAATTATGAATATAATTATTACTCTTTACTATATAGTTACTATTGTTTGACATTGAAATTTTCATTTTGATTGATTGGTGTGTAGCGTCTCTTTCCAGCACCGAAGTTATTGATCCGAATCAAGACTGCAGTTAGGGACTGACCAAGGGGACCGAGCTCCCTCCGGCCACCTTCAATCTCAAGATACTATGCGATGTACGAAGTTAAGGTGAGGTAAAGTTATCTGACTCTCACCACTGTCTTAATGGTGTCGTGTCAATAGCTACTATCGACATTTGTGATCAACAAGGATGTATTACCTAAATCTGAAGACTTCACTGATAGATAATTACAATCAACTGAAAGTGTAAAAATTTTGAGATGAAAAATTATTATTATTATTATTATTATTATTATTATTTTTAGACGTAGCACCATTAGTAATTACATATCGATTTCTCTCACACTTTTTTCAAGCCTGAGATTGCCAACTTAATTGGGACCCCGATTTAATGCTCAGTTGTTTGGGCGTATTTAAAATCAGTGTTGGTATCTGCATCAATATGTGTCGTCAGTTTCACAGGAGGTTGTGCATAAATCCAGATTCTGAGCATAGACCAAAGCTCTCAGTCATTTTCTGAAATTCACCAATAACTTCGCACTTCTGAAGGATTCTTTTAGTTCTCTCATTCGTCTCCCCTGCCTGCACGCAGTACCTAGATATGTATAGTTTCTTCCTTTTGATTCCTTTTAGCCCAGGTTCCATTTTCATAAACATTAGGTTCGTGCTTTCTGCTTCCGAACCAAGGCAAGAAATGAAGTCTTGATCCTTCGGGTAGGATCTACCAAAGAGTTCATTTATCTTATTATTTCATCCTACTACTGCATTATTAATCCCAAGTCCGAATTGGTAGCAGTAGGTCCATTTATCCATAAGAATGCCTTTGTTTTCCACCCAGTGTTGTACAAAATAATTAAAGAATTTTTCTAGATTTCCATTAGCAGAAGCTTTACAATTGATGAAATATCAGCTATCACCATTATTATTCACTCTGGAAATACATTCGTTTATTGTTTGTGCTCTCGAAGTCAGCTTGAATAGCAAGCCCATACCCAATGCGTGGTGTCCGTCCTAAATTATTTTTTTTTCTCCCTCTAAAACTGAACATAGTACAAAATTTTTAAATTAAAAAAAATAGCTTAGCGTATTGTGAAATTTTATTTACCAAATTCAATTTAGTAATTTTACTCATGTCTGTGTAAAATGATAGGTTTATTGCCAACTGCTCCAAACATTTCCCATTAGCATTATGTTTTCTTATTCTGAAAATTTCAAACTCAAGTACCCTATTATTTGGTCAACATAAGCGAAACGGATCAGATGCATTTGTAGAGTATAGTTGCATCGATGTACACGTTAGAGCCCAAAATAAGAAATCTGTGAAGCTCTTGTTTGGATGTTCGTAGACGATTTATTAAGACACTTTGTGGAGCGCGGCGCTTTATGGATAAAAGACGTGGACATTGAGAAAAGCTGGAAGCATTTGAAATGTGGTGTTGGCGCAGAATGCTGCGCATATCATAGACCGATGAAGGACGACAGATCATGAAGATAATAGGAAAAAGAAGAAACAGCATGCTTGGCCACCTTATTCAGTACTCCGATTGGATCACTGTGTTAATAGAGGGAAAAGCATAAGGAAAACCAGGAAGAGGAAGACCAATGCTAGAATATGTAGATGCAGTTACGAAGAAGAGGCCTTATCACAGAATAAAACAGCTCTCTTAAGCGAGAGAAAAATTTAAAATTTCCATATTGCCCACCAACCTATGGTTGAAGTGAACAAGAAGAAGTGAAATTCTTTCAATTGTATATATATATATATATATATATATATATATATATATATATATATGTGTGTGTGTGTGTGTGTGTGTATGTATGTGTTTAGCTATATATATTTAGATAAATATAACAAGCTATCAATAAGGTAAGGTGAAAGGATCTGCAGCTGTAACAAACTGCATAAATAAATAAATAGTTTTATAGTGTTCCTTGATGCGTGTAATTACAACTTCGCTCGTGTCTTTAATATGAGTGTCTTTAACATTTGATTTTGTAACCACAACACCCAAATACTGAGCTGTTGTAATCTTCTTAGCTATGTATCAACTATAGATCTTATCTTTATGTGAGTAACTTTTTTACCCAATGGTCTTTGGCTAGGTTTTTAGCTTCAATATCAATCTTAAAATTAATACAAGCTTATAAGATACTGAAAAATGTCATCGAAATTCTCACAGCTTATATTTTTCAAATGCCTTTCCATAGAAACTGATCGCACTTATCTCCAGGTTTCACATAATCGCAATTGTCGCTAGTTAAAATTGTCACATAGATCTATTCGTCTTAATATTCTGGCTAATAGCCTGATCCACAAAAAGCATGCACTTTAGCCACTTGACACAAAAAAGTACTATTGTTTGACCTTGAGAAGGCGATTGACAAAATTCGACAAAATAATTTAATCTACAAAAATTCACATTTTGGGGGCCTGGTTAACAACCATGTAAATGGAACTTACCTATTGTTTTCTCAATTATCTCCTGGCTTGGGTGTCCATTATTAACAGTTCTTACCTTCTCTAGTCACAACTTAATTGGGTACCGCAGGGATTGGCATTATCATCCTTCTATATGATTTCTGCCACGGATATGTTCTGCCTAGATAACACTGCTTTCATTACCTACGAAAGAAGAATATGACACTATCATCAGGCTTCAAAAAGCCACAGATAACTTTAATATATGGTAAACTATGTAGTAGTAGATGTGTATACAAATAACTAGTATATGGTAAGTTACGAACGACAAAAGCAAGAAATATTCTTGAAAATATATTCTAAATGTATGTTCAACACCCAGAGTTAAGATGTAGCATATTAGATTGTATATAAGATATTTAGAGGTTATATTATTACTGAAGATGAAAACTATATGCACGTACTGAAGCGGAAAGAAGTTATGGAGATGATGCGATTTAGGAAGGAGATTGCTTAGAACTTCCTGCACTATAAAAAATAAAACACCATTTAAACACTTTTAGTACAGATATTGAGAGAAAAATTGATGAAATAGTGTTTATAAAGCATGCTTCCTGTGTCCAAAAGTGTTCATTCTCTAAAACAGTCTCTAGTATGACATATTTAAAACCCTTCTTCTCGGCTAACAGTTCGAAAACAAGATGATGACTTGCATTTTGCACATTTTGTACATACATCTGGAACATACTTGGACAACATAGTATCTAAAAGTGGTGAATATGTGTAATCTGGAGGTGTTCAAAGGGTGTCGGTAATGTGTAAAGTGTTCTACAGTGTCTAAAAGTAGTTTCTTTATTTTTTGCAGTTTGGAATTTACATGCAAATGCGGTGTTAACAACTTATAAAACCTTCTTGTGTTCAGGCTTAAAATAGTGATACTGCAACCCACGATTTTTTACAACTAGACTGAACTTTCGATTTTCGGATGACTTGACGTCAAACGACTTTAAACTCACATGTTACCAAGAAGAGGTCGATAATTTCAAGTATCTGGGAAGTATTTTGACGAGAGATGCTTACTGCACCAAAGAATAAGGTCAAAAATTTCCATAGCTAAACAAGAATTCAACAAATAAAGATCACTCTTTACTAGCGGGTTGAAAAATTGGACTAAGGAAGAATTGGTCAGGTCCTATTGATGGAGTATTGGACTGTATGGTTCAGAAACTTGGACATTACGGAATTTAGAGAAGAAATATTTATAGAGCTTTGAAATGTGATGTTGAAGGAAGATGTAGAAGATAAAATAGACGGAGAGAGTAACAAATGAAGATGTTTTAAAACGGATAGGAGTGAAGAAGATACTTTTAACCAGAATCCTGAAAGGAAAAAACAATTTGGATTGAATACATTTTGCATAGAAATTGCCTTCTTCATACCGACACAAAAAGAAAGATGGAAGGAAAGCAAAGAGTAGGAAGAATAAGAACACAACTGATCAATGAATTGAAAAATTGAGGAAAATATTGGAAGCTAAAAGAGGAAGCTGAAGATTGAGAAATGTGGAATAAACATTTCCAGGCTCAAACTCTCATCAGCCCAAAAGACAGAACGCTTAATAACAACAATAATAATGGCACTACAACATAAGCGTGATCACCTAGACTATAGTACCTACAAAAAGCCGATCCTGTTTGCTTTATTACTCAATACCTACATTCAGTAGCGTACCCAGGAATTTATTTCGGGGGGGGGGTCCAAACTAAATATGAAGGTATTTTATATTAAAATTCCTAAAATTGCCTCTAAAATTAGGCTAAATTTTAAAAAATTCGAAATTTCGGGGGGGAGGTCCGGACCTCCCGGTCCCCCCCCTCTGCGTACGTTCCTGCCTACATTGGTACATGGTTGCAAATGACGAAACTACTGTATATTTATGGAAGTATTGCATAAACAGCTAATCATTTCCAATTGAATGATCTGTGATGTTTCAGTGTGATGCTCCCCTTTTCCAGAGCTTATAGGTAACTTGATAAAAGATGATAGTGACAAGCAAACAACAACATGGAAAGCATATCGATAGTTTTACAGTAATACTACTCGTGACTGAATGACTACGTATACACTGCTAACATTTGAGTATTTCAGTCGTCTACATCATTTCCTCCCGTTCTTTCCTGGTAGATTTAATTTCTTTCTGTTTTTATCAGATTATAAAACCACGCTTCTACGTCACATATTGGCCAGATGAACATAAATGGTCTAGACAATCTATTGATTGATCGATTTATAATGGTAACGTCAGCTTCAAGGCTGTTTGTCCCTCTAACGATCATAACGAGAATAGATAACAGTAATAGATTGATTGATTGAGGTATAATGGTAACATCAGCATCGAGGCTGTATGTCCCCGTCACGATCAGAACGAGAATAGATAACAGTAATAGATTGACAGATAGAGGTATAATGATAACATCAGCATCGAGGCTGTTTGTCCCTGTCACGATCAGCATGATTACTCAATAGGCAATCTATTGAGAGTCTTTTGACAACTGTCACAGTTGGCCACCAAATTACAAATCAGGTTATCGGAGTTACAAAGAACCAAATAAAGTGGTTTGCTCACGCTATTCGAACTGTGATAAGTATGAAGGTGCTTCGTGAATTCGGGAGATGGATTTTTGGATGTGCTGAGTTTTACGTGAATATCTCAATGTGAGTGATCCAAATCCGACGAATATTAATTAACATGAGCAAATGAATATGTGTTTTATTAAGTTTCCGTACTTGTAATATATCTAATTCTATTTCTCAATCTATCAATTGATTCTATTCCTTAATTTTCAATTATTATTATAAATTCATGAATCAAAACTGCAAAAAATTAATCGATATTGGAACGTCATTTTAACATTTCTATTTAAAAGGGAGATCATTATTTAGGATGTTCAAAAATGTCTTGAAGTCTTCTATCAGTTATCAAAAATGCCTGGAAGGCCTCCTAACAGTAGCATTCTTTTAGAAACTTTTAGGAACTGCCCTAAAATGTTCAAAATGTACCTGAACTTCTGATGTGTCCAATGAGTATACGCTCACAAAAAACGACTTTCCAACAGACATCACTTCGTCTGTTCGTTGCAAGACACTTTACACATTTACGAGTTGTTTCTGCCCGTATTGGACAAATTAGAAGCTCAGGTACATTTTAAACATTCTTAGGATAGTTCCTATTAACTACTGTTGGGATGCATTCTAGACGTCTTTTGTTCGCTTTTGTTCATAGACTTCAGGACATTTTTTGGACATGTTAAAGAACAACTAAAAGCCTGATGTATTGTTTGCAATGGCATTGAAAACAATTATCCATTCTACTACATATGTTCTACTGATTTGGCGGGCTCCCTCGATGAGTGGGCTGGAACTTGCTCTCTGTAGGAAAGTTAGACACGATGTATATTACATATTCAATGAAAGCATCGTGTGTGGATAGAACAATATCTCATAGGAATATCAAACTGTTTGCTCAATTTTACCCATGAATCAACTTTTTAGCCATCCCTGCGTATAGTCGAATGGAGGTTGATGATTCAAGTTAACTGTTTTTAAGATGTACTTTGTTTATTTGTTGAAGTGTAGCGTCTCTTTACAGCATCAAAGTTATATGAGACGTGGACTTACAGTTTAAGGTAGAATCAGAACCATCGTAATGCGTTCTTACCGGAGATCGAACCCAGGACCACGTGCATCAAAGACGCGCATGCGCTAGCCACTAGACCAGCAGGAAGGGCTAACTGTTTCTATAAGAACCAACACAGATTTTATGCAAAGACATATTCATCTGCAGCTTGACTTACTTGAATATACTGACGTCAGTAGTTTGCTTATTTCCAGTTCTCTTCCGTTTTATGTGAATAAGTAACAAGGGAAGCTCGTCTTGTGGAAAATCCTTCCTAATCCGCTTCACTCCATTAACCAGCTAATGAGTCTTAGTTATCATTATTTTAGACATATGTTTCACGTTTTGTTTTGTGCTTGAATTGCGTGAAATGTAAACGGAGATGTTTATATATATATTTAAGAATTTAGACTGTGTTGGTATATTTTATATTATTACTATTACTATTATTATTACCCAAATGTTTGTTATTTTATCATTTACCCAAGTAGAATCAGTTGTGTAACCAGTACTACTATGCACATGGCTGTTTATAGTATAAATTGTTTCCTTGGAGCGGTAAAAGATAAAAAAAAAAAAAACTACCAATTTATAAATCTACTCATGAATTCTAACAATTGTAGGGCCTACCAAGTATTCTTGGATTGTTGCATGAATAGCACGGGCCCTTGTTTGTATGTGTGTAGTATTCGGTTCGATTATATATGAAAGCATACCTAGTCCAGATCCCACCTTAAATATCGACTAAATGCTTGGAGCCGCAGTGGCTCAATGATACTGGTATTGTGCAGTAAATTTCGTCTGAGCCACTGTGTTGACGATCGGGACGTGAAATCCATTAGAAGATAAAATTTCCCTGAAAAGCATTGTCCTCGATACTTTCACATTCATATCCCTGTCGAGTCTAGTATGAGAAAGAGACAATAAGAGTAGTAAAGAGTATTTTAATGGTACAGCGCTTACCTCTGATGCGAGAAGTCCTTATTTCGATTCCCAGGATATGATCGCTTTTCATGAACTGAGAATCTGAGCTTAAATGCTTAAGTGTATAGGATGGGCAGATATTGGAGAACATACAATAGAGATGCCATAGTAAACCCTATGTCACAGTACAAATCCTTTCTTTTGCAGGTAGAAACGGAAGAAACTAGACTCAGAAAAGTCAGGAAATGAAGAGGCATGTTGTCGTCTTCTTGGCTGTAGGTCACCCCGATTCAGAGATCGTTATATTCCTGCATCTCACCGTCGTTCGTCTTCAAAGTTCGGAGAGAACTAGGGCTTACCAGGGGTTACACGGTCACCGTTTCTGTCAGTAAATGATATTGTCTACCCTCAGACTTGATCAGGACGCCGAAATTCGTTCTTGTAAGCTGCCATCGACGAGGATGCTGGGGAAACCATGCAGGCACACGTCACAGAACTGCACATTGATGAGGCCACCATCCAATGTATGGTTCATGAGAACCTTCGCTACAAGTCCTACATAATCCTGAGATGACAGGACCAAGCTGAAATATTCAGACAAGTCCATCATGCTCTATTTTTTCCCCTATGAGAAAACTTTGTCCAGAACCGGAAGGTGAACCGCAAAAATGGATGGTAGCTTTGTAAAAACCACAAGGAAGTTCTAGCCGTCATGCACAGCAAGTTTCCAGCCTCAGTGGTGGTGTCGAGAGTCGTGAACAGTAAAGGTGACTTGATGCCTCCACATTTCTTTCATCTAAGGTATCAGAGTTAATGCCATTGCTTACAACAAAGTGTTGAACACGGTTGTGAAGACTCTGCTCTATCCTATACAGCCCGTAACACCAGTGAATGATAGATCGACAATTTTAATGAATATATAAATCTCAACATGTGTCCTCCTCCCGCCAGGTCCTCAGATGTTAACCTAATGGACTCTTACATATAGGGTGTGGTTGTGAGTGACTCCAATAAGCACCTACACAATATTGTTACCGCTCTCAGGGCAAGTGTTGTGGACGCAATAAGGAAAAATCCCAAGAGCCATTTCATTACTGCCTGCAGGCAGTTCCGACAGCACGCATTTCAACAACTTCATAACCAAAATGTCCCCTAAACGTGTTCCATGATCAATTTATGATACAAATAGTTGATTTGCCATTCTTTATTATTTCTGTCCAATCAAGATATGTTATGATATTATTCTTGTGGTATCGAATACTATTAGATTCCAAAAGCAAGGACGCCCGCAGATTTTTTTTCCAAGAGAGAACAAAGACCGACGAAGAAGTTCAATCGCGAATACACACATACACACCACGATGCACGCGTGCATATAATAGACGTTTCATGTAAAATAATTATTTACTATACACATTACATAGCTTTATTAGCAATAGTAATTATACTACTTTACTAATTATTACTATATTATAGCAATATTATAGTAATAAATACTATAGGGAGCTCCCTCATGTCAGTATGGCTAGTGTGTAAGGCTTTGGTGTATCTTCTATTCTCGGTGAGAGCTCATGTGGTTGGTGTGTCCATGTCTCATATAGCCTGATGCCGAGTGGCACAACAAACTCCAAACTTACCAGCCAATTAGATACTATATCGTATGAGAAATCTTTTGACATAAATGTATTTTGAAGAACTGAATCCACTTCAAAAACCCAAATAAAAGCAATTTTTCCCTTCCATTGACTCATCCTAGGGTGGTCATGTCCAAAAGTGTTTTACAACTATTATAATTAAATCAGTGCTTTCAGATAGAAGCTAAGTTACATTTTTTCTGAAATTTGGTTTATTAACTTTTCCATTTCTCTAGGAAATATACAAAACTTTGTGTATAGAAAGGGCAAGTGTAGATGTTAGAACAGTGTAAACGCAACATTGAACTGTTTAGGTCGAGCGCAAGACAAGTCTGTAGTCCTGGATTTAAACAGTTTTTCTGTAGTATCTTAAAGCTACACAAAATGGACTTAAGCCCTTTCTGCAATCACCGATTCAATTGCTTCGTCATAGTTCTGTTCCACTTTATCCTGGTCATGGTATTTAACCTAAACGTAAGTAAGCGTTTAAACCAATGAATGTTTCGATTATTGTTTTATAAAATAACAATGTAATGATGTAATGGAGAAAAATAATAAAAATACTCACCTGATGTGACAGGAGATATCGACTTAATGTAATGCGGAATTATCAAATTGTTTTCACTATCTGTTCAAAAATAAAATTCACTTAAGTACATATATGTATTCGTATGAAGTTTTCTTCACATTCACAGCAAGGTTTTCCACTGGACATCAGCCACCTTTCTCAATAGCATAAACTGTTCATCTCTTAATTATGTATGCATACGGGAATGAAGGCGTTTTACTTGGCCTGACTTTCTCTTTGTAGGAGAAATTGTTCAATCAAGGGACACTTCTTATATTTTGGCTTACTGAAATACTCTATAGACCTCTATTTGTGTAAAGCTAATGGAAATAGATATGTATCTGATTACTAGATATATCAGTTTGCAAAAGTTACAGGTTTATCTCCTCATTGCCCACGACGCGACCCCCATTTTTTCTGATATACCCCCCTAATCGAATAGTAGCTTAATCTATTCTTTTCTGTTCTTTAATCTGAATATCTGCCCTTTCCGTGCAACCCTTAATGAAAAAAAAAACATGTTTAAATTTAGATAATTGTGCAGTAAGTATTTTTGTCCTACCCTCCCCGCCACCGAATAAAGTAGAAGTGAATGCTTTGAAGCTTTTAGTAGAATTCACAGATCTTTGTGGCACTTCGGAGGAAAAAACTAGAAAAATTTACGGTAAAATAAAATAAAGAATGGAAATTGCCAACCATGCCTCCTACAAGTCAGTTACTATCTCTCCCAGAACACAATTTTAATTATTCACAGGATGAGAGACTATGAACTGTTTTCGAAGAATTACTGTTAGATTTTATGGCAAGATAAATCAGTTTTAGACAAATAAAAAAGGTTAGATTAAATATCTTTATCTCTCCTCTAATTTGTACATGATGCTAAGCATGAAAAATTTAAAGCTTATGGACGTCATCCACTATCACAAGGGTTCACCTTAACCTTTAGTAATTCGCATAGTTCACGTGGAAAGTTTCTGTCATTCACAAAGGAGAGGAGGATATGAAATATTCCAAAAGATTCTCTCCTCGAAAAATCATATTATTTTAATTATTTAAAAGATCTAATCATTTCAGGCAAAATTTTTCTTGTAGGCCTTATATCTGGAGAATTACATATAGTGTAGCTAAGCCCAAACTATCACTTAACTCAGTATGATGTGCTTACTCCGTAAAAAATACTAAAACTCGACTTAAGGACCCGTCCAAAAATTTCGTGGCTCCTGATCCAAAAATACACCAAAGGATTCACTATATTTCATTCAAAATGTTTCTTGTACGCCTTATATCTGGAGAACTACATATAGTTCACCCAAATCCAAGCTATCACTTAACTCAGTCTGATGTGCTTATCCGTTAATAATAATAATAATAATAATAATAATAATAATAATAATAATAATAATAATAATAATAATAATAATAATAAGAAGAAGAAGAAGAAGAAGAAGAAGAAGAAGAAAACTCGATTTAGGGACCTTTAAAAAATTTGGGGAAAATATTTTTGGCGCCTGTTTCAAAAACTAATTAGTGGCCAAGATTGCAACCTTTTGATGCATTATTTTTTGGATCATTCCTAAAATTCTTAGTCAAAATTCCAATCTTTTGATCCATTTTTTAATCACTCCTAAAATTCTTGTTAAATTTTTTAGTGAATATTTCTGTCCCTCCATGCAAACTGTTCCCACATCTGATTTACGCAAGTTTCCTAGTAAATGGTTCATTGTTTTTAATATAATAAATTGTAACCCTCCATTTCACTCCCTTCCACGTCGATTTTTAAAAGTGTTTCTTCTAATCCTTCTGTACCTCACGCCACAAAACCTATATGTATTGTCCGAATTTCAAGCTTCTGGCTTAGTCGCAAATTACTTTTTTCATATACGATACAGATAATAGTGAATTTTATGAATGCAAAACAATCGTGACTCGCGTGTGCCTATAACTTTTATTTTGCAACGAGTTCATTACACTATACGGACGTAAAAAATACTTTAAAAATACAATTAAACTTGCTTGATTTTACTTCACAGTTTTCGGCAAATTACTTTCGTTTTTTTTTTTTATATGCACGTGTGTGTATGTATGTTACATTTCCGTTTATTTCTATCTTAAAGGGAAGGACGAAGAGGAAGAAGAAGAAGAAGAAGAAAATGATGAGAGGATAAAAACATGTTGCGGATCATTAGTCACACGTAAAAGCTGGCTGTAAAAAGAGATGTCATCTTGTCCGCCGTCCACTTAGTCCTCTAGTGACATCTAATGGTCTTAATTCGTACTATAAAAAATAAAGAAAGAAAAAAATACAGCAACGGAATGCGTAAACTACTTAATGGGGTTGAAAGAGTAGTTGGGCAATTTGGATTCAGTTTGTCTGACATCAATTTTCGATGTTACACAGAGTTGTTGGTTACTTTAAGTACGGTGTACTTTGTTCCGAGATACGGCGTTCAAAAAGATTTTTAACTTGGTTTGATGTTGAAGAAAGTTCTCAACTCAAGAAATTAATTTGGTAGTTTGCCTGTATAGCACTAGCCCTATTTTTTTTTTTTTTTTTTTTTTTTTTTTATTTTCAGTTAATACTTTACGACACATTATGTGAGTGGTTGTTATGGTCAATTTGCTCTTTGCCAAACCTACAAATTTGAAACTTTAAAATTACTTTTCTTAAGAGTATTTTATTTATAGTAAAGAGATACATGACTCTGTGAATAGTCTGCTTTCTTGACACTGCAGGAAGACAGGGAGCTTTATATTGGAGGAATATTAACTGACATGTATAAGAGACTATCTATGAAATGGAACCATAATCAGTGTTGCCAAAGAGACTAGAAGTTTCTGATCTCATCTTTTTTCCCGAGATGAGATATACAGTTCCAAATTCAAGACGAGACAAGAAATTTTTCGAGGGTCGAAGGCAACACTAGTTCACTTAAATCTTACCTCTCAAACATTGTTGTGGTGTTTCATGATTCAAAGTATAAAAGTTATAAATTGATAAAGAAATTGTAAGAACATAATGAAGAACATTCATCAACGTTTAAAGATACGAAAATTATTACACAATATGCTCCAATGGTAATGGTTTAAATGTTGAGTTCATATGTATAAGCGTGTACATAGAGGAAATTAAAGCCGACCCTTCATCTCGCCATT
This sequence comes from Thermobia domestica, assembly GCF_964235325.1. NCBI lineage: Eukaryota > Metazoa > Arthropoda > Insecta > Zygentoma > Lepismatidae > Thermobia > Thermobia domestica. The sequence continues at coordinate 174,380,386 of NC_137465.1, read as the reverse complement.
TGTTTCAGTTTAAATGTACTTAAGTATTAAGATCACTTAAAATGTCATTTCAGTGAATTGAAGAATCACAGATAAAATTTGGGAATGCATGACAATTGCAAAAGCAAAGAATCAATCTTTTTATTAGGATGTTTACAGTCATACCCGTTAGTTGTTACATCTACGAATGTCGGTATATCACACTCTTTCTGAATCTCCCTGCAGTATTTTACACTGTCAGATTGGCACTGTTAGTGCTAAGAGAGATGGAGATGTACTAAATTTCCAAGGTATACTACAAAATTCATGTCTATAACCATATGGACATCCGAGATATGGACATCCTATTATAATAATAGCTACCCTAATCCCATTTTCAAGTCGAATTTTATAACAATCCTTCCTTAGTAGTACCTTAGGTCCCAAATAACATGTACTGTTCAAATTTCTGGTTTCTGGCTTCAGTAGTTTGCCCCAGTCGTCAATCAAGCAAGACTTCTTCTTTCTTTTTCCATAGAGATAAAGATTAGTCAACGCTTTAAATGAGGGGATTATTTTAAATCCTACTTATATGTATATACACCATCCACGAGATATCTCTGGCCACAGAGAAGGTGTTGCCTTCTACGGCCCGCCCATCCATTGGATGGGAATGAAACTCTTGTTAAAAAAAAACAACTTTAATGCACAAAACGAGACAAAATTTTCGTAACACGAGATACGAAATAAGAGAGACCTCTTCCAACACAAACAGATTCACTTTCCGAGACGAGACTTCACTTTCACAGTGTTTTCCTGATGAAACAGACTCAATAATCAACTCTGTAGACGTGTACTTATTTCTGAATTTATCCATTTTTAACGTAATAGTGTTGGAAATTAAATTTCTTACATTTTTTAAAAATTACAATCTAACAAATAACACTGAATTCATAATTTTACGAAGCAAGTGGAGAAAATTTGCCAAATATCTTAATTGTTCTATACAAAAATTCTACATGAATGAACAATAAAACAGTAAATTTTCTTCCGTTGTTCTTGTACACAACAATTAGTACATTAGATTTTCTTCTCTTATTCTTGTATACATTAGGAAAGGCTTCTTCCCTTATTCTTTTATATATTAGATAATTTTTTCCTTATTCTTGTATACATTAGGTAAGTTTTCTTCCCTTATTTTTGTATGCAAGAATTAGAACATTAGGAAAGTTTTCCCTTGTTCTTGTATACCAGAATTAGAATATTAGGTAAGTTTTTCACTTGTTCTTGTATACATTAGGTAAGTTTTCTTCCCTTATTTTTGTATGCAAGAATTAGAACATTAGGGAAGTTTTCCCTTGTTCTTGTATACCAGAATTAGAATATTAGGTAAGTTTTTCACTTGTTCTTGTATACATTAGGTAAGTTTTCTTCCCTTATTTTTGTATATATTTGGTAACCTTTCTTCCCTTATTCTTGTATACAAGAATTAGGACACTAGGTAAGCTTTCTTTCCTTACCCTTGCACATAAGAATTAGAACACTAGGCAAGTTTTCCCTTGTTCTTGTATATAGATATTTCGTAAGTTTGCTTCCCTTATTCTTGTATGTATATTAGATAAATTTTCTTCCCTTATTTTTTTAATATAAGAATTAATATATTAGGTAAGTTTTTTTCCCTTTGCTTACAGAGATGAAAACTTTAATTTTTACCGGTGTGAACTTCTTTCAAGAGCCGCTACTTAAAAAATTCTTACCTACATAACTGATATGTTTCATACATCAAATATCAGAACTAGACTCGGGGGGAGGGGGAGAGTAGAGAATGGATCTCTGTACAAAGAAGCTAGCGTCATGACATAATATCTTGCCTTCGTTTGTTTCCGAAACGGTATTTTTTAGCCATACGGTTTATGATTTTTTTTTTAAAAAAAAAGAAGAATGTATGCATTGCATGGTATGACATTTATCATTCTAATCTATTTACACTATCTGTTATAGTGTTTGGGAGAAATAAACAAATAAGGAATTGATAGCATTCTGGCAACCATGTGAATTGCTCCTTTGTTCTATTCGCCTCTTCTCAGCTCGATTTTCGTCTCATGAGAAACATGGCAATATTCGTCTCGTGAACAATACTAGTACAAGGGCGGATCCAGGACGGACTTCTGGGGCGGCGATGGGTTTTAATTAGTGGTGGGCACAAAAACCGGTTTTTGAAAATTTAAAAAAAACGGTTTCGGTTTTCTTCAAAACCGGTTCGGTTTTTCGCCGAAACCGGTTATCGGTTTTCTCCGAAACCGGTTCGTTTTTTACCTGGTCCGGTTTCGGTTTTCTTGAAACCGATTCCGTTTTTTTTCCAAAATTTGTTCTATTTCTGACCAGAATGGTGTCTCGTTGTTCTCCGGAAACCGAATCCATTTTCACAGAAATAGTTTTATGTGTTTTCGAAAAATTTTCACCGAAACCAGTTTCGGTAAAAACCGAACCGGTTTTGGAGAAAACCGAAATGTCGGTTTTTCGGGTTTCGGCTTTTATAGAAACCGGTTTTCGGTTTTTTATAAAAACCGGTTTTGCCCATCCCTAGTTTTAATACTGCTACTTAGAGCTACTTTTAAAGAGTTCCAAATTCTGTGATGGGTTTTATTTTTATATGAAATAAGAAAGTTTCCTCTTCTGGGATTGGACGATCCCCCCTCCCTTGCACTAGAATACCATAATCTTAGATTTCAAACTCTGTTTTAGTGTTACATGATTAATAGTATAAAAACTATAAATTAGTAAAGTGATTGTAAATAATTACAAATAATAAAAGTGTATTTTATCAACGTTTAACGTGAGACACATCAGTACATAATAAATAAACTCCAATTATAAATATGGTTTAAATGAATATCTTATTATTTAATATATTATCATCGTGTCCTCTTTCTTATATGATTTTAAAATCATCTGAATATATTCTGATTATTTAATTACTTCTCGTGTATACATTCTTTACATAAGAAATAACGAGGCATTGATTTAGAGAGGTGTCAATATATGTACAGTATTTTATTGGTTTAAGTCAAAACAATGTATGCACAATTGCAAAATGTCTTATATATGTATGTAATATCTTTTATGCATGTTTTATACAAAATATTATGTATCAATTAAAATTAAAATAAATAATAATATCACAGTATATTTATCATCGCATACTCACCTAGTTAGATAGTTGTGTTTGAAAAAAAAAACCATCTTTACTCGTACAAAATCAATGTACTGAATGCTGCATTTACATACAATGTTTTATTATTATTCAGGACGTCATACATGATCGGTGTACTAAAGTATAACTTAATAACTGTTGGTATTTCGTTTGTTAAACTATGTTGATTCCTAGTTATGTTAATCTTATCGAAGAGAAAATTTTCTTATAAATACATAGACATGCGTGTGCTATATAGCAGTAAATTTGATTCTAAAGTACCAATCCCCAAATAACAGTAAATTTGATTCTAGAGTACCAAATTATATATACATAACTAACTAACAAACTCTATAGCCTATGGAACCCGGAGGTTCAATGTTGCACTCACAAAAGATCTCCTTTGACTTCTATCCTTAGCCAACAGAATTAATTTTCTACTTCGTATTCCTATTTCTGCAAGATCCATCTTAATATTATCTTACCATTTGCGCCTAAGTCTTCCTAATGGTCGTTTGTCGATTGATCTTCTACTTAAAACTTTGAAAGCGTTACTACATTCTTCCATTTTTGCTACATGACCTGCTCATTATAAAACAGAAAGATCATACGTCACGACAGCGGAGGACTGGAAGCTTCTCAGCTGCTGCAAGTGACCTGCCAGTAAGGGTAGAAAACCTATGATGATGATGACCTGTTCATCTAAACCTCCTAGATTTGATGATCCTAACAATGTTTGGTAAACCGTTATGAAGTTTCCTCCATTCCCCATTCCCATTCCTCTTGGTTAAGAATATTTATCTCAGGATCTTGTTCTCAAATACTGTCAGTCTACGTTCTTCCAAATTATATGCGAAATTGGTCCATTGTTATTTTAGATTTTCTTTAATTGCGACAAACATTCAATTGTTCGAGATGGAGAGAAGTGTGGGGTAGTATTGGTTTTATCCCAATCTGATTTAATCATTGATGTTTTTTTGTACTTGTATAAATATAAATTTACATTGCGTTGCAATTTTTCCCCTGGAATTTCATATTGTCCCCTTTTTATTTCACTGATATGGTAAAAATTAAAATATTCTTACTTTCTCTCATATAATTGGTAAATGACCACACAAGTTTTATATCGTTTTTGATGGTTGTTTTTCGTGATTTTTTTAAAAGTAAGGGTCTTAAATTCTTTTCTCTATTTCCTGAAATTAACTTAATTATATTCTTAATTTTTACGTGCTATTCAGTTATGTTTTATTAAGGATATTGTTTCCTTGTTAAACTGTAAGATTAGACTACTTTCAACACGAATTAAATTTTTAATGGAACGTTTTATGTTTAATATTCGATAAATTGTATTTTATTATTGCCGTTACATAACTGCTATTTATGTAACAGGTAAGATGTCTGGTCAGTATTTTATATGCTCCCAAAATTTGTCTTATTAATATCATTCACTATTAGTTTTGCACTGTCAAGAACTTTTATGTTCATTTGGGTGTGGACATTTATGAAGGGAAGCTGGGTAATGTGTATTTCTACCATGACTTCTATTTGCGCTATTTCCAAGAGTGAAGGACGTAACTTTGTAAGAGCAGACAAGGAAAAACTTTTTAGAAAAATTACGAGACAACACAAGAAAACGTTATTTCCCGTCTCGTCTCATATCCTGGTCAACACTAATCTTTTTCCAGCTTTTGTTCAAAACGGGTAGTTTTGATTAATAAAAAAAAAAAAGTTTTGTGAATTGTGTTTTCATGCAACTCCTAGGTCATGAAGAACGGGAGTCCAGAGATAGCGTAGGTCAATGAAAACTTGATCCATAACCCACTGACCCCCACCTACAAGAACCCACGACCTCCCGTGAACCATTCAACTCCCTATCAACCACCAAAAACACATCGTCATCAACTCTGACCCATGATCCACGCCCTCCTCTCCACTGATTAAGGAGTTTACACTTGTAATAAATAAGGCTGTGATCGAATTTTAAATTTCAACGGTCAATCGCTCAAGCACCGCTCTGTTATTTTATACAAATACTGCTGGATCTGACCTTTAAGATATAAAATGATAAAGTATTTGCCATGGGCCTTATTACGATGAATTTCAATTTAATTAACATATATCATTATTCTTTTGTTGAATTACAGATACTTTTCAGTGGAAAATAGGATGTAATTTGAAAGTCTCAAATCAGGGTAAAGAGACCAACGCAAAGAAAAAAACGGTATAAAATTCGACTGTCTCAAAAGCCAAGTAGTAAATCATATTGCTATTATTACAATTACAAATATCAATATTCAAAAGTGCCTTAAGTTCTTTCTTCACTTAGATATACTCATCTCAGGTAAGTAAATAGAAACAAATAAAAAGTAAGAAAAATGGAGGCCTTGAAAGTAAAACGTAGACAAATTCATCAGTATCCCGAAGATGCTGTCTACAATGCACTGAGCAGAGTGAATCGGTGGGTTGTAGTATGTCAGGATGAGCCATAGTAAGTCAGTGTGGGTTACGGTTTGTTGCAGTGCATCACGTCCTGTTCACCCACGACTCACTGACTATTTATAAATTTTGACCCACTTGACTATTGAACCACTCCATCTCTGGATGAGACTTACTAATGACGTGCGCTTTGAGCCACACCAAGGCTTCAATCCGATGTAGTTGACAAGTGTACAGACTACCATACAAGATCAAGCCTCACCGTATACACCGTTCCCCACTATACAGTCTCGCCTTCAAGAAAGCTGAAATTACAAGACTACATCATCTGGACCGGTAGTTACATTTTTGTGACCGTTTCAAAAGAGAAACAAGTGTAAATACACGAATTCAAGGTTTAGAAAAATCTGAAATGAGTGTATTTTATAGATTTAATTCATAGTTCGGAAAACTTCTGAAAAGTCATTGTTGGCACCAAGGGCGCAGATTTTTCTGTAACTTTAGGGGAAGAAGGCATTCAGATGTGTGTTTGGTTGCAGACAAGGGTCTAATAAGGCATATGTGAGGATTTTAAGAAAAACTGAATTCAAATTATGCCAAATATTGTATATTCATAAAAAATACATGTAACAATAAAAATACCTTTAAAATACATATTCATAAAAATGCATGGGGCCTACATGAGTATTGGGGGGCCTGGAATCCCCGGACCCCAGGATCGGTGCCCTTGGTTAGCGCATGACTACACATGTTGATAGTGTCGAAAGTTTGCTCGAATGAAATCCACAAATTTAATTTTCACTTACTTGCTTTTTCACACTTTTTTATTAAATAATTTTCACAAATAAAATATGTATTCACTTCTGTATTGAGAAAGATGAGGTAATTAGGGGCTGATTTTCGTGTTTCCTGTTTTTCTGTAAAAGAAACATAAAAAAAAGATAAATACCCACATACATATGCGTTTAATGACATCACCTCACATGTGTGTGCGAGTGTACTTGTGTCTCTGAGCGCATCCGTTGTTCAGCAGGAAAGAAAAAAAGTACTGGTTGATTTAACAAATCACCACAAATTCTACAGTTGATGGACTGAAAAAGAGCTATCCAACCCCTTCCCATTATCCAAGCATTTCGCTTTGCCCCACACGCCTCTATATCTAACTAAACGAATCATTTGGCTTCAAGCCAGTTACTGAAAGGTTTACACACTTAGCTTAAGTGGTAACACTCCTCAAAGTAGAAAACAAGACACCAAAACAAACATCAAGAGAGAATGAAAAAAAAGAGAGAAAGAAACCCAAGTAAAGGCCTTATGCCGCTTGGAGACCGAAAGGAATGAGTGAAGAAAGGGTAAAATAAAAAGAACAAAAATTGAGAAACAAGCAAAGTAACCAAGTGCCAATGTCTACAGCTTGTCTCTTTCCTGAAAAAGACCTTATATTCGTTTGAGGGCTTATTTCTTTCTTCTGTTTTTTCAGTAAATGTTTTTTTCTTTTTCTTTGCTGTACAGATGAAGTGGAGAAATCGGACGAAATTTTTATTTTTGCTAAGGAAAGAAGAAAATAAACATTGCCAACAGCTGTTCCGCCATACACTGATGTCTTCTTCCTTTGTGTTAATGAATACTTGCTACTAACATCCGCTGGACATCTCTCTTTCTCTCTCTCTCTCTCTCTTAGAAACACACACACACACACACACACACACAAAGACAAATAGTATATACACACAGGCATATGTTATGTATCTGTCTTAACTTTGTTGATGTGTTTATTATGTAAAATTTATAAGAATTCTTAATCTTCCGTTATATTTTTCAATTGCAACTATAATGCAGAAACTTTTTTTACATTTACTCGTAAATACACTAGATGGTAAAGAAAATGGCTCATTATGATAAGTGTTATGCAAGTTTATTCTATGTGAATTTTTTTTCAAGTACATCTTCAATTCTATTGACAAAAATTAACGATAAAGTTTAAGACACCCAGTTGTCTGAAATTAAATGTCGACTGAAACAAGAGAATGTGTATATTATTATTCAGTCTATTGTGGTGCATGGTTACGAAATATGTTCGCTTACTTTGAGGGAAGAAGGCAGATTGGAAGTATTTGAGAATAAAATCCTAAGACGAATGGGGAATGGTGGAAATTTCATAATGAGGAACTGCGTAATTTATACTGTTTACCGAATATTGTTAGGGTCATCAAATCTAGGAAGCTGAGGTGAGCAGGTCATGTAGCCAGAATGGAAGAAAGTAGGAACGCTTTGACAGTTCTAACTGGATCCTAATCGGAAAGCAACCATTAGGAAGACCTAGGCGTAAATGGGTGAACAATATGAATACGGATCTCGCAGAAATAGGAATACAAAGTAGAAAATGGATCCAGTTGGCTAAGGATAGAAGTCAGTGGAGAGTCCACTGTAGGGCTGTTCCGATAATCGAGTAATCGATAACAATTCGATAAAATTTCAAAACCGTTTCATCGATAAAGAATTTTAATTTCATCGAATTATCGAACTTTCGAGACTCCCGAAATGATCGAGACTTCCGAAATGTTCGAGACTCTCGAAATGATCGAGACTTCCGAAATGTTCGGGACTCTCGAAGTGTTCGAGGCACTCGAAATGTAAGAAACATTAGACAACTTCGAGACACTCGAACTGTTCGAGAATCTCGAATTGTTTGAAAACAGCAAATACAGAAATATAACAATATGATCGCATTTGTCGAGTCGCTTGAATATTTAGAAAAGTTCGGGATTATCGGAGTGTTCGAAAGAAACGATGTATTCGAGGTTATCATAGTTTATATAATATGTATTACATATATGCAGAGTGTTCATTTTAAAACTTCTCTCCTTAGCAATGTAGTGAAGGAAAAGTTATTTCCCCACAGATCTGTACAAGGTTTAAGCAGTCTGTCAGAAGAGAGAAAGAGGAAGAGAAAATATGCATCACCCGAATGGAATTGGAATCCAAGACAACATTAGTGTACTAATAGTCACTTTGCCGATTGCGCCAATAACGGGGCAGGCAGAAAAATAATTTTGCATATGATTTCGACAAATACAACTTTGCAATAACTTATCAGAAGAAAAAAGTTGTTTGACTAGTTTGGCTGCAAGAAGAAATCATTGGAGAGGTGAAGGAACCGAACTGTTCATCACTACTTTTGATAATACCCGAAACTTCGATAATACTCGAAATGTCGATAATATCCGAAACTTCGATAATACTCGAAATGTCGATAATACCCGAAACTTCGATAATACTCGAAATTTCGATAATACCCGAAACTTCGATAATACTCGAAATTTCGATAATACCCGAAACTTCGATACTTTCAAATACTCGAACGGTTTCGAGTAACCGATGACAACTCGATAAATTTTCACTCCCGAAGTTCGATAGATCTTCAGCCTTATCGAACACCCCTAGTCCACTGAACCCGTGAGTTTCCTAAGTCATAGAATTAGTTAGTATTAGATTTAGTTATATACAAGGTAACTCTATTGACATAAATAATCAGTACCCGTGTTTCCTCGAAATTAATAGCGAATCTTATACATACATATATTCATATAGTGTATATACCGAAAATACAGGACCTATTTATTTACAAATACAAATATGAATATACACTTATTGTGTGTAAAGTAACCCGTTTCGAATCTTACTATTACTGGGACATATTTTGGAGGTTTTTAAGGATGGAAGCTACTATTAAGACTGCGAACGACGACTAGGACTTGAAACCATCAGACTAGATCAACCCTCAGAGTACAGAATCGTGCCTCATCACACTTTCTAACCTCCAAGAGAGCTGGATCATACTACTACTAATCCCTGCTCACCTGTTTTTTAGTGTCCGGTTTCTCTAGACGACAGATCATAACCGCAGGATACTGAACTTAATTTAACCTTCATTCACACATACATAGGGTGACCATAAAATTTTCAGCTGAAAACGGAATAGCTTCCGGTTTTTTAAAAAATCATGACAAATGAGAAATAGGTCATTGCGTAAATTAATTCATGTTTAGCTTAGCAATACCAAATACATTTATATTATTATATAACATAATATAAATAAGCTAGAAAATATAAACAGTATTTACCTTGCAATATAGTAGGACGTTATGCTGACTGCATTTGCTCCTTTGCCCAACTCGAAACCTTGATATTACATTGGGTGAGAAGTTGTTTCTTGAACTGGAGAATGCCAGAAGTATTTCTCAGAAGAACCTATCTTCTTGAAAGTAGCTTTATTTTTCAATAGTGTTTCATTCAGTTCTCTGTGAAGTTTGCCTGTACCAGTAACATAAATTTCATTGTTGCAGCATGTAAGGAAGATTTTTCACTCGTCCATGTGTTATTCATGATTGAAAAACACGCTGGACAGGAGTGTATGTATCAAGCAAGCACAACACCATTCCTACTACTTTCAATAGAATATAAAACTTTATATTTCGAGCAGTACGGGGAACTATAGATCATGTTTAATGTAGGGAATTTCAGTTCAATTCTTGCCTCTTTGTTATTATTAATTACTAATTACTAATCATTTACAAGGAGTAAAGATACTAGGTTTCTTATTTACTTCTTTCACTTGCGTAAAACGAGACGAATATTACTTTTTTTTTCATCTACTGACGGGACCGCCGAGACAGGCCCCTAAAACGGGACTGTCCTGGTCAAAACGGGACGTATGGTCGCCCTACACATACATACTACATCATCGTCATCACAGGTATTCTGTTATTATTGACAAGTCACTTCCCTCAAATAAAATAATAATAATAATAATAATAATAATAATAATAATAATAATAATAATAATAATAATAATGTACTATGGTCTTTAATTAACCTTTTCATCTTCACACAGGAATTTTGTCTTAATACCGTCCATGAACTGCAACCTATTTCGCCCTGTTTCCCCTAAAGCGGCCCATACACGTAAACACATGCCTGAAGAAACAGCCCGACTTGTATGAAAAATGATAAAACCACAGGCAAGTTGATCGTGTATGGCCTCGTTCATTCATGTTGAAAGTTTTCAAAATCTTCTGAAAATATGTTTGATGTTTTTGCCGTTCTGCATGCATGTTTACCGTGTATGGGCTCGTTCATGCAAGGTGGCTGTTTTATATTTAGGTCCGCCAATCACGACAGCGGAAGAAATCACGTGAGTCTCTCCTCCGCCGCATGCCAAGGTCGTGCAGTTACAGAAAGAAAAAGCACGCGTTTCCTCGTCCTCCACATTTCTCAAACTACTTTCAGTATGTTGGACAGCACGTTGTTACGTGTGTGGGCAAAAAATTCTTTCAAGATGCATCATGAAAGAAACCTTTCATACATGTTGGTAATGCAAGTGCGTGCGTCTATGGCGCGCTTAACACTGTACCTTCTAACATGTCCCTCATGATACAATTCTTTCACCAAACCAGTTTCTCTTCCTTTTTAAAATTACATCTAAAATTATTTTTCTTTTCACCAGTTCACCACTCTACAACACTTCCTTATTCGCTTCCCGTCAACACACACACACAAACACATAAAAACTTTACCATGAAGCAATAGAATGCACGTTTACTTTGCATAATATAACATAACAAAACGTGAAGAAAGAAACAAAAAATGGGAAGATATCTTTTTTATTTTGGTCGTTACTCTTTTCCCTGTTTTTCTTGTTATTATTCACCTACTAAATTTACCGATTAAAAACTGTTCACTCGTGTTAGAATTTACGGCACACTATAAACATAACTGACTACTTCACACCTTGCTATATAAACTGACGTAAATAGACACGCGACGTGATAACTGGAACAACTGAATATTAAATACCTTAGTGAGGTAAATTAAAATTTTTCTACACGTTAATGTTACTGTGTGATTAGTAAGATGAGTCGTACAAGATAACCAAAAGTTTAAAAAAATGTGTTTCACACTTCATTGATTACTATACTTGCTTTTTAACTTCTTGTCTGGCTATATTTAGTAAAACAGTCACGTCTTGAATTTCACAGTTAGTTCCAAAAAAGGGATTGCCAAAGAGACAAGAGAATTGAAATTGTATTGTCTCGAAAAAGGTGATAGTGAAGCAATTTCTCGTCTCGGAATGAGGTTATATTTCTAGTAGAAGAGTTCTGATTCGTCTCACATCTCGTCACGAAACATTCTGTCTAAAATTGTATAGGCAAACCCTATTTCGCTGATCGTCACAAGTGGTCATCTCTAAATTCAGAGACAATTTCTGTTAGTAAGTAATGACGTAATAGTACGCAAAATGATAAGGTGGCGCAGTGGCGTGTTTATGATTTTGTTTCGGGGATACTATGCACGGGTCTATGTAGGTATACAGTTATTATATATGCTATATATAAATTTATTAATTTCGGGGGGTTAAGCCCGATAAAAACTCCCTAAATACGCCACTTAGGTGGCGGAATAATACGTCATTGATATTGCTATATGAGCGTATGTGAAAAACCACTCATGTCTAGCTTTTCATTATTTTGTAATCAAAATTGCCAGCAGCTAACGTTTCTACGATGTGAGATCAGACGAAAAACAATGTTTGTTTGTTTGTTTTTGGAAGTGTCGTTTCGGTTTTTAAAACAGCTTTTCTCGTCTGGTCTCGAATTTCCTATCGTTTCATTTTGTAACTTTATGTGCAAAATTTATGAATTGATTTTTATCTTAATTTCATCCAGAAGTTATCAAAATCCTTTCGCGTCACATGAGGTTCACGAAGAGTGTGGTACGTAGAACAACATTTGAACATTATTATTGGAGTGTATTGTGTAATGACTTGCGTATCTTTGAATGGTAATAAACGCTCTTCATTATATTCGTACTATCAGTTTATCAATTTACAGTTTTTATGCTATGAATCATGTGTAAGACTAAAACAGTGTCTGATATCAAATATTTCGATGAATTAGTGTCCCGTGGAATTTCTTGTCTCGTCTCGTCTCAAATTCTCGCCACAACTCGATTCTTGTTTTCGAGACGAGATTAGAAATTTCTGTTCTCGTGAGCAAGACTACCTGCAGCAGCTTCGTGAAAGACCTGCACAAGATTTTAGATAGTCAAAGGCTTCAGATTGCGTAACAGCAATATTTTTTTTCTTCTCTTCTTAAAACTTGAAATAAGACATGATCAACAACGAACATAATTATACCAAAATTCCCACTAAGACGGTGCTTGTTTACCACAAACACCTTACGAAGAACCGAATGCCATGTAGAAAGTCAAGTTTAACCTCCAACGGTTATATCCTATAATCTATCATGGCAAACGACAAATTATGAGAGCAGAATTCCTGGATTCAAGATAATAGAAGAAAAAGGAAAAACTTTAGGAAAATTCACGGTCACAATGTTTCTTACATGGTCTTGAATCGAATCCTAAATTGTTCATCAGGACGAGGGACTATTATGGTACTAAGGAACTGTAGCCTTAGTTTGAGAAGTAGTTTAGACCATTTATCATAGCGTTCGAAGTTTTGTATGCCCACGTGGTGTCGTAGAAATCACCCGCCTGTGGCCAAAGCTTATCTTGAACTATTGTTTTCACTACGGCTATTGGCTATGTTCGTAGTTTCTGTTGAAATGGTCATGAGTGCTGTCTCTCAATTTGCTTTGGGCATGAGGTGACTCCAGTTGTTGCAGTCATAACACCAGTGTGTATGATTTAGTGTGGGCAGTTGAAATTGAACATCTCGGCAAGTATGAAATGAAGTCTGATTTGATTTTTTTACAGCAAGGAGCGACTAGATCATCCATCGTACAGCCCGGATCTTGCCCAAAGCGATTATCATCTGTTCCTCTACTTGAAGCAATTGTCGCCAGTCAGAGTTTGACACCGATGAAGAAGTGTAAACAATGGTTGAAGATTGACTTCGGTCATAGGCGGGTGATTTCTACGATATGGGCATATAAGAACTTGTCGTAAGCTATGATAAATGTTTAAACAAACGTGGTAACTATGTAGAAAAATAGCTTAATGTGTACAGAGGAAATAAGCAAAAATGTATGTCACTATCTTTACTACATCTGTTTCTATTGACAATCGGACCTTACTTTTAAAATAGCCCTCGTATACATACATACATACATACATACATACATATATTATGAACCACTTAAATCGAACCCTTCTTGAAACTTCTAAACTAATTGACAGAAGTAGCTGAAATTTTGCACTAAGGAGATATCAGAAGGGGGGAAATGTTTGACTTACTTGACACTATTACCAGATTAACAGTGCTGGCATCTCAATATATAGTTTCAATTTTTCAAATGACACTACATCATGTTATTACATATTTCAAATCTACGTTAAAAGTGAAACGTTAAAATACCAGACTTTTTATTCAGCGTTGCCAAATAAGGATGCCACAGTATCACAAACATCCAATCTACAACAGTAATAATGGAACTGAGATAAACGATGCGATGCATATCTAAACTGACTTTGTGTCGGATCCCATGACCATGATGTGATGTATTTCGGATAATAGGAACAAAGTAACAAGACATTGAATTTATACAGACATTTTTTTAAATACAGGCTTTATTTCGAAAACAGTAACGTATCGAAGAAGTTAGATGGATTCCAACCGACAAAACAATCATAATGCCATTTACAGCAATTTGATGTCCAAACCGGTCCGGAAATAATTGATGTAGCATACAAATTTGATCTTACACTCATCTTTCTCTTATAAGAAACAATCTAGTTTTATAAATTTTTTCTGAAAATATAGGTGGAAGTATTTTACAATATCCTGTATTTGTCGTCTTTCCGAGTGCAGAATGATAAACGTTCAATACTATATAGAGGCTTTCTAATTTCAAGTGTGCCCTTGGACAATATGTGAAACATACTTTGCTCCCACCCCCGCCGCCCTCTTACGGATGAAACCTTCCCTTTACTTTGGGGAAAGAAGTGAATGACCTCGTCTGTGTTGTAAATTTCTCATTCAGTCGTTTCGCCTTGGCCAATGAAGATCGTTGTCTACTTAGAATGGCTAACAAGACAGCGGACAGTAAAGCCCGTCAATCTGGCAACCCTGTCCATATCCAAATTTTGTCAAAGCAACTTGTCTGTCCTCTTTCGAGGGAGGTACGGGAAAACATACATCGACAGCATCACCAGCGGGGTACACTTGAAATAGAAAAGCTCTATACGTCGTGGCTTGTAGTATTGGAACCCTCAATACTTGGAAATCTGAAATCTCCCAACAACAACAACAACAAAATTATGAATGCACAGATCCCTTCGTTCATTCTAAACCTGAGCACTGTATAAGGAAATGAAATCTTTGAGTTTTACGTCCCACAGATATGCCGGTTAGGCTAAAGGAGACGGTGATGATGAGTAATGAATGAAATAATGGAATGAAGAAAGTGGGAGGAAACGGGAGAACACCGAGAAAACCCACGTACACGGTGTTTGTCCACCACAAAGTTCACTTGCCGGAGGCTGGGATCGAACCAGGGAACCCAAGCACCAGAAGTGAACGCTCTACCACTGAGCCACCGCGGCCCCCCATTGTATAAGGATGCAAGCTAAATATCAATCAATCATCAATCTATTTATTGAAAAGGAAACAAAAAAAAAATCTATAATAAAACAGACGTGAGTAAACTTTTTCATTAGGAATAAGTTTAGCATTCCTCTTCTTTGTTTTTCTTTCAAAGATTTAGATAGGCATGAAACTGTTTTCATGTTAGCGCCAACTGTTAACTAAGTAAGCTTTGCATAAATTATAATAAGTAATGAATTAATTTAATTAGAATCGGAAACTATAAACTCTACCTACGACTCATCTACTTTACATTTATATACTTCGTCAGTTTATTATTATTATTATTATTATTATTATTATTATTATTATTATTATTATTATTATTATTATTATTATTATTATTATTATTATTATTATTATTATTATTTAGTAAAATGAGAGAAAGAATATCTTGAAATACTTCTTATGTCAAATGGCTATTCCCGTGAACTTAAACTTATTACAATTTACACGATTATCATTCAATTTCGATAAATATCAATGGAATTGAATCATCGCTTAATTAAAAAGTATGTTACTTAGAAAATAGTGACTGAGAGTATATTTTATAAAGAGCTCTAGTTGCCCGTTGCTCTAGTTACTTGCGAGCACACCTTTGGTGCACGTAATCTTGGGTTCGATTTCCGGTGGGAGGGAGAATTTTTGAATCTCGATTCTTTTCAGTGGTTCGAATACATCTTAAACTATAAGTACATGGTCTCCATTCTGTAATTACGAGAAACTTATTTTCTCGTTTTCGATTTCTCGAATCGGGTAGGCAATCGGGTAGGTTCACCTAGGTCTAAGATTTCATATATTGTTTTAATCTTACATGACTCATAGTACAAAAACTATAAATTTACGAAGTGGTCTTTCGAACACATTGAAGAGCATTTATCAACGTTTAGACCCTAAAGATACGGAAGCCATTACACAACATACTCCCATAACAAACATGGTTTAAATGTTCTTATATCACACTCTTTGTGGCTCTCTTGTGCTCCGGAAGTTTTCCGATAACTTCTAAATTAAATTAAGAAAAAAACTCAGGGCATAAATTTTGTACATAAATTTACAAAACGAAACGAGACGAAAGAAGCTTTTCGAGAATTCAAAACAAGATCAGGAAGAATTCTTCGAGAATAGAGACGAGACGACGCTTCTGCAAGATTTCCGAGACGAGTTGAGTCGATGCGGAACCCTAGATACTTTTTTTTTTTTTTTTTGCGAAAATTTTACAAAGTTTAAACTAAAATTCTAATTATCCATCACTCTGGAACCAAAAGTATGCACAAGACAATATTTAACATACTTATTGAACAGCTCAAAAGTCTGCCATTAGATATTCTAAATTCAATAGACAAACGATGAGTTTTCAGGTGGAGGAGCGTTTAACAACATTTTTCTTGCAAAAAATATTGACTGTCGAAAACACCAATTTTCATTGTCTATCATCACTCAGAAACGATATGTCTACACGCAAATATGTTTAACATGAAGTACATACTAAATACATAGAAGTCTATCACTACGCTGAGTTTCATGAACATCGGGTAAGTTTACCTCAGAATATACTCTGCGTTCTTGAGATATTGATTAGAGAAAGAAAAAGAAATCAAATTAAGTAGAAAGATGGTAGAGAAAATGAAATGAAATCTTTCAGTTTAACGTCCCGCGGTTATGCCCTTTAGGCTAAAGGAGACGACGATTAAAGCAAGTGAATGATTATGAAAGAATTAGTGGAATGAAAAAGTAGGAGGAAACGGGAGTGCCTCTAGAAAATTCACGGACACGATGTTGTCCCGGGGATCGAACTACTGACTATGCGCTAGTTATAAGCAAACTATCACTTTTTTTTTAATCCTGACTTATTTTCTCTTTCTACCACTGTTCATCACTACTAGACTCGACAGCGATACGAACACACAAACATCGAAAACACTTAAAATTCCAAAAACTCTCCTACCGGGAATTGAACCCAGGACTACGTACACCAAAGACGCACGCGCTAGTCATTAGACCAGAGGGAAGGTCTAACATTGAGCCCCTGTGTCCGCGTACAAAGACCGATTCATTCTTAAGTTCATGACGAAAGAACATATAGGAGACCTGTACCAACTTTTGCTGGTAACTTTTGATGATCTCTTAGCAATATTAAATCGCATAAGTAAATTATTAAAAATAGTTCAAGACATCTAGAAGTGTTCGCTCCATTAGCTACGAAATACATGTAAGATATACAGAATTCTATAGAGAAGCCATTGAAAGAGAGGGAGAGAGAGAGAAGAACTTTGTGTAAACCATGAAGAAATTCAGATGTTTCATTCAAGATGCGGACCACCGCACTAAACTTTACCACTCCAATTTCCGAAACTAAATCACATTATGCTGCTGTTAATGCTGAAACAACTATTTGTAAAAATATGAACAAAATTATAAGGCATTTTCGGGAAGCTTCGAAGAAAACACCCCCAAAAGTAAATTAGTTTTTGTTGATATTTTAATAAGAAATAACTTACACAACATTATACATGTAGATTATTAACAAAATATCTATTAACATTTATTAGCTATTTATAATATGAAGAAAATTGTCTAAGTCGTTCTTAAGAAAAATTCTTACAGGAACATTTTGCAAGGGTAAACCTCTTGGGGAGTCACGAAAATTGACTTATCCCGTATTGTGGGGTTATTAATGAAACATTTACGAAATATGAACAAAATCGACTGAGGCGTTTTTGACAAAATCATCCCCGAAAAGAAAAAAATTACACCAACGGGAGAAAAGAATTCATTCCCAACAGTAAACTACCTCCTCTGAACTTTTCCCAGAGAAATTACTTACACCACGAGAATACACTACTTCACCCAAATCTTATATCTCAAACGGTTCTATTAGTATTACATGATTCATAATATATATAAAAACTTTAAATTGATAGAGTTATCGTATAATGAAGAGCATTTATTAACGTTTAAAGATACGAAATCATTACACCAACATACTCCAATAACAAACATGGTTTAAATGTTCTTATAACGCTTGCCTTGATTTTACGAATCTTCATGTTTCCATGAAATTTAAACAAAATTATTAGAGCCGTTTTTGAGAAAATCACAATTTTTCATTTTCAGCCTTTAGTGAACTACCCTTATTTTGTTGAATAGGAAGAAAGTTCGAGAAATCTTTCAAGAAAATATTATAATAACCTGAAATGTAAAATTTGGTGCGAATAGATTCAGCACGTCTCTGAACGGGTAAACATGTTTATATTAGATATCTTTGGTGCGAGCGGTCTCAGGTTAGATTCCCGGTGGGGACACTCGGGCGAAAAAGTGTAAAAGCTTTTTCAGGCCGACCATGCTGAGTGAGGTTTTCCTGGATTTTCCTCATTCACACCTAGCAAATGCAGGAAGGGTACGTAATATACTGATGCCAGACCTCTTCCTTCTTTCCTTCCCTTTCCTCGGATAGTGTGCTCGCCAAGGAACGTTATCCCTCATATGTGACGATCTAACACGGCCAGAGAGGCCGAAAACTTCCTAATCCTAATTCTTATGTATATATTGGAACGAAGAAACCAAGGGCGTCATTTAGGGGGGCAGGGAGGGGCATTTACCCCCCCCCTGAGTATGAGATGTATATTAGATTTTATCAATAGAATAGTAGTAAATCAGTGAAAAACTCGAAATTTTACTTATATCAAGGGGTCTTGCCCCCCCACCCCCCCGCAAGCAAAATCTGAAATGACGCTCCTGGAAGAAACGGATGGAACGAAATATATTCAGAGATCACTTTTACGACAGGTAGGAGCCATGAAACGTGAAAACCCATTGAAATCTCAAATTCATCCTTTTCACGATCACTATACTTTCTTATCATTGCTCCATAGAAATAAAAAAGTAATGAAATGAAATGAAATATTTAGTTTAAAACGTCCGGCGCAAATACCGTTTAGGCTACAGGGAATGGATGATTAATGTAAATAAATTAACACGAATGAAATATTTTAATTAGAATATCGAAAGAAAGAGAAGAAATAGGGGTAAAAAGGGATACGATGTTGTCAATCACAAAGTCACTTTGCCTCAAAACAAACCAAAAATGCCTTGCTCAAGAGGTTAATACTATTGTTTTGAGTCACCGTATTGGAACCCCAGCCCCTCTTAAACCCTTCATACTATGCATTGAAATAATTAGTAATATTATCCGACCAGGTTTATATGCTGTGTTCATATGAAGAAAATGAGAACACAGTATACAAAATTGAACCTCGGAAGCGAATCTCGAAAACTAAAGTTCCATTATAAAATGTATATTCTTGTCTTGGTTTTGCGAATCTTCGTGTTTTCAGGATTGTTAGTTTTAAATTTAAAATTAATGTAAGTATTAAATTGATAAAAACACTTAATGCTTCGAAATTATAACCTTAAACATTAAAGATAAAACCATTTAAATAGTTTTGTGAACTAAACCTAAACAAATATAATTTCTCACTTACCTCTGCGGTATAAATGGACATTCCTATGTGGAAAGGACCTCAGCTTGAACGTCATGTAAACCATCAAAGGAATCTTAACGTTGCTTCAAGATTGGCGCTTCGTTAGCGAAATGTTGCAAATCTGGAGTCTGATGTCGGTTTTGATACCCGTACATCTTCTCCTCGCCCTTAAATATTCATTTTTTTCCCTCACTGTCACCTTGAAAACGTGATGCATGGTTGAGAAACGTGCTGATTCGTGCTTTGGTTCATAGTTCCATACATTCGACCTATCTCACACACGTGTAGATTACGGCTAGATCAGTGACACGATCGTCCGTTATCCTAATGGTGATATACCCAACATATTCGCGTGCTCCCACCAGCGGCGCGAATCTGTCTTCAACATTGACGGGGGAGAGGGGTTAAGATCGTTCCCATAAACTTTTTTTTAAAGCTATGTTCAAAATATTTATGAAGTTGGAAAACAATGCAGTGGAGGATCAAGGGAGCAGAGTTGTCTTCAGCATTGGGAGGAGGAGGGAGATGACACTCATATTACGGTAGATGAATTTGATTTCTGAGGTGAACCTGTTGTATATTATATATAGACCCCTATATCAGGCGATGTAGATGAAGTAGTGGTACATAGTATTACAAATCAGTACTGTGAACATATTCTGTAATTTGAATACATGCATATTTATCATTGGTATGTTTCTACTTAGGTATTCACGATGTAGATGAAAATCACACTTCAAATCGGATTATTGGGGGTGTGGGTGGACATGTCCCCCTCATCCCCTGGGATTTGCGCCAGTGGCTTCCACGTGGTTATAGGAATAGCGTACTTACCTCCAGAACAGAATACTAAAGTTGGACTACCAGTTGGAATTCATGTGGTTCGAATCCCACGTTCAAATCTATGATTCCAAGTTCCATTAGTTTCGGTGCTGAATGAAGCGCTAAGCTCTTATCCTATCCTATCTAATACATCTGTTAATTCTAAACTAATTAATTACCTAGTAGGGTTCCTATATAACTGTTAAATAGTATTCCAGATGAGTTCTCACACACACAATAAAAAAAAAGAAAAAAGAAAGAAAGAAAAGAAAAATTGATATCCTATCTTTAAAAGTTCTTTATTTCTATACACTAACGTATAAATGGAAATTAAAAAAAAAAAGGGTAAACAAATGGACGGTTAAGCTTAAAAGTGCTATAAGTCACTTTGTCAAAAAAAAAAAAAAAAAAAGCACTTAGTGAAGTCAGATTTACGTAAGTGAGTCTGTTAATAGAAAATGTGAAGTACGGCAAATCTAAGTTTTATTCTGAAAGATGACAGAATTCAACAGATGACTGTGAAACCAAGCGATAAAGGAAACAATATTTTGTTTATGAGAAAAGTGGTGTTAATTAGGAACAGAATATAACTTACGCCATTTTAACTTTCACCCCTTCAAATGCGAACCATGTTTTTGGTGTCTAAGATCTTTATTTCACGTCTTGGATAGATCGCACATGCAGGATAAATAATATATTGTTCGTGAATATGCGATAACTACCGGTTTTTCTGTAGATACATCATATCCAGGACGCAACCTCGGATGGCGGGGTTCCTCGGATCTAACGACCCCCCCCCCCAACCCTTCGTAACTTGACATACATTTGTAAACTTTCTTAATACAACTATAATTGTTTTGCAGAGAAATACTTGATATAGACTAATTAATGACTTGACTTTACTCGTCATCTGTATTCTTTCTTTTCTGGCAAAAACAACCTTGTTTTTTTCATCTTTTTGTAAGAATACTGGTGTCAGTACTTACAAATTACTTATTGTTTTTTTTTTTTTTTTTTTTTTTTGCTGTAGAATAACACCCATTTGATACTATATAAAGATAGTGTTTTATATGATTGAACCCCCCCAGACCTTGGACTCCTCCCAATAGAAATTTGTGGATGTGCACCTGGTAGTAGTCTTCAACTCTTTTACTTCCAATAATTTGTCGACAAGGGTGTGTAGTCTAAGGGAATACCTCGATATGGATCGGAAAGAATTCAAACTAGATTTCTGTTAGGAATAGAAGTGGGAAACCCAGAGTTAACGTAAGTAACAGTTAATTTTATATCTTTACACACACACACACACACACACACACACATACACACACACACACACACACACACACACACATACACACATTAGCCTATATATTCATACGTACATACATACATGCATACATATATATTGATACATATGCATATTTAAAAAATGGTATTTGGTATTCCAAATAAAACAGTAAATGTGCATATTACTTCGATTATATCTGTAATAAATGCATGTATGGTACAGTAAAGTAACATTTAAAAGTCTGTTCAAGAATAGAAAACAGAATCCGATGTATAATATACAATAATAATAGGGGTATATGTGTTTCTCATGAGTTTGTGTTACTCATGTATAGTTTCTGTATTTTATTATTGTTTGCAAATGACATACAATGAGAACAACACTAGAACGAACCAATTCGAAGGAGATCATAAGACGGAAAGGGCTATGTTAAGTAGATGTCCTGAGACAAAGGTATTTTTTGCATACATCTCACTTAGCGTAACTTCAAGTCCCATTATTAATTCTGAATCTTGTAAGCATTTAATCAAGTTCAGTAAGGTAGGGCCTTAATGTGCTGTAGTCACGACTTTGATTCTTCATGAGGGTACAGAATGTTCAGTGATACTTATCTGTAGTTACGTGGGTAATTATCTGACTATTTTAATTTATAGGTGACGAGGAAGGGGGCAAATGACCCCAAACGACTTTGTAGTCCTCCCCAAATGGAATTCTTCTGTTACGTATTTATTTAAACATGTTTGCTACAGAAAATGAAGAAAATTTATAATAGAACAAGTTAAAGTGCACATTTTCGTACAGTAAGAACAAGATGTTTAGGATATAAAACCAGAAATTCAAATATTTTATTAAAGCCCCTCTTTTTCTTCTTTAGAAGCGAAATTTTCGAAAACGCTGTAACACATGTTCACCTGTTTTTGATTAACAGTTTATAGAGAAAGTATATAAAATTTCATACCTCCAACTCAAGCGAATTCTCATATTATCTATTTTCTGAACAAAGAGTGGAAAATGTCAATACCAGTAATGGTCTCTTTTAAGAGCCGAATTTCTTAAAAGAACGAAACACATTTCCAAATTATTTCAATTAGGACTTTATGTGTAGGGATATGTATATCGGATTTCATATCCCCTGCTTAAACGAACACTCACATTGAGATTTTTTTCTGTATAAAGAATCGAAAATTTGAATATATAGAATTACCCCTTTTCCGTATTAAGAGCGGTATTGCCGAAAAACTTCGAAACATGTATCCTCTTATTTTTGATTTAGGAGCTGAAACATCGAACTCCACACAACTAGATTGAGTGAATAATCACATCTGGCAGTTCCATAATAAAGAGATGAAATTTATTTGCCCCCTTTTCTCCTCCATTTAAGAGTGCAATTTTCCGAAAGTGCTGGAACACGTATTCAGTTACTTTTAATGGGAAACGCATATGCCGAGTTCCTGTTAAATTTCATGAGTGTGATCTCCAGTGAGAATAACGAGATTGACTTCAAGTGAATGTGAGTTCTACATTAAGGTTAGTGAGGTTGAATGCGAGTGATCGGCAGCTTTTGGAGTGGTCAAGTTCCAATTGTTAAGGTCGAGTGCGAATGAGAAGAAGTTTCGTAGAGTTTGTCTTATTCAAGTTTGAGCAAGAAAAAGTTCTATTACTGAAATTCGCGTGATCGATCATAAGTGAACGAGAGTTCTACTGAAGTTTAGAAGAACAAGCTCTAACGAACGAAAATTTCATTCAGATTAACAGGACGAGTTCCAGTGAGCAAAAGTTCATTAATTGAAGTTGGCGAGCGCAAGTTCCATTGATACTGGTGAAGTGAAATGCGAGTGGAGTTTCGTTGAGTTTGGGTGGCCAACATTTAGCGAGCAAAACTTTCATTGAGATTGGAGTGATCGAACTAGAGTTAGCACTAGTTCCATTTATGTTGTCAAGTGAGAGTAGTCTTTTTTCGAGAAACTTTTCGTTTCGTCTCGAAAAACGAGAGGTACATTTTCAAGACGAGACTACAAACATGACAATTTCCGTCTCGTTTTCGAGACCGGACTAGAAATTTCTAAAGTCTTGTGGGCAACACTAGTTCACTCAAAGTTTAGATCGAAAACAGAGACAAGACATGACTTCTGCAAATATAACCAGACGAGACTGAAAATCCTTATTTCTTGGTTTGTCTCGTCTCCTGAACGGCACTAAAGGTTAGTGAGCGTAGGTTCCATTAAAGTCTCCAAAGTCGGGTTGGAGTGACCACGAGTTTAATATAAGTAGAACTGGTCAAGCTCGACTCAGCAAGTGTTCCATTTAGGTTCCAGCGATTCAGAATTTCGTTCAGAGAAGCAGCTCGAGTTCAAGTAAGTGTGAAATCATTAAGTTTTATGTCTCACGGTTATGCCGGTTAGGCTAAAGCAGACGGTGATGATGAGAAATAAATGAAATGGTGGAATAAAGAAAGTGGGAGGAAACGTGAGAACCACCAGAAGATTCACGTACACGATGTTTGTCCACCACAAAGTTAATTTGGCACAAGCTGGGATCGAACCAAGTACCCCAGGCACAAAGGTGAACGCTCTACCACTGTTTTTTTTTAAATAACAAGATCATACCTCAGTTTTCTGAGCACTCGAATTTCCTCGTATACAATGTTTCTTTACCAATTTCGACAGGGACAGGAATATGTACATAGGGTCTATCCAGGACAGTTAAAAATTTAAATGCTCTCCCACCGGGAATCGAACCCGGGACCCCGTAAAGGCAAACGTGCTAGCCACTAGACCAGCAAGGAGAGCTACGACTGAGCTACCTCAGCTCACTCAAGTAAGCGTGAGCTGCATTGAAGTTGCTGAACTCGAGTGCTACTAAGTGTAAGTTTCATGGGGGTTGTTGTGATCAAGATCCAGAGAGGAGGTTACAGAGTGATCAGGTCTCATTAAGATTGGCTAGGTCGATTGTAGTTGAGTGCAAATCACACTACAGTTAGCGTGGTCGAATTTTTAGCGAGAGCAAGAGAGAGAGAGTGAGTTACATTGAGGTTGATGAAGCAAATTCGAAAGCGCGAGAATTGCCTTGAGATTGCCGTGATCGAATTAGCGCAAACAGAAGTTCCTGTCAAATTATCGGGCGCGAAGTCAAATGAAATTATTGCAAAATGGACAACTTTAACTCTTTCCTAATTAGATCTCGATTATTAAACTTTGTAGATAATCGCTGCAGGAGTTTAGTAATTAAACCTAATTATCTGTACCAAGTTGAAAATTGTCAATGCATTATATCATTTACATCTAGTTGAATTTTCTTTTGTCAATTCTCCCTAAAGTACGTTTTTCTTCTGTTGACAATTCTAAGCAAATCAACTATATTTAAACGGAAAATAAATACCCAGTAAGGCATTTTTTTTTTCGTTTCTCAAAAAATGTAAAATTGCCGAAAAGGCCTGCTTTTATTTTTCCTAACGACTGTTACGCACATACTTCCGTCGACTTAACTATGTTGCTACAATCATCAGTTGTCACTAATTAGAGATGTCTTCTTCTTCTTGTCATTGAAATGAACTGGTTCCAACACACTTTGTTGTCATTCTGGTATGTCCACTTGATAGTGTATAGAATTTTAAGTAGCAGAGTTCTTGGAGTCTTCTACCGTACAGTTATCATAGTGGTACGAGTTGTAGAACTAAAGCTCATTTGAACTCTTTCCTTTATAAATAATAATAATAATAATAATAATAATAATAATAATAATAATAATAATAATAATAATAATAATAATAATAATAATAATAATAGGCCTAATAAAGTAACATTAATTATCTTATTTATCCCTTATACTGAATAAAAAATATACGTGACATTTGTTTTAAAAAACTGCAAATTACTATTTCAAACTAAAAGGGAAAAGAAATATATAGCTGGTTATAAAAATAGTGAGAATATATGTGGTTTGCAATACATAATGGTGTGTTAGGTGACTGTCTGCAAAACAAAAAGTTGTTCGCATTATATTCTACCATTTTTGACGGGTACTCACCTTAAACGATAGCATGCAATCACCACTGATCATGTTCTATTTGGACACCAAGCATTGTGGACTATCACACGGCATCGCAGTTTCTATTGATGCCATCAATCCATCCATCGAAAACTCAGCATGGAAAAGGATTCTTACATAACCCTCCTAATACCTGTTGATTTTCGGCGCCATTTGATAACACTCACGCACCTGCAAGGTCAGACCCAACTATTTTCGCTAGCAAACTCATAGTTTCATTATGATATGTCAGGTGGCAGCACCGAGTCGAAAATGGTCGGATATATAGCGAACAACTCTCTGTATTACAAGCAGGGTAGAAGAGCGGTGTGTGTTGAGACGAGCAGACACTGGTGTTCCAAAATGAGAAGACACCTTTTTGATTTTCAAAGAAGCCGAATTATAGGGGAGAGTAAGTTAGCGCAAATGTGTCTAAAAAGGTCAGTGATGTGGAACGCTGGAGTTGGTATCTTTCATTCAGAGTACAGTTAACGTCAGTCATCGACTTGTTACTCTGTTACGATTGCCCACTTTAAGTCGGTCAAGTGATAGGCTTCTATATAATAATATGAAATATCACTTTGAACAACTATAGTTGGCATGTAGCGCTAATGTTTCGGGGGTGGTGTGCCATCAGCACATAGGCTCTCCTCGCTGCTTTAAAGTAGTTTTCCGATTGTTCTCATAACTCTGGATGAATACTGAAATGGAAATACTGTCAGGGTATCCATCTTTCCTCTGATTAAATATAGCACTGCTTGACTTCGCGAGTCTCTTAAGAAACGGTAATCCAGTGTGGCTAGTGCGTTCGCTCCTCTTGGTAGACATTTTATGTGTATTAAAGAAAAAAAACTTCTAAGAATAAAGCTACATATGCGGAAACTGTATAAGAGATCCACACGTGACCGATAGACTTGACGCCTTCAAATGATGTCATAATGTAAACAATTAGTTGTTTCTCTTTCCTCTGTGAATGACCTCCAGTATAGTCTTCCATTCTTCATCAACCCTCTTCAGCATTCCTTATTCTCGACTCTATCGTGGTAACTGATTTTCTCCATCTTCTTCTATATATGCAACTTGAGTGTCTCCAATCTTCTTCTTTTCTCAATGTCCAGGTCTCGACTCCATAAATAGCACTTTACAAGTCTTTTCCTAAGGTATTTCATCAATTGTCCAGTCAATGATCTGTTTTGACTAGAAAACAGTTTCTTGGCTAATACGATCCTAGTTTGCACTTCACCCAAGCAACATAAAACACTTCTAACTATACATCCAAGATATTTGAAGCGTGAAAAAGAAACATTTCTGTGCAGTTCTTTCTGTAATTGCGCTTCACCGTACACTGATTACACTAAGTGTGTCCAGTACCTTTGAGAGCTCTGGAACCTGCCTACTTGGTCATGTAAACAAGTGAAATTATAAGTCAATTTCGAAAACGATAACAAAAGTTGAATGAAAGGAGTAGATCTCAAAAATCCATATAAGGCTTCGATAAAATGTTCCATGTTTTACTTCAAATAACATTGACAAAAAACGAACGAACTTATCCACTTATCTTACGATACAATTATTGAACAAGCATTAGAAACTCTCCTGTGCAGCATTAATTTTGTGCTTCGTTTATCCCTCATAATTCAAGGTCCGAAAAACTGATAATATTCCAATTTATCACAGTGATACAGTTTAAGATGGAATTCGGACCATCATTATGTGTTCAATGCTTTTTCGCAAGGATCCAAATCCGGGATGCCGCGCACCAAAGACATACATAAAGGGCTCAGATAATTTGGTAGTAAATGAGTTTAAATAAAGAATTACGGTATTGGATTGGATTGGAGTGAATTTGATTTGAGATTAGCGTCCCGTTCATCAGCAAGGCAATATGAGATATGGACCTATAGTTTTACGTGGAGTTGAACCACATGAGACCCGTTTGCTACGACCTTCCTCAAGACCTCAGTAGGAACAGCACTTAAGACCTCACGGATCTTAATCTTAAGTTCACCAAGAGTTAGTGGTTTGCTGCAATACACGTCTTTCTTAGCCTACTCCTCATAAAAAGAAATCGCGTGGGGTGAGGTCTGAACTTCGCGCTGGCCACTCTGTGGGACTCCGCCGACCTATCCAGCGTCCTGTGAAGCGTTCATCAAGCCTTTGTCTTACAAGCAAGCCGTAATGAATGGGAGCTCCATCGTGCATAAATAACAGTTCATGTGACTCGCCCTCAGAAATTGTAGACCATAGAAATTGCTTTCAGAAATTGTGCTGTTCAGAAATTGTAGACCATAGAAAAATTTCTAACATTTATAGGTATTTTTCAGCGTTCATAGTGTCTCTCAACAGATAGGGTCCAATAATGCAGGAAGAAGACAATCCACACCAAATTGTTGCTTTCGGCTTGCCCTGCAGTTTTTCAAAGGTCTCTTTGGGATCACCCTCTGTCCAATAATCACTATTATGACGATTAACGAACCCTCTACATGGAACAAAGCATCATCATTTCACAGAACTTTTTCAAACAGGTGTGGATGACCTTCATGCCACACGAGCATCATTTTACAAAATTCAATATCGCAATTATCTGGATATAACTTGTGGACATAATGAGGCTTTCATGGTCTGTAATGTAACTCTTTGTGGAGGATTGCACTGTAACCAATTGGAGTTCGTGGTCCATGTTCGGGCGGCATTTATTTGTAACCAACTCAAGTTCGTGGTCCCTGTTCGGGCGCCATTTATTTGTAACCAATTGGAGTTCGTGGTCCCTGTTCGGGCGCCAGTTATTTGTAACCGCCTGTAGTTCTGTTCGCTGTCCTCGGCTCGTGGTATTACCAATAAGTATACTCCTGATACTTTAACTTACCTGGACAGGAAGACGAAGACCTTTCCAAGAAAGGTTACAAACTGTTTCCCAAAAAGCTCGTCGGTCTCAATAATGAGATGAGCATTAGGCGCCGAGAGGTTCGGGTGTCTCGTCTCGAAAACCTCACGGACGATCAGACGGTCATCCAGACCATAACGCACACAAACATCACTCATACAAACAACGAAAACACACTGGATTAATTGACACTATACTTATTTATTAGAACACTATTTAAAAAAAATAACGAAGAGAATGAATACAACACTGGACACTAATAAATTTTGCCGCTGAAATTACGTTTTGCCCTTTACGGGAAATATAGCCCTTTATATATATATATGATTATAATTCAGATATCACTATAAATTCTTCGCTCACACCATTAACACACTTGGGGGATTAGCACTGGGGAAAAGTTGTCTGGATCGTCCCACGATGAATCCAGTTGTTACGCTGAACAGTCCTGCAGCGTAAAGGTGAATCTTCGAAAAAAAGATCTGCCCAGTGGGATACTGATATTGGTGGGCGCGTATATAACTTTTTAAACGCACAAGGTCTGAGGACCTGGGATTTCACTGATTGGGGCTAGCCGTAAGAAATCGTCCTTCACCGGCTAAATAGCTTGTGCCCCTTAACACAACTTATGTTTGAAGTTCAACGCGAGATGCGTGGTTGCATCTTCCAGACCTGGAGTCAAACTCCTCGAGCGTCCAAGCTCAAGCTACGGGTTGCAATGGTCAACGGAATAGTGTTGGCAGTTCATTTCAAAAATTACTCAGTTACTCACCTGTATGCACATACAAACAGAATACGGAAAACAATTTATGTTAATTTTAGTCAACTGCCCATAATGCACTAGACACTGCGATAACTTTGGCGTGAGAAAGTACAGATAACGGGCTGGAATACAACGCAGTTGGTGCCACTTCGGCTACTGGGACATCTGGTCAGCCCGTATTTCTCTAATCTATTGTAATGTTTCCATAAACGATTAAAGAAAGCACTTAATTCAGTTCCAAATAACTGCAGAATATATACTGTGCATATAATAAGTCAGGGAGAAACACTGAAATGGTTAGTCACTAACCAAAATGTTCTCAGCAAAAGCAACGTTTTAAATATATATATATATATGAAAAAACGATGAAAGACTTCTTTGTCCAATTGTGTGGGAAAGAAGCAATTCCCACCAAAGAAAGAACTTATATGCGTTGCAGAATAAAGTATAAATCGAAAATAATAATCACTGTCTTCACGAAATATACAGGGCGTCCACAAAAAATCCTTCTATAACCTGGTAGCGGTTATAGCACGTACAGAATAATCTCTTGCAGCCTGCCTTTTTATTTTGAAGGGGTTCGCTCGAACATCTCCCTCACTATGGCCTCCTTTTCCTCTGATACCAAAGTCGAGGACTTACTTGATTTCTTAATGTCCACGACACTTCCGGTAGTCATTAATTTTCTGTGGCAATTTTTGCATTCAGAACAATTTATCTGCCATATTGACCCCTCCACCACCGTTGGACTTGAATTACAAATTGCCATATCTCAAATCTTGCTGCAATTTTGGCTCTCTGTTCATTGTTTAATCGTCCTGGCATCTCCGTGGCTTCAAAGGAACAACAAATGTTTTCCCGTATCTAGAAAAAAAAAACAGAGAAAAAATGACATACTTTATTCTATAAAACAAGATAACTTTTTCTACTATCCACACATAACATAAATAGAAATTTAAATTCAAAATAGGGAGTTACTTCCCGCCCACTCTGTATATCTATACAACTCGTAAGAGAAACTTGATTGGAACTTGGAACATAGCAACTAAGGAGTAAAACATTAAAATCAGGTGCGATATACACTGCTTCGATTCCACAGTAGTTTTTGTGAAGTTTCTGGAGAATAATATCGTATCCGTAGATTTTCTCAGGGGTTTTCAATTCTCTTTGCTATCTTTTTTTTTCTTCGTCAATATTCGCTTCCATACACTTTCTGTCAGCTCACAAGGATGATCGTTTTATACTAAACACTTCTGTTTATTACATTTTGAAAAGTTAGCAACGAAGTGAGTCGTGAGGTTTATGATAGAAGAGGTTTTGTCCTGGCGAGATTTTGTCCTAGATGAGAATTCGTCCCACCAGATTTAAACTAGGCAATATTTTGGCTCGCGACGTTTTGGCCAGAAGAGATTTTGGTGCCGCGAGATTAGAAAAGATGAGATTTTGGCTCGCAAGGTTCTGTTCCGACCGTGAAGTTTTATACCTATATCAGTTAAGTGCTCCTTCGTCGCTAAGCGGTTAGCCATATGCGTCTTTGGTGTGGAAGACTCGGGTTTGATTCCCGCCGGAGCTCATGTGGCTCGAATTCCACGTTCATGAGTACGTCCACGCCTCACGTAAGTTAAACTCAAAATCAACTCAACTACAGAGGGTTTCTGTATATCAGTTGAGGGTTTCTGATTTTTAAAAAATATGCACTTTTAGGGTATTGTAAAGAAACATTCAATAATAAATCTTCCTGCTTTTTTTTTCTTTTCTTTCCAAGTAGAGTTATAATTAAACGATAATTTCATACTGTTTTCCATAAGCTAACAAAGGCACTAAATTATTTCATTAAATTTATTATATTTCACCGCAGATTTCTTAAAGAAATTATTCATTTTAATTAAATAACGTTCGTGTCAATGACAACTACTTATACACATCCTCATTGTTTTTTTATATAAATATAAAAAAAGACACAATATTACATTCTTCATGTATAAAATAGGAAAACAACAAAAAAACATTAAAACATAATGCTACTCATGTTATTACTTAGTATACAATGCAATAGTTATGAATAAATGATGAAAAAAATACTTTAATATACGGAAAGTACGGTATTTCCTTTAACACTTTCACTCTTTAAGATTTAAAGTTAAAAAAAAAATAATTTATAATGTAACTTATGTAGTATTTGATACAGGATATATACTATAACTGAACGAACAATTCAATACAAGTCCTTAATTTATGACTTTCTTAATAATTCTGAAGGTTTATTACATATATTCCATATGTGCAATTTTCATATTAAAAATAAATTATGAATTGTTCTTAATTTGGAATGCATTGAAAGTGAATTGATAAATTCTTTTGTATGCTCTTAAACAGTTAATTGATTA
Source organism: Thermobia domestica (assembly GCF_964235325.1). Classification (NCBI taxonomy): domain Eukaryota; kingdom Metazoa; phylum Arthropoda; class Insecta; order Zygentoma; family Lepismatidae; genus Thermobia; species Thermobia domestica. The sequence goes on along the minus strand of NC_137465.1, from coordinate 174,348,538 downwards.
TATTATTGAATAATAATTCCAACACTGAAGATAAAAAAATTTAGTTAGACTACATTCTAGTCAGTTAGCCCTTGTGCAACCTACTTTTATATTTATTAGATTTACGTATGTTGGTATTTTATTCTGTGATAGAATATCTGATGCTTCCTGTCTATTTTAAAGTAAGATCAGTAATGTTCAGGTGAAAAATACATTTTTAAGATTATGTACAGAAGATTTATAGCCAGTTTGCTGAATGCCCGTTCTTTGTGCGGGGCGAAATGAATTTATAGAAAATATTTGAATTGTGTGCATAAGCCCTCTTTTTCCACTTCTTAGGATGCATATTCCAATCGAAATGAAATGTTGAGAACCCAGTTCGACCCAAATGGGTTCTCTCGTTTCCCTCGTTGTCTAACTCCTGCTGGTTTTTTTGTTTTTTGTTTGTTTGTTTGTTTGTTTGTTTGTTTCTCTGCTATTCTAAGAGCCTAACTTTCCTTCCTAGATTTGTTCGTTTCCTCGCTGACATTATGTACTTTATGTTGAAAGTTTACGTTAGAAACAACTGAATATATTTTTGTGGCGTGTAACAAAGAAAATTGATGGTATTTTATTGTAATTATTAATGAATGTTGCGGGGCAAAATGTTATGCTTTTGACATAAATTTTGAACCCACATTGTTAGGAATGACCATTTCCTAAGGACTTCGGCGTAGCCCCCCAAAATTTACTACCCCTTCCTTCCAAAATTACCATTATCTCTCCAAAATCAACAATTATTACATACAAAATTTATCATTCTCACTCCAAAATTCCTTTCTCTTCCTAATTTACTTCTTTTTCTCCCCAAATCTAACTTTTCTCCCCAAATTTATCTTTTTCTCCTCCAAACTTATCTTCTATCTCCAAAACTTACTTTCTCGTCCTCGAAACTTGCCATTCTTCACCAAATTCGCCATTCTTTCTCATAAATATATCTTTCTCTCCCAGATTTACTTTCTTTCTCTCTCCTCAAGATTTCCTTCTATCTTCCGAAATTTACTTTCTCTCTTTAAATTTATCATTTTCTCCCCTAAATTTGCCTTTCTCTCTTAAATTTACCCTTCTCTTCCTAATTTACTTTCTTTTCTCCCCAAATTAATCTTTCTCTTCCTCCAAACTTACCTTCTCTCTCCCCAAATTTACTTTATGTCACTCGAAATTTACCTTTCTCTCCCTTGCAATTTACCTCTTACCTCAAATTTACCATTCTCTCCTCAAAATTTATCTTTCTCTCCCAAATTTATCTTTCCCTTCCCAGATTTACTTTCTTTCTCTCGCCTCAAACTTACCTTCTATCTCCCCAAATTTACTTTCTCTCCCAGGAAGTTTATCTATCTCTCCCTTTCAATTTACTATTCTCCCCAAATTTACTTCTCTCTTTCTCCAAATTTACCTTTCTCTCTCCCCCCAAAATACACAATTCTTCAGTTTCATTGTACCATTAATAAAACGTTCAATGAAAACTTATGACCTCCCCAAATATATATATATACGAGGGTTGGAACTTAAATAGTGGCAACACTGCTGTGGAGACACTATGCAATGAAATGTACTAGTGGCGCTGATAGCGCACGTTATTGACATACCTACCTAACATCCGAGCAAATAGACTCGCCCGTCGCACGTCACCGGCAGGCGCACAAGCGAGGGAAGTACAGTCACTTGTGAGCGAGCGGTCTAACGTAAAGGCACCCATCGTGATGCAATTTTGCGCATGCCCAGGCGTTCCTTGAGGATGCGAAGCACAGTCGTATGCGTTAATCCGGTTTCGTGGGCGAGCTCACGAATCGTCAGGCGTCGATCACTGTCCACAAACGCGGCAACAGCTTGTACTTCTTCTTCAGAGACGCTAGGACAACCTGCCCGATGCATGTCTGCCACAGTTTGCCGACTTTTGTTGAAGGCTTTTACCCACCGTGCCACTGTTCTGTACGGCAATGCCGATTCCCCACACACCTCTTGAAGCCCTTGATGACACTGTCGTGCTGTACGACCTCTGGCACGTTCCTGTTTCGAAAACATAGTGACACCTTTACGTTAGACCGCTCGCTCACAAGTGAGTGTGCTTCCCAATGTTGTGCGCCTGCCGGTGACGTGCGACGAGCGAGTCTATTTGCTCAGAGGTTAGGTAGGTATGTCAACAACGTGCGCTATCAGCGCCACTAGTACATTTCATTGCATAGTGTCTCCACAGCAGTGTTGCCACTATTTAAGTTCCAACCCTCGTATATATATATATATATATATAATTCCAAAATTTTACATCTATCCTAAAATGTTTAAATCTATGATTGATATCAATGATTCTCACTGAAGTATTTAGATCTTCTATCTGTGATCAGTACATCTGTTCTCAATTAAAATATTTAAATCTTAAATAAGTATATGCATAGACGAACTCTCGATTACTATTTCAATTGAAGAAGAACTGTAGAATAGGGAGTTTTATACAGCGTGGTAGGTCCAAAATTTAGAAATAGGTGAATACATGCACCTTTTAAATATATGATAGCGGTACTGAGATTAGAAATATAGATTATATAAGAACTAGGAAATGATATGATTATTTTTGTTCCAAAATTTTACTATATTACTTGTATTATAGAATATTGACTTCGGGTGAAATAAAATTTGATCTCCATTAGTCCTTCTCGATTGTGTGCCACCATATACATGGGTAACAATTTAGCTACCTTAATAAAATTGGAGGTGAAAACTTAGGAATTGTGTTGTCCACGAAACAAGAAATTTCTGTCTCATCTCGTCTAGTCTCGAAAACAAGACAAAATTCGAGGTGAAAAATACATTTCAAAATTCGAGACAAGACGAACCCCGGCGAAATTAAAATACCGCTAATTTTACAGTAATTATGTGATATCTTCAAATAGATAAAAGATAATCGAAATGTGGAACAAGAGCGCCCTAGACAATATTATTTTACATGAGAAACCGTTATCACGACTCACTTATCTGCTTTCGATTTCGAGCCATTTTGAAAATCGGCATTTATTTTCGCGTCTCTAAACAGCTGAAAACGGAAAGCCGCTAGGTGACTTGTGATACCGGTACCTCATGCAAAATAATATTGTCTAGGGCGCTCTTGTTCCACATTTCGATTATCTTTTATCTATTTGAAGATATCACATAATTACTGTAAAATTAGCGGTATTTTAATTTCGCCGGGATGAAGACTCTTAAAGAGAAATTACACGAGTCTCCTTGGCAACACTAGTTCACTCAAGTCATAGACTTCAAATATCGTTTTAATGTTACATGATTCACAGTATTAAAAAAAAAAAAAAAAAAAAAAAAAAAAAAAATCTGAAAAATTGATAGTGGCTGAAATACAATGAAAAAACATTTATCATAGTTTAGATATTTTCGCAAATCACTGCACAATACGTTTCAATAATAAATATAGGGTCTAACTTAAATGTAGATCTTGTTGTTTATTACATTCTCTATTTCCTATATAATTTAACTTTATCTGAATACATACTGCATTCAGAATGTATGATTTCTTCCTGCTTAACAAATACATGTTTTAATGGTTTCGGCAAACTATTTATGCGATACTATTTAACTATTAAACTATTTAAATTATTTATGTGATATTAAGTCTTTTATCAAGGAAATTATTTTCATATTTAAAAAAAAAAGCAGCTTATTTGGTGTTACAAAGTCAGTACGCAATGTGGTATTGAGGAACCAATAGTTAATGTGATGCAAGATCAGTATGTAGCATAGTGTTGAGAAATCTGCAGTTACCGAAGTGTGATATTGAGGGAGTAAATATTAGTATGATGTTGAATATACAATAGTAAGTATATGTTGAGAGATTAGTAGGTATTGTGGTGATAAATTGTCAATAGATAATGTGATGCTGAGGAAATAATACATAGTAAAATTCAATAATACTAATCATCACACTCCGGTACCACATACTACACACTAATCTTGGAAGACACACTGCATATTATGCCTTATTAAGCCTTGAATACCACACTGCATATTGACTTCTGACGCCACGACACACTTCCTAACTGATTCTTCATCATACACTGTCTGTGATACACTTTCTGCGAGTGCGAGTTAAAAATTATCTACACTTTTCTTTTCACAATTTATTTACACTAAAGTTTGAATTCAACATGTTCATCATCTTTCTACGTAGTCACCTTTCTTGTCAATGCACTTAGTTCAACGATCCGTCCAAGAAGGCTTTCAGTTGTTCCCGAAGTTTCTTTTGCTTCTCTCACTACTTCTATATCTGTGTGTGACTGACGTTCAAAGAAGACGTTACCTTATCGATGGTATTCACGTATTTGCTAGAACATACTCCTCCTTTGTGCGTCACTATCGTCCGGCTACTTTTAAACTTATCGCTTTTACTGTCCCCATATTGTAATAAAAGTCTATGATGTATTTTAGCTCTTTTCACACTCTCTGATCAAAGAAATTAGATATGCTCATTGTCCCCCCCCCCCCTTGGTGCAAACTGCTAGCAAAATTTACACTGTAATAGCCAGAAGGTAAACAGCTTGATCGGAATCAAATTTCGCACATGACTATAGTCGTACTAACTCTAAGCACGCATGCGCAGAACGTACTATGACGACCTTAATGGGGGCTATAGCAAACTGTAAATGTTTTTTGACTTAACTTCGTATTAACGTTTTGTAATTAGTAACTATTGTAGTGATGAAGTTTTATGATATCGGGGAATCAACAATGATACGATACTGATAGATCAACAAGTAGTAAGATTCTTAGGAATCAATGAATAGCGTGATGTCAAGTATCAACAGACTTGGGAAAAAGAGAGATCAGTCGCTAGATGGTTATGAGATGATGAGAGTTAATTAGATAATATAATATTAAGGTTGTCGTTCAGTGATCTATAAATAGTTTAATATTGCGTTGAAAGGTAATTTAACGGAGGAATCAAGAGGTAGTGTGATGTTGAGTAATCAATAAATAATTTGACATAGGACTAGAGATGCCCACGAAACGAGACGAAACAGAATTTTCCTGACAAAATTCGAGTCGAGACAGCTCTTCTAATAAAAAAAATACATTTTTCGAGTCGAGGCATCACTTTTACAGCATATTTTCGAGTCGAGACAGCCTCAAATCTTGTCTCGTGCTCATCTCTACGGAGGACTCAAAAGGATGTGTGATATTGGATGATCAATGGGTAGTTTGACGGAAGAATCAAGAGACAGTATGATGTTGGTTGATCAGTAGGTAGTTTAAGGGAGAATTCAAGATTTAGTGGGATGTTGAGTGATGAATAGGTAGTTTAACATAGGAACCAAGAGGTAGTATGATGTTGGGGGATGAGTTTGGGTGTTCAACAGGTAGTTTGACAGAGGACTCAAAAGGTAGTGTGAAGTTGGGTGATCAATGGATAGTTTGATGAAGGAATCAAGATTTAATATGATATTGTGTGATAAATAGGTAATTTGATGAAGGAATCGGGAAGTAGTGTGATGGTGAGTGATAAATAGGTAGTTTGACAGAGGGATCAAGAATTAATGTGATGTTGGGTTATCAATTGATAGACAAAGGACTCCAGAGGTAGCACGATGTTGGTTGGTCAATAAGTAGTTTGGTATAGGAATCAAGAGATAGTGTGATGTTCAGTGATCAATAGGTAGTTTGTCGGAGGATCAAGAGATAGTGTATTGTTTTGTGATCAATAGTTTGTTTGTGACGGAGGAACCAAAAGGTAGGGAATGCTAAGCGATCAAAAGTAGGATGACATTGTTGAGGTTCGTGTTGAGTAACGTCGAGAAATCAATAAGGAGTGTCCCGTTAAAGAAGTGTAGGTTTACTATAATTGAAAAGTTACAAGTGCTGTGAAGTTGAGGTTAAAAGTCTTTTGCAGGATTGAGAAACAAATAGTTTTAGTAAAATTATAGGTAACATACATCATATAGGACAGATTATATATTCTTTTTTATTTTTAATTCTTGGACTGAAAAACAAGAACTTTACGTATCTTCTAGTGTGGTTGTCAAAATGTTTCTCTGTTCTTTTATATATATATGACACTCAATAAGTTTCTCAAGCTCCACTGGCAAACAACTTTTGGCAAGAACCTAACAATTCCCCCAAGAGACTCATTGCAATCATTTGGCGAACAAAACACTATCTACCCCTATTTCACTTTGTGATTTTTCCCACTAGGGAACCATAATCTTTCGTTTATTACATCATTAATTCACTTCATTTCTCAAGGGAATTTTGCAGCCATTCAAAAAGAATTCCCTCTTGCGCTACTGCAGAAAGTATTTTCTCTTTCTTTCTCGTATCCATTGTGAAGTATGGTGAGTCTTATCTCTGTAACCATTAATACACTCTTTAAGTGTTTCGAATCACTATCCGAGCTCTCTGAGGCAGTTTTTGTTACTCATCTTCATTGCATCGAAAACTTCTATTTAATCAATGAATAGTTGAACATTATCTTCAGTTCCTTAAGGAGTAAGCAAAAAGTTTTAAAGCTTTGCCTCTATACTATGCAACATTAATGTAATACATATAAGTTTTACGCATAAATTAGTGTACTTGTAGGCCCGTAGCCAGTCTAAAAATGTAGGGGGGGGGTCGATAGAAGTTTTCGGGAGGGGCGATCCAATCATATTATAGTTCATTTGCAAGCCTACCGTGAAAATTTTTAGGGGGTCAGTAAAAATTCAGGGGGACGAACCACACAAACGCGACACCGTCAAATTTAAAACTGATTCCCATTGCTACGGGAACAAGTTGTATTGCTTCTAAATTGTACCATCTTTCTTGTGCTTCAGCACTACATCTTTGTCACACGTAGCAAGCAGAAGTAATTGATCAAATATACTTTATTTATTTAATTATAATATACTATAATTCTTGAGCCCCCTCGTGGCTATGTGGATAGCGTACGCGCCTTTGTCGTGGGAGATTCGGCTTCGATTCCTATGGGAAATAGGGAGCAGCTTTCTGTCCACTCTATAGATGTTACAAATAGTGAGTAATATTACAATCAATATGTTATTCAAACTGAAATTTGAACCAGTTTCCATTGTTTTCAATGTAACTTTTAACACACTAAAAAAAAAAAAAAAAAAAGGAGCTTCTCAATTTGACCCGTGTGTGTTGTGTCTATGTTCATCCATAACTTCGGCATCCATAACTATATATATATATATATATATATATATACACTTTATTTATTTATTTTTTGAAAGAGCATATTTTCCCGGTGGTCGCATACAAGTTTCATGAGGATATAATGATGTTATTTTGAACTAGAACATGAGACACCTCAATGGATGTCATTATCATAGGTATTCTGCCATTATTGGCATGTCATTTGCTGCAACTGAGAATCTTCCAAGTTCCACGGTCTTCCGGTAACTTCGTCTTCACGTACAATTTCTCTATTTTGATATCGTCCATTGTAGTCTCCATTGTCCAGTCTCTTTCCTGCCACCACACCCTTTAAAATGTCCCTCACGATACAGTTCCTTCTTAGCCAATGTCCCAACCAGTTTCTCTTCTTCTTCTTAATAATATCTAAAATTGTTCTTTTCTCCCCGACCATTTCTTATATCTTCTCATTCGTTTTCCGCTTGATCCAGCTAATTCCCTCCATTCCTCTGCATACCTACATTTCGAAAGCTTCCAGCTGCTTTTAATCATTTCGCGTATTGTCCATGTTTCTGACCCACATAGCACAATACTGCACACGAAATACTTTATCAGTCTTTTTTCTCAACTATTTATTCAAGGCCCTACAAAATAGTATTTTCTTTCTTCTAAAGGGTTCTTTCGCCACTCCTATTCTTGCTTTTGTTTCCCGTTCACATCTCATATCGACACTAATAATACTACCCAGATATCGAAAGTAGTCATCTGTTCTGTTTTCTCCCCTCCTTCTTCCATATTTAACACCTACCACTTCGTTCCAATCACTATGGCTTTTGCCTTTCTAACATTTATTTTTAACTCATATTCTTCACAGCCCTTCCTCAAGTTTTCTAACACCTTATTGATTTTCTCTTGAGATTCTACAATAAGCGCCATAGTATATTATCTGCAAACCGTATACAACAATCATTCTAACTCCTACTGAAATGCCGTCGCATGTATTCCTATGTATATCATAGACCTCAAGTAAATTAAGATCTAAGTGCCATTTGAACAGTTTTGAGATAACGATGTTTTTCCTCTAGGATTTGTGCCGTGCACATAACATACACGTTATGCATTCCATTGGCAATGATCTGGACTACTACGCACAGGTTTGGCGCTTAGATCCGAATATACTTAAACTGGCTTGGCCTATAAAGCATCATTCCGGTTATAACTCGAAACTTCAGAAAATGGCACTTAGATCGAAAGTTACTTCATATCTTCATAGAATTGCAATAAGTTATTAGAATTGTATAATATATGTTATATTTTTTGTATAGTTCATTCCTGTTAAAGATTTTCAACTGTAGTGTGCGATACGCAATTCACTTAATTTTTACAAAGTGGTATATACAGTCAGGAGAAAAGTTCTTACCGTTTGATGAAATCAATTTTGTAAATAACTTCAGAATTGACGAACAACTTGAGTAAGTTTTCAGTAAATTAAAAAAAGAATATAATTTTCGGTATATTCCAGCCATACCATCGTTGTACGTTCCAGCTATACCACCGTTATTCCCAAAATAAATTTTACCAAACGGAAAGAACTTTTGTCGCTGACTGTATATGTCAGCCTTATGAATATTATGTCACTACAATATTAGATGAAGACAATCACCAATACATACAATTTTCTGCTTAATGCTGTATATATATATTTTTTTATGTATAAAGTAAACAAATAAACAAACATTCTGTTCCATCAGAATAAAAATTGTTCATTATTATAAGGAATGATCGATATAGTCTGCCTTTCAGCACCAGAAAAAATAACTTTTTTCATTTTCTCAATTACTACGCATGAGGATTTTTGGACATTTTTTTATTAAAACTTGTAATATTGTAGAATTTCAATTATTGATTTCTTTTCACAATGTTCAATCTAAGAGAAACACAAGAACAGATTTCGAGAGCCAGCCAGTTGTAATCTGCAACCCACAGTTTGAGAAGCACTGGGCTAGAGGAATGCCGACCTATTAACAAGAAGCCAATTGATTGATTGATTGATTGATTGATTGATTGATTGATTGATTGATTGATTGGAATATAACGTCTTTTTAATTATCGTCACTATATAAGATTGAATCTGCTGCTTAAAGTAGAATCACTACACGGGTTCTATTCAAGAAAAATAAAACTACCGAGAATCAAACTCTGGGTCGCGCGCGTACAAAGTATGTATTTCCGTCATGAAGCTGAGAAATTGTGCAAATCAGTCTTTTGGTTAACATGTATCAACTTAAATTAGCCTATATTTCCTTGTTTCTAAAAATCTTTCAGCGATCACAGTTAATAATTCAATTAAATCTCTTGTGCCCTTACCTCTCCTGAACCCGAATTGTTTCTCCTCAACTTCTTCATTTGTTCTTCTGTTCAGAATTCGAAGCAAAAATTTTTGCTGTATGAAATATGAGACTAGTAGTTTTATAATCCTCACATCTCTTTGGGTTCGATTTTTTAGCCATCGGTATCATGTTCGTCTTCAGGAAGTCTTTTGGCCACTCTTCTGTTTCATATATTCCATTACATGGTCGGAACAATTCTTTCGTGCCCTTGTCTCCCATATTTTTAATGAATTCTATTGATATACATATTCCGGTTGCCTTTCCATTGCTAATCTCGGATATAGCCTCGCCTACTTCTATTATTTGGAGTAAAATTGTCTCCAATAACAAGATTATGAATAAAACTGTAATTCCTTATTCTTAAAATACTAAATTAAACAGTTGCCTCTGATTGACTTGATCGTCTTACTTCTCTGTCAAAGATTTTGTTTCTTAACAAAGTATGTATAAGAAGTCAGAGTGCCTTTATTGATTGATTGATGTAGAGTTTAAAGACTTTTTTCAACACCAAGCCTATATGAGACCTGAACTTACAGCTTAAAACCACCTTGCTACTTTCATCCATACTTTTTCTGAATTTCAGTAATTAACATAAAAGTAGAAAATGCTATTAAATGAATTGATTTTGAAACTGAGCCAGATAATAAGGATCCATTAGATGGATTAAAGTGAGTCAGAATCTGTAGAATGGTATTAAATGCACTAATTTCTAAAGTGAGCCAGATAGTATCTGTTAAGATGTCACTAAATGAATTATTGTGAAAGTGAGTCGGATACTGTCTGCAAAATGTTACTAAATGAATTAATATCTAAAGCAAACCAAATAATATCAGTAAAATTCTATTATATAATTGAATTAATTTTAAAAGTGAGCCAGATAGTATCTAAAATCCTACTAAATGAATAAATTTTAAAAGTGAGTCAGATAGCGTCTGCAAAATGCTATTAAAAAATTAATTTTTAAAACTAAACCAGAAAGTATCATAAATAAATGAATTTCTAAAGTGAGTCAGAAATATCTGCAAAATAGTATTAGGGTCTATCATAAATGAATTAGTTTCTAAAGTGAGCCAGAAAGTATCTGCAAAATATTATTATCTAAATGAATTAGTTTCTAAAGTGAGCCAGAAAATATTTCCAAAATACTATTATCATAAATGAATTACTTTCTAAAGTAAGCCAGAAAGTATCTGCAAAATGCTATGAAATGAATTAATTTTTAAAGGGAGAAAAGTAGTATCTGAAAAATGCTATTAAGTGAATTAATAGCGCTTACGTTCATATTTTAGGCAAATAACCAAAAGTGTGGGAGCAGTTACTTGTTTATTTAATAGCGTTTTGTAGGTACAGTCTGACTCACTTTCTATATTTTTGAATTTATTCATGTCTTTGATGAGAGCGCTCCCGAGTTTGATTCCCGGTGGGGACACTCGGTCGAAAAAGTGTAAAAGCTTTCTCAGACCAGTCATTTTCAGTGAAGTTTTCCTGGGTTTTCCTCATTCAGACCAGGCAAATGCCAAGATGGTGCCTAATCAGGTCCCGGATCATTTCCTTCCTTTCCAATCCTTTCTTCCTTCCCTTTCATCGGATAGTATGTTCACCAAAGGAATGTCATCGCTCATACTTTAAGAGGTAACATGGCCGTAGATGTCAAAAGCCCAGAAATCTCATTCCTAGTTCTAATCAGGGACGAATCCAGGACGGACTTCTGGGGTGCGTGGGTTTTAGAGCTACTTTTAAGAGCTACAAATTCTGGGATGGGTTTTATTTAAATATAAAATAAGAAAGCTTTCTCTTCTAGGAGGGTGGGGTGGGGGGGCTATCACTATAAAATTGATGTCGTACTATAACCATGTAACATGTTAAGATGAAACTGAGACTGACGCCCATATGTGTACATTCTCATAATATTTTTTATTATGATACTAGGAAGAAGATGGTACACAGTAGCTTATAGGAAAATAGTTAATGTGCCCTATATTAAAATGAATTCTTAATGTTTTTCTTATAGCATCGTCCAAAGACTATATATATATATATATATATATATATATTAAAAACTATACTTACAATGTGTTACAGTTTCAAGGACCTAACGTCCTCTTCATCAGACATCAACACTCTGAAGAGGACGTTAGGTCCTTGAAACTGTAACACATTGTAAGTATAGTTTTTAATATATTTCATTCTGCTCTGGTCAGAACTGTGTTTTATTTGTTAAGCTACTTATCCAGAGCTATGGAGTTTGTTCATATATATATATATATATAGTCAACGGATAGACGTCATCGAACTGAACTAAATGATATACTAAAGTTTGAATTCTCATGTGTAGTTTTCGAGAAAATTGACTAAAACTGTATGGCGCTAAAACGTAGGCTATTTCATTCGTTGCCAATATATGTTTTATTTTACTGCAATAGGTTATTTATTTAGGTACTCTATATGCAAAAAAAAAAAAAAAAAAAAAAAAAAAAAACCTCTTAAGTAACAGGTTGATTTCATCGTCTTCTAATGATGACACAAATAGAAAAAAATACTCGTAACAGCGACTCACATATGATGTACTTTCTTGCTTTTCTTGTTCAAGTACTCTGGAAAGCACAGGATTTCATACGCAACATCTTGCTCTTCTTGTTGAAGTACTCTGGAAAGCACGGGGTTTCATGTGCAACATCTTGCTCTTCTTGTTCAAGTACCCTGGAAAGCACGGGGTTTCATGTGCAACATCTTATTCTTCTTGTTCAATTACTCTGGAAAGCATAGGATTTCATGTGCAACATCTTGCTTTTCTTGTTCAAGTACTCTGGAAAGCACAGGGTTTCATGTGCAACATTTTTATATACAATCCTGTATATATATTTTTATGTTGTACACAGTGCCGGATTTACATATAAGCTAAACAAGATATAGCTTAGGGTCCCTCTCTTTCTCGTGGGACCCCAAAACATTTAAAGGAGAGAAAACTAGATGAACATTTCGAAAATATAAGATAAAAGCAATTACTATAAAACCTACCAAGCCTTGCAGTAACAGTGTTTTGTGTTCTGTAAACTCCTATCATGTAAGTAATTCGGGCCCCTCTTGCTAGTCTTCTTCCTAAAATGGTTTGGTTGCATGGTAAGATACACCATACAACTGAAGACTGCACTGCAGCCCATTTGTCACAGACAAAGAAGAGTTGAACATATAAAGGACCCCCAAGCTTACGTTTCATCAAACCTAAATTCGACTCTGGTTATACAAGCTTACGTTGTATGTTTCAGTCACTAAACCTCAATTTCATATTGTACAGCGGCGGACACTTCTAAATGGTACACCTTAGCCGTAAATCTCCATATGGCTGTACCATTTAGAAGTGTCCCCCGCTGTACAAAATACCTGTAAAACAAAATACAATATTAAAATTGGAAAATAAAACAATGTAGAGCTCTGAAATAGAGTGTAAAAAAAATCGAGATTATTTTTACCTGAGCGAAAAATAAGGGTTATCATGCATATAATATCATGTATTTCTAAGCAAAAACAGCATGTGAAAATTTGTTTCTACTTTATTTTGTAATACCCTCTGTACTATAGAGTAGATGTCTTTCCTAAATTTTAATGTTGTCTTTTGACATACAAAAACTTTGCAAAATATAGAAGGTCATTAGGCCTTCGATGTGGTGCATCTCGTAAAAATGAAATGGAAATGAAATAAAATATTTTAGTTTAATGTCCCATTATTAGGGATCTATGCCTTTTAGATTAAGGAGATTATGGTTAAGAGTCTTCATCCCGGCGAAATTAAAATACCGCTAATTTTACAGTAATTATGTGATATCTTCAAATAGATAAAAGATAATTGAAATGTGGAACAAGAGCGCCCTAGACAATATTATTTTGCGTGAGGTACCGTTATCACAAGTCACCTAATGACTTTATGTTTTCAGCTGTTTAGAAACGCGAAAATAAATGCCGAATTTCAAAATGGTTGGAAATCGAAAGTAGATAAGTGAGTCGTGATAACGGTTTCTCAGGTCAAATGATATTGTCTAGGGCGCTCTTGTTCCATATTTCGATTATCTTTTATCTATTTGAAGATATCACATGATTAATGTAAAATTAGCGGTATTTTAATTTCACCGGGATGAAGACTCTTAAGACAATTGAACGATGATGGAATAATTAATGGAATGAGAATGTGGAAGGAAAAGGGAGTACCCTGAGAAAACTCACGGGCACGATGATGTCCACAACAAACTTACATAGTCGGGGATGGCGAGTTTCGTAGTAGTGGATCATGTGCATTTATAATTAATCAATAAGATAATGTCTTTCACAAGCATGCCAGTTTCTTTCTATAGACTACAACACTCGATACCGACACGAATGTACGGTTTTTCGAAATCGTATTAGACTACGAACAAGGATTATGATTCCAAATTGAGAAATAACCCGAGGTATCTGCGTATTTCATTTATAATTCTGCTTGCGTTGGCCAAGTGTAAAAACGATTCATTACAACCAAAAATTGTCTGCGATGATACGAGACTATGTTATAAGGATCTAAGTTTATCCAATAATTTAGTTTTAGAGTCTATAAAAAAAGTTTTCTATCCTATGTAGAATATTAGCTTTCACTTCTCATTGACTGATTAATCCATTTATTTCATGTTGATGTTCCTTGTTATCCTCCAAAATCTATAGTACGAATCCTACTATCGTATTTAAAGTGTGATGAGAACAAGTAGAATTATACTTAGGAGTTCATTGCCAAGTTAAGGATATAGCTACGGTTACTTTGCCATTTCTTACTTCCTGAGAATGGACATTTTGGTACTGCAAGTGAATTTATTCTCAGCTAATAGCATTTATTTTATTGGACAGTTTTTTTTTTTTTTCATAAATCTCACACATTTTTAACGTGTGAACGTTCTGTTACCAAGTCCTCGAAGTGAACGCTTCATTTCCGTCAAATATATTGAATGCTTTCATAGAATCACTTTTTTTCCCCTTTCTTTCAGAAAATACACTAACTTCAGCCAACAACATAAAAACAATATTTATATAGGGTTGCTTCTGCTGGTCTTTGAATACAACCCTAAGTTTAATCGTAAGTTAAGCACGCATCAGCAACAACCATCTCTGTTGAAATGAAATGAAATGAAGTATCTCAGTGTAGAACTCCGAGACACAGTGAAAAAAAAATTCGAGATTATTTTTACCTGAGAGAAAAAAAATGCATTATACCTAATGCATTTTTTTTTCTCTTTTTTAAATTTTAGTATTGTCTTTTGTTATACAGAAGCTTTCCAAAATATAGGGAGTCATTAGGCCATTAATGTGGTGAGTCTCGTAAAAAAACGAAATGAAATTGAAGTGAAATTTTCAGGTTAACGGCCCACGATTATGCTCTTATATCGAGGCTGGGATGATTACCTAATGAAAGTCAATGATGATGAAAGAATCGGCGGAATGAAAATGTGAGTGGGAAATGGGAGTATCCGGAGAAAACCTACGGGCACGAGGTTGTCCATCACAGATTTGCTCGAACCAGGCACCCCGTGCACCAGTGGTAGGCACCCTACTACTGAGCCACCGCGACTTCTACATCTCTGTCGTCCGCGGTTCGAGAGATAGATAGCAAAATATGGTTCAAGAAGCCAAAATAACAATAACTGGATCCGATGTGCTGACCATACATCGCAGAATTTTACAATAATCTGGTCGACAATAACTCTTCTTAGGGCGAAACATCGTGAAGCTTTGTTTAGTACAGCCTATTTGTACAGAAGTGCGTGTTTACGTAATTTAATTTGAACCACAAAAATAAATCTGAAAAGAAAAAAATATGATACATTGTTATATGATGGTAAATATACTTTAATTACGCGCTTAAAAACTTGTTAAGTCACACTTAATGGAACAAAAGTAATGCAAGACATTTATGCTGGTAGCAAATATAAGAGCATCCATTGGCAACCTTGCATAGAGAAACAAACATTGAATAAGTGAGAGGCTAGCGGCAGTTGCTTTGGGTTGATTTATTGAGAGAGGAAGCGAAAGGAAAGGGGAAGGGTAAACTTCTGTGTAGTGAAATGGTGACGTCACACGCACATCCGCTTAGCGATTGGCGCACAGTCAATAGCTTATTGCAGATGGGGCGTGTGTTGTTGCAAATGGCTCCACCCCGCATGCTCGACGGTGTACCATGCGTTCGCACAGTGTAAGTCTGTAGCGAAGCGAGAAGAGGTAAATTTGGGAAAGGTTGCGCGCGGAACGACGATTTTTTTCCTACGTTTTTTTCCACCGCAACTTCCCGGTTAACTTTTTTTTTTCTTTCATCCAAGGGAACGTTGTGCATCTTGACGACGAAAGTGTTATTCTTTAGTTTTGTTTTACATTTCGCAAGTTTTGCATTCGTTGGTCAGTTCATGTTGGGACCCCGCAATGACTGTGGTCCCGACTACTAAGCAACAATATCCGGACACGAATATGGACTCTCCCAGCAGTGCAGAAGACAACATTGCTAATAGTGGTGATAATGGAACTAATAATAATAATAATAACATTAAGACTCCAAAATCTGGTTACATATCTTTTAGCGTTGCGGCATTGTTGGCCGATACAAGGCCCTCATCAACAACGAACGCTCAACATTTTCAACAAGAGACTCATCAACACCAACCACCAATAACAAAAGACTTTACCCCAGTGTTGTGGTCCTCGTCAACATCAACAACATCGTCCTCATCGCCACAGAACTTGTTACAACCGTCACCGGCGTCCTCTCCCATCGCCGGTGATGATGGTTCAGATAGTGAAGTTAGTATTTTAGGGACTCCCGAAAGACCTCCGAGTGTTACAACGCCTACCGAAGAAGCGGCATCGTCCTCGTCGTCTCCCTCACCCGCGCGGTTTGCCGCTGAGGTAACAGCGGTAGGGCCTCCACGACATCCGTTTCTTGGTCCTGTGACTCCTGTGAGGCCAACTCCGTTTTCCTTAGCTGCTGCTTATGCCGCCGGCGTTCAACCAGGTGCTTGGGCATCGCTGAGTCACTACGCGGGATTTGCCGGGCCAGCATTCGCCAGCAGTTTAACATCCTCAGGTAAGATGATCTAGTTATTTAAACGTAGTTCTTTTAAGACGTTTATATTGGTATATAGTCGTAATCAAAGGCTCAGTCCTATTCCTACAATAATTTCTCGTTGAAAACAAATGTTTTGATTATAACTGAATAAAAAAGTCATTCCTAAAAAACAGAAAAAAAAAACTTAAAAGAATCGTATATCCTTCGGCAGTGTGCTTACTGAGAATGGGTAACAGAAATTCTGTAAATATCTTCTCTAGATGACTGTCCACGGACATTGAACCTAAGATCTTCTAACAAGAGATGGGAATGCTATTTTGTAGTACTGGATGATCTAGTTTGTGACTTGCTCGCTTATAATCCTACTAAAGAGACCTGGTAATTTAGTTGTGTGTATGTGTGTTGTTCATTATTCCTTTAACAACAACATACACAGTGTATTCTTTAATTTTACGTATTGATTGGCATGTATTTTAAAGCAT
This sequence comes from Thermobia domestica, assembly GCF_964235325.1. Taxonomy (NCBI): domain Eukaryota; kingdom Metazoa; phylum Arthropoda; class Insecta; order Zygentoma; family Lepismatidae; genus Thermobia; species Thermobia domestica. Next base: position 174,331,442 of record NC_137465.1, on the reverse strand, counting down.
TCTTTAAATTAAATTAACTTTATTTAGGTGTGTTATTATACCAATTCTACGTAATGTCCTTGATAGAGCAGCAGCACCACTGCTATTAAAAGAGGATTGTCTCTGATAATAGACTTCTCCCTCCTCCCCTCTGCGCCCGAAAGAAAAGCCTAAAAGAACAGATAAATTTTATTTTTTTCTTTCAAAGTAAAGAGAATTAAATTTCCTCTAAGACAACTCCATTTTAATTAGCTAATAAACTCATACGTTACTGGTGAAATAATTGTTATCAGTTCCTATAGCATGGTGATATTTATCTTTATTATAAGTATTATTTAAGGATGCGCACGAGACAAGATTTGAGGCTGTCTGGTCTCGAAAATGTGGTATAAAATTTATGTCTTGACTCGAAAAATGTATATTTCTCTATTGGAAGAGCTGCATCTGGACTACAATTTTGTCAGGAAAATTCTGTCTCGTCTCGTGCGCTTCCCTAGTATTATTTCACAAACGTACAGAGAATCAGAATAAAAATATACCCAAATAAGTGCCAAAATCAAGGTAAGTTGTAAAGTAAGCACACTTGAATTCGCACCAAAAAATAGTGAAATTAGTCAGACGTACTATTTTAATTAGTTTAAGATAATACGTTTTTAAAGTTTTTATTAGTTTAAGATAATAAGTTATAAACTGTTGTATATGGAAAATTGACAAAAGCACAAATATTATTATTTAGCGCAGTAAAATACTATTCTTGTCTCCTAATTATTAATAGATCCCTCTTTCTTTTGTGTTTCTCCTTTTTTTTCCACTATTGGAGAAAGTAAAAATATTTCATAAATGATGATATAGAATTCACCACGGATAAAGAATACATGAATACAGATTAGAAAGGGGTCTAAGTTACTTTTGTGTGCAATTCAGTTTAGAGGATTAAGGTATTAACGTATAGCGTATAATTAGGTCTAAGCTAAATTAGTGAATTTAAATGAAATTTTCAAGTCGCATAAACAGTTGAAAACCAGAGGATACAGAAAGGATGTCAGGGATTTTTTGTTTAAAAAAAATACGAAATCATTGAATCCTTTTAGTTCTTCAAAATAGAAAGAGGTCTAATAGAGACTGAAAATGTTATGGTTTAAGAAAAAGTAAATATTTTTGGTACACATGTATAATTATGAAATTGAAGTGCAGAAATTTTCAAAAACAATGTGATTGTAAGGTGTAATCGTTAGAATGTATCGTGAAAGAACATCGGCAAATTTAATAGGTCTAATCTAGAAGATATTGAATCTAGAAGATATTGAAGGGTATGAAATATCTATTGGTCTTTATTTTAGGGTTGCTCACGAGATGAAACGAGACGAGTTTTAAAAGCCTCAACTCTTTATCTCGTAGGCAAATCTACTTCATCTGAGTGAATCTAGATAACTTATTCCGTAAAACTATTCCATATTTTTTAAAATAAAATACTAAGAAAGTACAAGACCGAAGAAGAAATAATAATCGTGAAATTTAATCTATTATGAAAATGAAATTATTTATTTTTTTAAAAAAATGAACATTGTCGTCTTGAGGTCTATTGAGTCGATATGTGTAAGATGAAATTTGCTTCAATTTCTATTATAAAAAGAGATTGTTATTCATTTATGTTACAAAAGTTGTAGTCACTTTTCAACATCTCAGACTCGTAAAATTAATTAATTGTGCAATCAATCTGATCACTGTAATTCAAAGTAACACCATATTATTTTTATTCTTCTTTAACTGGAGTAATCAAGAAGGGTCTACAAAGAGTAAAAGAAAATTAAGAAACAAAAGTTTTAAAATCGTATTAAACTTACGTTGAAATTCTTAACCAAGCTGGACGCAATCATATGATATAGGTCTAGGTACACGTAAAAACAATTAGATTTTCTTTTTCTCTACGAATTAGTATTATTCACTTCAGGGGGTAAAAATGAGTGGGAACGCGGGAGGACTGCGTTCCTCCACTTCCAAAAATATCTATGGCGTCCCTCCACTTCCCAAAAATTACAATGGGCAAAGATAGGCACGGGGAACACCGTGATGTCATCCGTCCCCTACCTTTTCAGATCCACTTTTACCTCTCACTGACTCCAAATTGGAGGAAAAAAGTAGTAATATTTAGGTAAAATAAAGAAACCTCGGATTACAAGATAATTGCTTCCTGAAATTGGATGATGCTAAGGTAATTCTGAATAAGGTATAATGAGTTGAGTTGAGTTGATTTTGAGTATAACGTCCCGTTAAGCAGCGAGGCTATATGAGACGTGGACCTACTGATTAACGTGTGATCCGAACCACATGATAAGGTATAATGATATATATATATATATATATATATATATATATATATATATATATATATATATATATATATATAATTAAAGCATTCAGATTAATTAGCATTTAGATGTAATTTCCTCCTAGAATTTGACCATCAAAACCAGGTATTTGAGGCAGAGAGGAAGAATACTACACAGTATAATTAGAGATTCAAGTAATTTAACACAAGATAATTCAAATAATAAATATTTAGATAATTTTTAACACAAGAAATAATACATGAAAAGAAAATATTTACAGAAGATAATGTGGATAAGAAAAAAATAAGATAATATCTCTGAAAGATATAATAAAGATTGTTATAATTATAGGTAGTGTAATGTTAACGTGAAAACGAAAACGCAAAACATGATATGTTTATTTAAAATTTTAATTGAGATGATAAAAAGACAAAGTTATAATTTAATAAGAATAATAGTGCAGATAATAACAAAGATACTATAATTTTCATACAAAAGAAAATTTAGAGATGAAAAAAAGTAGGAATTAAGATAATTCTCATACAGAGAATAAAAAAACAAAATACTGGGTTAATAATGTGTTCTCCAGGAAAGGGTGACAAGACTAAATTTTGTGAAACTGTATGTAGTAGGAAAATTAACATGTGTTATCTTTGTCGTATATTTCAACTGTGTATAATTCGATAATTATGTGTTATGTTGCAAAATTTTGTTGTACACTCACCGACAAAAGTTCTTTCTGTTTGATTAAATTAGTTTCGTAAATAACTTCAGAATGGAAGGGCAATTTGAGTAATGTTTTCAGTAATTTAAAAAGAATATATTTTTATCTATGTTTCAGTCATACTATCGTTGTACATTCTAGTCACATCACCATTAGCTATTCCCAAAATAAATTTTACCAAACGAAAATAACTTTTGTCGCTGAGTGTACAGGTTCTCCACTACAGTATCTCCAAAGAACTATCAGGAAGTAGCATTAGTTTAACATTAGACTGTTACAAATTGTGAATGTTTGTTTAGAAGATAATACTTAGACTATATGTAGTGCCTCACCAACTATACGTATATGTAGTAGGTATTATGCTATTTGATATGCAGTTTTACTGACTCTTTTTACTCTAACTTTATCATAACCATTGCATACTTGTTCATGTTACTCGTAGAACACGTGGTCTGCTCAGAAAATGCACAGGGTCCCCTGTTCGGTTCCCGGTGATTTATATTCCACCTTAAACTTTAAATCCACTTTTCATATAGCCTTAGTGCTAAAAAAAAAAATAAAATAAAAAGGGAAATCAAACTGTTTAACTAATCAAATGAAATGAAATTGGAAAATAAAATGAAAAACGTCACTTTACTATGGGTGAGCAAACAAAAACTCCGGAAATCCTCATATGATTATTTTATGATAAGCTACACATACATTCAACTTCCTCTTCGTTCCTGAATTTCCAAGTATAAAGGAGTTAAGTTCCAGAAAGTTTTTTTTTTGTGTGTGTGTGTGTGTGCTTTTAGGAACAAAAGAGACAGAGAGAGAGAGAGAGAGAGAGAGAGAAAAGAGAGAAACAGCAAAGATAAAGAAGAAAGGAAAGAAAATCAAACAATAACCATAACTTGTGGAAATTTCTTCATGGGAACCCATTATGTATTATTTTTAGACTATGACTACCAATTTTAGTCAACCACGTTAATAAACTCTTATTCTAACGTGTTCTATGTAACTGTAGACTACTCCTTACCGTACAGCCGTACATCATTCTATGCTTTTTCTTTTTTTCCTCGAAACTAGCCAAAAAGAAAACCATCAATTGAATACTATTTGAATGATTTCACTTGTGACTTCCGGACTTTCATTTGGCCTTACTTTCTTTTTTCTAGTGTTATTACTTACATTAAACAGTTAGTTGTGCCCAGTACACAATAAGCAGCTATAGAGCTACCAAATTTCATCAAAAATTCTACAATACAGTATTAGAAGTATTTTAACGAAAATTTAACAAAAAATGTAGTCCAAAAAATGAAAAATGTACCAATCTGCTGATTAAAATGATTTGGATCAGAGCAGATCCTCATGCGTAGATTTCGAGCAAATTGAGATTTTTTTTTTTTGGCAACCAAACGAAAAGTTATGTTATACGACGATCATGCTATTTATTAAGATGAATCCGAGACTAAAATGCACTTTTGTAAGACAACAGTGCACAGTAATACTAATCGAAATTATATGTAATTAAATCTTAAATTTATAATTTTTGTTTAACTATGGTAGATAATGTCTACAGATGAAGCGTTAAATTTAATGGATACATCATATCAAGCTGAACAAAATAGCGTTGGGGAATAAATTTTGATGCGTAGTTTTTGAGAAAATCGCGAAGAAGAAATTTTTGTGACCCTCAAAATTTTGCCATTAATTGTCAATCTGTTGCAGTTAATAGTTTCTATTCTATTGCAGGCGCTTGTTGGAAAGAATCCAAAATTTTTACTAGGGAGGGGTCCAATACATCTATGTAGTATTAAACCTGTGCTATTTTGCACCCGAAAATACGATAGGTCATTACTGCCACCTATACTTATACTGCACTGTTAATTACTGCCACCTATATTCTCACACAATCTGATAAAACTAGATTGTTTTTGTGAGAAAAAAAATGTGTAAAATCAAATCCTTAGCCCACATCTGTTATTTTTCTGTTAAACGAGTATAGTTACGTTAAAAAAAAGTGTGCAAATGTTAGTCGAGCTATGAAGTTTTGGGAGGGGGGTCCCGACCCGTTGCACCCCCTCGTGGGTGTGTCCCTGTTCTGCTGGAATACATTCTACACTGTTAAGTGTCAGATTTGTATGTATTGATTAATTTCTTCTGATTGAGAGACATCGTCCCAACAGTGATACACACAGCCCTAACAGTTACGTGTATACTCCTAACAGATGCGCACATACAGAAATATTACTTATAAAATATTCAAACAAATTAAAATACTACATTAACCTGCATACGTTGTTTTTGCTCGAATGTATGTGCAAGATTTGATTTTTAGAGTAATTATTATTTTTATTTTGTACTGTATGGGGCAGAAACATGGACATTACACAAAGGTGATGAAAAACTACTAGAAGCTTTCGAAATGTGGGTGTGGAAAAGAATGGAGAGAATTTGCTAGGTCGAGTGCAAAACGAATGAGGGTGTATTAGAATCTGTGGGGAAGAAAAGAACAATTTTAGATATTATTAAGAAGAGGTAGAGAAACTGGTTGGGACATTTGTTAAGAAAGAACTGTATCATGAGGGTCGTGCTAGAGGGCATGGTGACAGGAAAGAGAGGGAGAGGGCGAAGGAGACTACAGTTAATGGACGGAAGTTGGTGGAATGAAAGTGTGCGAGAAAGCGGGAGAACTCTATAGCGCACCAGAAGCAAATGTTTTAATATTGAGTCACCGTGCCCTCTTTAGTTTTGTAAATAGAATGCGTACGTTTTTATCTTTCGGATATAGAAATGACCTTTTTCTATCTCTCGATTTAATTGTGTTATGAACACGAAAAAAATCAAAAATTGTTTTGTAAATAAAAAGAAAATACGCGCATTCTTTTTTTTTTTTTCTTAGAAAAAATCTTCACTGGCCTAGTGGCTGCCGCACACGCCTTTGGTTCACGAGGTTCCCAGGGGCTTTGGGGCTCGATTTCCAATGGGATAACCTCAAAATTCGAACGCGTTATGGTCTTTCAAATCCCGCATTAAACTGTTAGTTGTCGTCTCATAAAAAAGGGGATCTGAACACATAGCAACCACATTTTAATTCTTAATAAACAAAACCTTGTTTTAAGGAGTATTGTCAACCTCTGTAACAATGTACAATACTTATTTCTTTCATTACCTTTATGGTAATTTATTTTCGCCAGTGTACAATACTTATTTTCGTGACGGCGTATTCGGTAAGACTTGTACTTACCAACCGGGGAACCAAAATTTGATCCTCGGCGAGATCAGGGATGGAATTCATTTCTCATTCTACCCTACATAGATTTAATTGCTAGTTCTCTTATCCTTTATAAAAGTGAATACCTACAGGTTTAAGGTTTTTCCTATGGTTGTGCTGACAAGGATGCGAAATCACCGTCAAAGTGGGGGGGGGAGTAGGTTAGGAGAAAAGGAACATAAAAAGAGCCTCTTCGCACTGGTAAGCTTCGACGTAGAGTTCACATACTTCAACATTGATAATATTAAATTATGTGCAAGTAAGGGATATCGTGATACAAGGGCGCCGATCCTGGGGGCCGAGCCCCCCCCCCCCAAAGCTCATGTGGGCTCCCTATTGTATTTATGAGTGTACAAAAATTGGCATAATTTGAGTGCAGTTTGTCTTAAAATATATATATACCTTCTACATCTGAATTCCCCCCCCCCAAATTTACAGAGAAATCGGCACCCTTGTCGGGATAACACATGTTATAGAACGAAGTTCATATTACAAAAAACTGAAATAAAATGAAATGAAATATTATTTTATAAAATATCATGAATTTCTGTTTAACATCCCATGATTATGCTCTTTCAGCTAAGGGAGGCGATGATTAAAGCAAGTGAAAAAATGAAATGAAATCTTAAATTTTAACGTCCCACGTTTATGTCTCTTAGTCTAAAGGAGACGGTGATAATGAGAAATGAGTGAAATTGTGGGATGAAGAAAGTGGGAGGAAACGGAAGAAACCCGAGAAAACCCACGAGCATGGTGTTTGTCCACCACAAAGTCCACATGGCGCGAACTGGGATCATAAAGCAAGTGAATGATGATGGAGGAATAGGTGGAATGAAAATCTGGGAGGAAACAAGAATCCCCCAAGAAGACTTACGGACACTATGTTGCCCGCAACAAACTTACTTGGCCATGGATCGAACCAAGGACCCTGCACATCAGAGGTGAGCACTCTACGTCTGAGTCACCGTGCCTCCAACACAAAAATGTGAAGAGATAGTTAACATATGATACAAAATACATGTTAATTATATATGAATTGCTGTATAATTCATTTGTAAACTTCTTACTATAGTGTGGGACTTTATACACTCCCAGTTACTTACCTTGTTAATGTGTGGGGGAGAGGAATTTTATTCCAAAAATATAAAGTGAGAAGGAGTTCCACCCATTTCCTCTGGACTTCGCATCCTGGCGCTGATCATTTCACCTTTTGTACATGTGCCGAAGTCAAATAAGTGTGAAGCCTAATGTATTATATTTTTCATTCGCATTTTGCAGTATTGCGTAATATTATCATCAAAACTTTAGGTACTCAAGTTCTTATAGTAATCAAGAAAGAAACTCACAGTCAGATGAATGATATGGAGTTATTACAAAGGAAAACAAAGAAAAAAGAAATATATACCCCTGTAATTTTCCAACATCTTCAATTCATTCACGTTGAGATTATGCAAACTTTTCGTATTATTTAAAAAGAAAATCATCATACTTCAGGGTTGCCAGTACTTTAACAAAAAAAATATATTGTATAAAGGTTTATTTTGATGGTGTGTCAAAAGCGTTGTCATGGTTTGCATGTTTATGAACGGACGTCGGAACGGGGGGCTCTATTCTGTATTCTTTTATCCTGCTACAGCCGTCACCCCGTACTGTGATAAGGGTGTACCTTTGTGCCTTAATCAGGCACGTATCCACGGGGAGTCTAGGGCGGGCCGGGCCTCCCTAAACTTTTGCTGGCCCCCTCAAATTTTCACGGAACGAACTATAATATGGTGATAAACTATAACATGGTTGGATTGCTCCCCCCTAACTTCTACTGGGCCTCCCTACATTTTGGGGCTGGCTACTGGCCTGCCCTTAATAGGTGACGTGGTTATCACAGAGCAAGAGTGGACAACGCTATGTACCATACTGTCTGTACTTAGCTCTCTTATTGTTTACCGATTCCTTCTAGCGGATTAGTGAACAAGTAAATACTGTCAGAGATTTCTAGAACGAAGAGTAGTCCTGAAATGCTAAAAGGTTGGCCACCGTTATTTTTAGGTTTACAAAAAATAAATAAATAAATAAATAAAACATTTTTTCCATATCTTCTCGAAAACTACACATGATGGTTTATATTCACCCATATTACTTAGAGAGAATACTAGTATTTGAAGTTTTAGTACGTTGTCTTAAAAGTTTTGCGTTCCTTTTCAGTAGCACAAAAGTTATATGAGATATGGATCATCAGATTAACGTTGGATGGGAACTAATGGATGGGAACTTACCAAAAATCAAAACCGCCTTCCGCACCAGACATGCAAGGGCTCAGAAAATACGTTTTAAAAAAACAAAACCGAAGATTTTTTTCCCTTGGCTGGGAAATTTTGGGCTTTTTGAAAAATTTTCCAATTCTAGTTGAGAATAGTAGACTCCTACTGTTCCTTCATAATACATGTACTAAATAGTTATTAGAATTCGTCAGGTATCATTGTAAAAACTATAAGAGATAAACCTTTTTCTTTTTTGGAATTGATTCAGCGTCTCAAGAATATGTTCCATTTCATCAATTAACCCTCTATTCAAACCGGAAGTTGTAGAAATTAAAAATTTCTGATTGATTTCCATGGCAAAAATACGGTAATAACTAGATAGCAACGAGATTAAAAAAAAAAAAAAAAAAAAAAAAAAAAACTTCAGCATCTTAGGAAAATATACGAAGTTCACCTGCATTTCTCTACTGAAACCGGAAATAATAGAAATTTATTACTGCTTCCGGTTTCAATAATGATCTCTTATAAAGAGAAAACGGTAAGAGATTGCGACAAGCAGTTTTCTAAAATCGACTCAGTGTTCCATCTCCAGTTTTAACCCTCTGTGTATATATGACTCTTCAATATCTGTTTATTTATTTTCTTTGAGTTTTCTCTAACTCATCAAATATTAAATATCATGAATTATTATTTGTCACCAACGGTTATAGGCTTAAATATATAAGATTAAATTATTTCTGAAATGATAACACTGTTTCTAATTCCTCATTCTTTTAAATGGATCAGCATTATCTTATTACTTTATCAATGTATTCATAATTAATTAATTAATTAATTCCAGTCGTCTACAGAAGTCACTCGAGCTCCCTCGTGACTATGTGTCATAACGTACATGCCTTTGGCATGGGAGACCCGGGTTCAATTCCCGTGGGAGCTCGTGTGTAGATCGGGTGATCCCATATTAAGCTGTTATGTCTTACGTCTCATATAGCTTCGCTGCTAAACGGGACACTAAAACTTAAATCCAATCTAATAGGGAAATCATTTGAATCATCATACGTGTGTTTATTCTGAACAATTTAAAATTCTTGCAATTAAATAACCCATTCTTTTGTCCCGTAGGTATTAACAAAAGCCAATTAGGATTTATACGACAAGGAGAAATCTCAAATTTCACTAAACTGATACTAAACATACTGATTACAACCCAAAGAATAATAACCATATAACGATTACGAAATGTGTGTATTAATAATTTTGCAGTATGCCATGTTTTCACAATAAAAACTCGTAGACATATTGCAAAATTAGTATTAACATTGATTCAGATAGTAGCGTACACAGAATTTCATCAACGGGAGCGGGAGTTTTTAAGCTCCGAAATTCATGTCGTTTCAGGATTCTTGTATATACTTACCGTAAATATTTATTCTTGTTCAAGAGGAGGAGGACGGGTTAAAATCCGGAAACTCTTTTTGCTAATGCCTCTGGATTCAAGGAAGATTAACATTTCCAATAGATTTTTTTAGTTTCCTTCGACATTTACTATCTGTCTTGTTATTATGTTTTGATTTGATCATGAGCAAACGTCTGGCATATTACAGTAGTGATGCTTACTAGACGAGACGAGATGAGAAATATTCATAAGATTTTATCGACTCGTCTCGTATGTTTTTTATTGAATTCTCGTCTCGTCTCGAAAGTTTTCTCATATGATCTTGTAAATTTATGCACAAAAAATTAATGCCTTGATTTTCCTAATTTCATCTTAAAGTTAATAGAATCCTTCCGCGTCAGATGTCAACGAAGGGTGCGATGTAACGCATTTAAACCATATTTATTATTGAAGTAAGTTGAGTAATAATTTGCATAATTTGAAGCATTAATTAACGCTCTTCATTATATTTGTACAATCAGTTTATCAATGTATAGATTTTATATACGAATCATGTAACATTAGTACGGTATATTGTTTAGCATCTAAATATGGATAAACTAGTGTTGCCTATGAACACTAGTTTCTCGTTTTGTCCCGAATTAAAAAAAAATGTACTTCTCATCTCGACTGTTTTTCTTTTCGATGATACTAGGATCGAGACAAGATGAGAAATTTCTTTTATCGTATGTAATACTAGAAATTCCTGGATGGATTCTTGAAATTGCTTTTCTTTTTAATATCTTTTGTTTCGTCGTTTACAATCAATCTTGTTATTATGTTCAGACTCAGTCATGGGCACTGACTCCAAAGCTTGACACTGAGTACGCTGGGTTGCACTAGTAGTATGAGGACAAGTGTTATCCTGATGACAGATGGGATCTCGAAAAGTGCCAGATAAAGTCAGAGGACAGGATTAATTACTCATGCATATACAACACACATTAGTCATACACTCTTCAATAAAAAGCATAGCAATGGGATGCGTAGCTCATTGACATATGCCTGAATGGCAAATGTGTTTCCTGAATGTAAGTACGAACTTAGGTTGGATTTTTCAAGTCATCTGTAGATCTGGGGACATGTAAATCACTGTCACTGTCCGAGACAGGAACGGTTCTTATCGCTGAATTCCATTCGTTAGTTTACCAGACCGTCCGTCTAGACTCCACCAAAGATGTTCACGGGAATAAGCCGCCGTCAGCGTAGTTGTGGTAGAGAAACTGGTTAATCTACCTCCAACAATCAATTTTTGTGAGCTCACATGGGGACAGTCAGACTCTGGTCGCCATCCTATCAGTCAGAGTGGCTCGAAGAGTTCTTTCGTTCAGGTACTTGTGCGAAGTGTTGCGGTGGGAATCCTCTGCTTTTCATCGTATACACCACCGATGGACCACTGACACGTCTCGACCCACAGGAGAGACATTTCTGCACCGGACCACTTGCAGTTTCATTATACCCCTGTGTTCAAAGTCACTTCACTGTACAATAGATGTTTGTTGGCGTCGTGCTGGCATTGTAGACATCGACTGTGATCCACAGAACGGATTCACTTTTGGCGTTGCCCTATGAGATTTAGGCTACTAGCAGTAGCTCTGTATGCTCTGACACCACGATCAGTCTGTCCTCTGCGGTGGCTAGAACCTTGAAATTAAGATGAACGAAATCACTATAAACTCCAGATGACCATTTTACAATTGGGGCTCTCGGACTAGCACAGGCTCAGGTTTACAAACCTATACTCATGATAGTTCAGGTTCTTAGTCGTTCGAGTTCAGGTTCGATATCATCGATAACGCTCTTACTAACTCGATCTCATTAACGTCATTTGACTTGTTCTCATTGAAGGCTAAGGTTCACTACCCGCAATAGGGCGAGTTATTGAGTCCGATCCCAATTGATTGCTAGAACGGGGCTTCCGTACTTGGACACTTCTGCTACAGAAACGTATTGTGTGGTGCGAATTTCGAACGAATCGGACGATCAATATATCGTGTTCTTAAATGTGCTTTTACCAGTGCATATATATTTATAGACTTCTAAATGCGTTTTGTCCATTACTTAATTTTTCGGTGTATCAAATTTCTGCTTCCTAACCACTCAAATGCTTTAAAATCAACCACATTTTTCGTGTTATACTTGATTTTGAGTTAAGTACTATGGAGTTGTTATGAAATTCGGTTACTTAAAAATCTTAGAATACAATGCTGTCTTACAAGTGAAATAAAATTTTACAGAGCGGTCATACTTTTAACGTCTATTAATAGATGATGGAAACTAAAATCACCATATTTATATTTGATATATTGAAAGAAAATCAGCCTTCGATTTTGCCGTCTTCACAAAAGCAAATAATATACCATACTATTCCATTCTGACATTTTCTTTCATTTTATCATCTGCTAGTTCTTCAGCTTTAGCCTTCGGCTGGTTGTACACTATACGTTTAAGTCGTGCCCAATTATAAGCTCCGATTATTCATTTCTTCCTTTTTTTAAAGTTTCTTTCAACCACCCTAAACTTCAAACTATATTTAAATAATTACTCGGACTTCGTTATACAGGTAAACGATGGCGTAGGTAGCAGACTGAGACATAAGCTATTTAATAGAATGTGACACATTTATTTTCATTTCATATTTTTATTTATTCTTTATTATCATAATGCTTTACTATTTCATTTGAATCATAAATCTATTTCCTTATTAACACCCAAAAATATTTCCCCCTTTTTAAAGACAATGCTGTTATTTTGCTAACACTCAATATTAACCAACATCTGTTTATATATATATAAAATATTTTGTATAAAACGTGTATAAAATATATTACATACATACATATATCTATATATTGTAGCTTCGAACAAAATTTCCACGTCTTACCAATTATCTTATTAATAACTAATTCTTTTAAAGAGTATTTTGGAAGATTGGCCTAGTCATTAGAAGAAATTTACCTAGGTAGAGCAACACTTAACAGTTTATTATTATTATTATTATTATTATTAGTGCGATATACACAAATGCAGTATTTCTCTTTGTTAATTCGGAAAACAAATATATATATATATATATATATATATATATATATATATATATATATATATATATATATATATATATATATATATATATATATATGTTCCTTTTGAAGCATTGGAATAACCCAGCAATAATTACAGGAAGTACTAACATAGTTTTAACGCAATATAACAAGTTCCAAGTAAACCAAATGGTTTGCTAATTTTATAAAATTTCCTTCCATGAAGTTGTTAACTTATGATTGTTATTTTAACATATGGTTATTATTATTTTAGACTAACTCTTTGGTAACGATCTAATATTATTTTAACTCTTTAGTAACGATATAATATTATTATAACTCCTTTAGTAACGATAAAATATTATTGTAACCCCTTAATATTATTACCCTTTAATATTATTGACAATCCTTTAGTAAAGATCTATTATTATTTTAACCTTTCAATGACGATCTAATTTTAACTCTTTAGCAACGATCTATTATTACCTTAACTCTTTAGTAAAGATCTAATTTCATTTTAACTCGTTAGTAACAATTTATTATTATCTTAATTAACTCTTTAGTAACGATCTAATATTATTTTAATCCTTTAGTAATGATCTATTATTATTTTAACTCTTAAGGAACTATCTACTAGTATTTTAATTTTTTAGTAAGGACTTAATGTTATTTTAACCCTTTAGCAACGATCTATTATTGTTTTAACCTTTCAATGATCATCTAATTTTAACTGTTTAGTAACGATCTATTATTGTCTTAAGTCTTTAGTAACGACCTAATATTATTTTAATGCTTTAGTAATGGTCTAATGTTAATTTTTTGGTAACGATCTAATATAGCCTATTGTTTTAATTCTTTACTAATGATCTAATATTTTTTTTTCAAACCTAAAGTAACCGTATAGTAACGAACTATTATCATATTTCTACAACAGTGTATTTTCTTATATATAAGGAATAAGATATGTATATTTCTTTTACTTATGTATATAAAATCTTATGACTTCGTTAAAAATGGTCAGGAAATAATCACTGCGAGATATCTCAAATATTATAAACAGAGAGCATATGTGCTTTTGTAATTTTCTTTACGAATGTAAAAGAAAGATAAATTGTTATTATCAGTCTATTTACACAACTAGACCTTTATACTAATTTAACACAGAAATGTTTGCTGCACTTGTCAGTTACAAGTTGTAAATTTACTAAACAGTTGAAACAATATGCAGCGCTTCAAGTATATACAGATAGGTTCTTCCCAATTTTAACCATTTATATAACGATGTATAAGAAAGAAAAATAGAATGTAAATTGCTTAACCTAATTATAATTATATAAAGAATTAATATATATTATTATAATTTTAAAAAAGTGATACAACTGTTAACATTACGTCATTGTTTAAAATTAGGTTTTTAAAAAAGTCTCAAGTTTAACTGTTTCCTCATATTTATTAACAATACATTAGTATTGAAATAGATTGCAGATGCTTTGCATTCGGGAGAATGATACGAATTATAAAATGCATCCATCGTAGATAGTTAACTTTAAATTTATATAATGGAATTGTAGATTTATAAAAAGATAAAATTTATTGGAATTTTTTCATACAAATTTTAAATAATGACTTTTAAATATAAATAATTATCACGAAGAATTTTTTACTAAAAGTAAAAGCAGGTTGAGACTAACAACTACGACACGTCTTTGCCTCAATGATGAAAATAAATATTTAAGATTACTGTTCAAGGTAAGCTGCAAATCACTGTAAAATTACGGTGAAAATTAGTGAGTAAAATTATAAATCTAAGAAAAGATGGCAAAAGTGCTGTCATTGCAACGTTGTTTATTATCAATGACGTGGAATATGAAAATCTATTCGCTGTTAAAATAAACATTAGTAGTAGGCTATTATCATTATTATTTTAATAATCAATCGACTGGAGCACAGTGGCTCAGTGCGAGAGTGCTTAACATTGATGCGGATTATTCCTAACTCGTTACAAAACCATGTGAGTTCCTGACAGACAATATCGGGTTCGTGGGTTCTTGCGGGGGTTTTCCCATGTGGAAGAAAATTCCACTAATTCTTTCATAATAATTCAGTTTCATAATCGTCTGTCTCATAGCACACAGGGTTTTGATTCGTTAGATTTTAACGCCCATTATTGTATACCGAAGCTTTGTAAGACACGAAGTTCGAATTTTTAATACGTATTCACGTATAAATGGACGTGTCACACTTTAATAGCAAGAAAGCATTATACGCATCAGACGCAGAGATTTACACAAACTACTTCTTCTTGTTGTTATAAGTTTATAAATACTTAAGAGTAATAACTATTTTTGAATGGAAATTTCTTGCAATTAAACCAATTAGCGAGGTGTTCCTATGTATAAGAATTTTGGGGACACACTGTATCTAGCAAAGAGTGTGAGTAAGAGTGCAATTAGTTTTGTAATTAGCCAGTGTAAACGATAAATGTGTGAACGCATCCTTGGCACAGAATAGACAATCGTCACAGTGTATTGAAAATCAACAAGTTAAAAAGTAATTCCTTTCGCTACGGCTATATCGCACAGAGAACATAATTAGGAGGTAAATAAGTATAGTTAAAACATTAAGAAAGTACGTGCAAAATCTTCAATAACACCTAAGTATTAGATGCTACTTGTAATTTAGACGGAATGTTGTAATGTAGTACATGTTATTATTTAACACATATATGTAATGACATCCATAAAGGGATCGCAAAGAATTGCATATTTATGTATTCAAATATTACATTTGTTTTATTTTTAGAAAAAAAGACATGATTTTGCGTCTAGACTGAAGTCATGAAGTAACTGCTTTCAGGAACATTAATAATAATAATAATGTAACAATAGCTATTATTAGTGTTTAACAAAAAAAAAAAAAAAAAAAAAAAAACTAAGTGGCCGAAGATTATCTGAACATAAATGATATTGGTGAGTTAAATTCTCATGCGCCGTTTATGAGAAAATTGAGAAAAACTACTTTTTTCTGTAAACCTAAAAATTGATGCTACAAGATGCTATCTTTTAAGATAAAACTAATATTGAAATATACTTTTATCAAGATTTTCCATTGTGACACTAAGGAGCACGGTAGCTCAGTGGTTACAGCGCTTACCTCTGGTATGTGGGGGGTCTGTGGTTTGATCTCCAGCCAACAGGGGCTCCCGAGCAAAATTTTCTAGAGGGTGGCCATCTCCATGGTTGCATTATTACTTCTGATATTTCTGGTATTTAATATATCATACATGGTTTGTGATATTACGTATACATTTTTGTGAGCCGGGGGCAGGCACCCTGCCCTCTTCTTCGGGTGTCTTTGTCGGCCAAGTATGTTTATCATGGACAACATTGTATTCGTGGGTTTTCTCAGAGCACTCTAACTTCCTCCCATAGGCCTATTCTCATTCCATTAGCTCTTCTATAATCATTCAGTTGTCTTAATCGTATGTGAATTTGTACTTTAATTTGACAATTTATTTGTTAAATTTGTTTCTAATTTTTTATGTTTGTTCTTTTCTAAAAATAATTTCTAAATTTTTATTTTTGCTCCTTTCTAATCACAATTTCCAAATTTTTATTTTTACTCTTTTCTAAAAACAATTTCTATTTTTTTTTATATATATATATTTGCTCCTTCCTTGTCGATCCAAAATCTCTTTCCTTAACGCTCTGCCATAGAAATCAATATATACCACACTACATTTCTCATTCCAGCGATCAGTTCCCTCGTGGTTATTCGGATCGCTCTTGGTGCGGGAGATCTGAGTTTGATTCCTGACGGGAGCTCATGTACTTCGGATCCCATGTTAAGCTGTAGGTCCACGCCTCGTATAGTCTTGCTGTTGAAAGTGATACTAAAATCAAATCAAATCATTCGAGAGATTTATCGTTTCGATTTATATTATTTTATTTGTAAATTGAATTCACTTTCCTAACCTAATCCAAGGAAAGGGGATGGGAATAATGAATCTTCAAGGAAAGAAAATAGCATATTTTACTCGCTGTAAGTGTTCTTGTTTCTTCCTACTTAATTCAAATGTTCAAACTTTATTCCAGAGAATTTCTTTCCTCCCGGAGAGAAACTCTTACCCCGGTCTGCCTCCTGGCGTATAACATTCAATTTTCTGCCAGTTAGTTGTTTTGACGCTCCGTATTGGGCACGGTAATTTTTTTTTTTTTAATTCATTCGTCTAATTTTGTGCGCTGAATAGTTTCTGTTATATATAGTAGTAACACTTATACTGAAAATAAAATAAGAACGGCTTTACTTCTTTGACAACTAAGTATCTCCCTTCCATTGGAGAGATGGTAAAATCCATCGGGTTTGTTAACAAGAATCTGATGAAGTACTTCGTATCAAGTACATATCTAGGTGCATGTCGATTCATTTTGGTCAATTGTGGTTCATTCTTGTCAACCATTTCAGACCATTTTGATTCATTTCGGTCTATTTTAGATTATTTCAGTCCGTTATAATATGCAAGAAGTCTTTTTTTTTTAAAGAAACTTAAGAGTTTTTCCTATTGTTAGAATCGGTAAAAGATGACGGCCTCGTTAATTTGATATAAAGAAATACGAAAGAGAAAATCTTTCTACCTTAGCTTCATCACATTGTAATAATAATAATAATAATAATAATAATAATAATAATAATAATAATAATAATAATAATAATAATAATAATAATAATAATAATAATAATAATAATAATAATAAATAAATAAATAAATAAATAAATAAATAAATAAATAAATAAATAAATAAACGCAGTGCCAGTAGGTATGCTTCACATTCACATTCGCTCGGTTGTATTCTAAGAAATCTCTGCACGGGACTGGAGTGAAAACATGGTCTGGTCGTGATCCTTGCTGATGGTTTCTTTTCTCTCTCTCTCTTTCTTTCTTTCTTTCTTTCTTTCGTAGAGAAAATATATTTGATCAGAGGAAGAGGAGCCTAAACTCGGCTGACAAAGATTTTCTTGAGGTGTTTTCCTTGATCCTAACTTTTTGTTTTTCTTCTTTCAAAAAATATTTCTATATGAAAAGAGATCTGATAAGTACCTAGCTTGCATTTCACGCGCGTGGTAGCAGGTTCAAAACACTGCTTAGGATATAAAGCTTCGGATATATGTATATATTGTTATATCACGTGGATCTCTCGTATAGACAAATAGATAGAACCTATCTTCGACCAGAACACTCACATACGCTTGTACTTTCTTCATGTAAGCTGTACGTTTATCACAATGGAGAGTTAATGTTTAGCATTCATAACGTTTGGTAGTCTATACTTTACTTAAAAATAAAACCATGAAGATATGTATTTATAAAGACCATATCGACACCGTATATTCACGTTTCTAAAACAAGGAAACTTCCCAAACTAAATACAAGCCTCAGTAGTGTAAGAAATAAAAAAGAAACGAAGAAAATTTCTGTTAAATTGCTTCCATGCTTACGCCTCCTTTTCGTTAAAGGAGATGTAAAAAGTGTAACATAAGTTTGACGTCGTGTAGTACGTTCTTTAGGCCAGAAGCGAGGATTAATAGAGGGAAATGATTGGCGGAATACTAATTTGTTACAAAAGGGGAAAACCCTGAGAAAACCCGTCCACCATGAGTTCATATGGCTGGGATCGAACTAGGAACCCATCGCGTGCGCTCTTGGTTGGAAAATGTGTAAGGCATTGCTAGATATTATGGGGATTCTTAACAGGACCATAACGGCATACGACCGAAAATTCAACTCAGAAACCTTCTCGGTTCTATGCCGTTTTGGTCGTATGACGGTTTTCTCCTATATATCTTCAAGAAAATAATTGTTACTTAATATTAAGTGATTATAGATAAGATCATGTATTTTTTATTATTTTGATCGTATGCAGGTAATTGCGTTCGGTGCTGTGCCGTTTCGGTCGTATGCCGTTTCGGTCTTATGCCATATCGGTCCTCTGCATGTAACCCGATATTATTGCCTCTTTTGAATGCCAGTTTTGAACAACAAAAGCTTATAAAAATTAAGTTCATTTGAGAAAGATTTCTTTCTCAAAAATATTAAGTGGACTGCAAATGCAGTTACGATTTCTCTACTCAGCGATTTGTAGATATCAGACGCATTTTAAAAGATAACTGAAATGGACAAATTTAGAGATTTTATGGAGGCCACCATTAGACGATGCTGGTCGTCCAATGAATTTCAGATATTAACAACAAACATGGTATATTACTTATAAAAATTGATTTAAGGAACAATATATATATATATATATATATATATATATATATATATATATATATATATATATATATATATATATATATATATATATATCGTATTATAAACCGAATACTCCTTTTATATCATAAAACTGAAAGTATACTAGTAAACAATTCAATTCACACATATGTGACATACGTGTCAATTTTTGGCCTAGTGTTACGAATTATATATATTAGCTAATCGATCTTTTTCTTCCATATAGCCTGTTAAAAAAATCATACTTTCTAATGTAAATTGTATCAACAAATATATCATCTCATCTATCCTTACAATAGATATAATTGAACTTAATTAGAATGTTTACTTCATATACCACTTTTTTCTAGGTGTATTTACAAAGTATTTTTGCTACTACATTGTTGTTTATAAGTCAATAAGTGGGTAAAGGTTACAACAAACACTTCGTCCTATTTTTATTCAATGTATGTGTTTGATTAACTTCTTGTTGATACGAAGTTTAAAGACCATAGTTTTTGTGTGTTTTCTTTTTTTCTCTCTGTTTTGTATTTGTTTTCTAATTCTACTTGCTAGCACAAACTCTTCTCTTTATGAAAGATAATTGTAAAACATTTTAGAATATGATTATACACAAGAGGATAATTGAAAAACACGTGGCCAAAATTGTGCTCAAAACTTTATCTAACCACTTCTTGCTGTTATATGCTTCCAGAGGCCTTTTGATTAAATAAAAAAAAAAAAGAGAAAAGAAACGAAAAGAAAAATTAATTAGTTAAATTAATTTTTAAAATATTACACGATAGAATACCACTAGTTTTGGGTGCAAGGTAAGCACAAAAACAGTCCCTAATTTCGAAACCGATTTTAATACCTTTAATACTACCCTGTCCAAATTTTCTACAATATTTACATAAACTCAAAAAGTTAATCACAAACACACGATTTGCGTTCCATCTACAGTATTACGCGGCAAACATCGATACTGTAATCGACCTCTTCCAACCACACATCTTCAAGCGCATCTGGTGTGATGCAGTTGGCAACTGCACGGATACATCCTTGAAGATCAGTCAGGGTTTTGGGTAGTAAAGATACATAGACCTTGCCCTTCATAAACCCCTCAGAGGTAAAACTTACATATGGTTAAGTCCGGTGATTATGGGGGGGCCAGTTGCAAAAAATGCTTATCTTTGGGTTCAACTCGTCGTCCTATTCACCGATTCAGCGAATTGTCGTTCAGGCAAATCAGGAACTTTCTAGACCTAATAGCCATTAACATCTTTTATTTACGTGACTCTCCCCATTTTGCCCCACGACGCTGGGCAAACGCCGAAAATTGGGAAGCACTGGCCGGGAAACGAACGCGAGATAACGCGAACGTGATTCCAATGCTCTAATCACCAGATTACGGTCCCCCCTCCCAATAAAAATGATGTCTCGTTTCGGAAAATATATATATATATATATATATATATATATATATATATATATATATATATATATATATATATATATATATATATATATATATATATATTTGCTTTTCATGAAAGCTGTTTCGTCTTGTATGCCAAAAATTTATATTGTCTCGTCTCTAAGGATTCAGCTCTTTATTATTGTCGTTGAGGGGTTAAGCCTCCACCTCAAGTTTCAGAGTAATTTCTCTGATTTTATTTCTACAAAACATTTTTCCTGATTTCTTTTCTTTTTTTTAACACAGTACCATCCATGGAATATTGGAAATATATATATATATATATATATATATATATATATATATATATATATATATATATATATATATATATATATACAATGGCGGATCCAGTATATGTTCAAGGGAGGGGCTCAACCATAGTTTGCCCCTTTATCTAGTATAAAGCAAGATTGAAGCCCATTTTATTCAGTGTATACCTATAGCCTCCCTTGGATCCGCCACTATATATATATATAGTGGCCCCAAAGTAAGTATATAGACCAGGATCGATCAAGTATGACATATTAAATTATTAAGAGAATGAATTTATTTGCTTCGGTTTGTTCCGAGCTTAAGGTATTAGTGAAAATAAATTAAGAAATGATAAGGAAGAATCTAAATCAATACCTGTTTGGATAACAATAACTATATGATATAAAATGTCATGACCGATCAATACGGGACTATATATATGGCCAATAATAAGAATAAATCAAAAACAAAACTGATTTTTGACTGTCAATATAATTGTGAAGCACCCTATATAAGAGGTTAAGAATGAAGTTTAAAGGAGATTATTTTACACAGAATTGAAAACAAATATGCTCTGATTTCGACGTATCCAAGGGTCATTATTTTTTGAATGTAAAAAAAAATGTTCTTTGAATATCATTTTTTGTTGTTTTAAAAAATTATTTTAAAAAAAAAAATAACAAGAAATGTGTTACAGAAGAAATATTAAACGGCCATAAATCTTAATCAAGAACTCGATAAGAGAGAAAAAAAAGAAGAACATTTCAAGACGTGGCTTATAAAATATACACATAAACTAAGATATACATGTATATCAAATAAGAAAAGAAAATCGGCTGTGTTCCTTTTCATTAACCTACGGGTTACTAAGGTCATAACCCTAATATGATAAAACGAATTTGATCAAGGCATAACCAGAGAACTAAATGCGCTTGTTTAGAAAAGAAAAAAAAAGAAAAAAAGAAAAGAAAAATACTGATAAAAACATGAATATAAACCTAATCAACAACTTTTTAATGACGTGTATCCGAACTGACGCATAGCTTTTTATAACTCTTCTGGCGTTAGTGTATTAGCGAAGCAATTAATTTTACTGATTATGTCATATCCCTAGTTTGATTAGGTTATCACTATCGTATTATATATATATATATATATATATATATATATATATAACGTGCCTAATTTAAATAAAATTATATCTCCTACTCTTAACAGCAACAAACAACCCATAAATTAAAATTTTACTTATTACTTGAGAAATAGGATGTGTTGTAACTTTAAGCGAGACTTGAAATTAAACTATAAACATGTTAATAGGAAAAATTAACTTCCATACATTTTTTTTCATTATTACATTAATAATAATCCGTAATTTTCCAAAGATAAAAATGAATGCTTATACATATAATATTTGCATTTTGTTTATATTTTTAGCAATACATGTCATTATTGATTATTATAAATTGGTTATTAAGAAAATTAAAGTTCAAAAGTTTATCTTGAGTTGAAAAGAGTGTTCTTTTTAAATGAAAGTTCCGGAGTTTTTTTTTTTTGTCAAGACTTATTAAAAGTAATGACTTCATATTGTTTCTTTTGATGTACTTACACAGAGTTGCGATTTAATTGGAGGGAGGAGGTTATATATGGACTGAGGGGGAATTTTTAACTTCCCTTAAGCTCTAAATTTGCATAAGATAAAATAGCACTTACCGTACTTTGCAACTGACAAACTGACACATTGAAGTGTGTATGCCTCGTTAACCAAATCCGACATATGCACATGTACGAGGATAAGTCAAAAAATTATCCGCAATTTTGACAGAACTCTTCTCACATTGTTCAAACCAACCTCTTTCCTCGTTTATTTTATTGTTATGCTGTTGTGATCATGCTATGATAGATTGATCCTAATCCCTGCATTTGTCTTCCTTTCCTTGCAGATAGATCATGACCATTCCATTAGAAGTTTGCACCAACGGGTAACAATGAACAGTGATCCGGGTTTTTGTGATCGGAAGGTGTATCAGAGCAGAGGCCGCAGTCCATCAAAGACTTTCGGCACAATACGTGAAACAGTGTCTTGTCGCAACGGAGTGTCTACGAATTGATTGAAAAATTCAAAAATGGTCACACGAAGAAGAAGCCCGGACGACCATCTACGGCCACAATGATGACAACATTGAGCGTGCACGTGACATAGTTCTTTTAGACAGACGAGTGACTGGTGATGAAATGGCAGAACCATGACTAATTTCTAGACAATGTACTACTGCTTGTTGTTCCTCTTTGGTGCAAACTTCTAATAGAGCAGCCATGATATATCTGTAACAAAAGGAAGACAAATGGCGGAAATAGGATCAAACTTTCTTAGCATGACCACAACAACATAACAATAAAATAAACGAGGACAGAGGTCATTATAAACAATGTAAGAAAAGTTATAGCTACATTGTGGAAAATTTTTGACATACCCTCGTATGTATGTAGCAATTTTTTAAACGTAGTTACGCTTTACCTACCGAAGTGTTTTAAGAAAATTATCATCTTATGTACATGGATCGAGTAAAACAGGAAAAGGGGTGAAATGTCCAAGGATTACCCACGAGATGAGACGAGGCAGAATTTTCGTGTCAAGATACGAGACGAGATAAAGTTCCTTTTTTTTTATTATTCAATAGAAACAGATATACTTTTCCGCGACGACATCGACACTTTTTCGAGACAAGACAGCCTTCACTTTATTATTATTTCCTAGGAAACCCTGACGTCGTTCATTGTATTATTTCCCTAATAGCATTTCTAATTCTTGCAAACGAATTACTTTGAAAGTAAAGAAAGTTGCTTGTTATTTCAAGAGGACTACTTTGTTTTTTTCAATTCCAAGAAATTAAATAAAATAAATAAATCAATAAATAAATAAATAATAATGATCTAGAAGAACTTAAATGATCTGTTAAATGTACAAAAAAGGACATTTTTTAAAATGTTAAATCAAAGAAAATTGTCTTTCCTGTTTGCCTACATATGTAGGGCCTACTTCTCAAGTAGGCTACCCTTCTGATAATTTTAATAGTTACTAAAAACATAGTGGTTTTAAGTGTACATTATTATTATTAGTTTAACGTCTTATTATTATGCTCTGAGACTAGGGGAAGACGTAGATGATCATAATGCAGCGTTCCTCAATCCTCGTATCACGACACATTGGTGTGTCGCTAGATTTTTAATGTCTTCTAAAATCTTCCTTAAAGAAATTACCTTTAGAAGAAAATAAAAATTCATCGCCAATTGACTAAATATGTAACTACTTATATGGAATACTTACTATGTTTCTATTCAAGAGTCTTACGTAATTTGCTTCTGAGATTTTTTCTCGTAGTCGTTCCATATTTTTTAAAATGTATTGTTTGTATTTTTATGTATTTCTTTTTTTTTGCATCTAGGAAAAAAATCACATGTAGGGGTGTCACGAAAGTTTGAAACGTACATTGGTATATGCCACAAAGAAAAAAAAACGGTTAAGAAACGCTGCTCATAATGAATGAAATGGTACAATAAAGAAAGTGGGAGGGAAGTTGAGAATCTCAAAAATACCCACACACATGATGTTTGTCCACAACAAAACTCACTTGACGAGAGTTCGGATAAAACCACGTACCCCTTGCACCGTATGAGAACTCGCAAAAAAATCTTTTTATGGCGTTATGTACTTCATATGCACAAACTTCTAACACTTTATTGGTTGAATTATACGTTACCTCATTTTTATCCCTTTTTGCTTGATTAATTTACCATAATATGCTAGGAAATTGAGAACTATCAAAAAAGGAAGCAAAAGTTTAGTTTAAAATATTTTTTTTAAAAAAAAAATATTTACTTATTATTTTTTACTAGCATCGATTACACGCTCCGCTGTATTTAAACAAAAATTTTAAATGCACAATTATCTCATGTATTTGGTACTCATTAAAAATGTTATTTTTGTTTTTGGTGGCACCGGAAGTGACATTGTTCAGCTCAGCGACCCCGAAAACTATGGATTCGATATTAGTATTGGTCATTTTCGATCATATATATATATATACATATATATATATATATATATATATATATATATATATATATATATATATATATATATATATATATATTCCCCAAGTTGCACCGCCCAACTGATATAATAAAAGCCATCTCAGTACCGAATCTCATCTATGTTGAAGATTTGATAAAGATCGATAGCTAGTTCAAGTGTTAGTCTATTAAGTTTTATTCTTTTTATAACTCCCCCTCCTTCTCCTCCCCTAAGTGCTACCGTCAAAATTAATAGATAAAAAACACTCCCAGGGCCGAATCTCATCTATGTTGAAAATTTGATCGAGGTCAGTAGGTTGGTTCAAGAGATTAACAGTTACAAACATAGTGACTTTCAATTTTATAATATAGATTCATTAGTTTTTATTTTTATTTATTTTACTTTATTTTTTTTACAAAAGTAAAACAGGCGGACAGACAGACATTCAAAGACGCCAAAGTCACTGAATAACACAGTAATTCACTTACTTTCGCTTAAAAAAAGAAAATACATATTAATAAGCGAATTTGTTCGTAACCTTTCTTTATAATACAAAATATGTTTACATATTCGTGGATGTACAAACTCATTATATAATCTGGCGTGCAGTTGGAAAGCATGAAATATTACTATGAAATTGTTTCTTTTTAAGAAATGTGCCTACTTAATTTGACAAGATTTTTAATATTCTGATAATAATACAAAAACGAATTTATGATAAATTAAGTAGAAGGAAAAGCTTGAAATTACGTTACAGTAGAACATCTTAATTTAAGACTATCATCCCATTTCAAAAAAAAAAAAAAAAAAAGTAATGTCATAGTTGGCTAAATTTATAATATGTATGGCTTTCAAACCCAGTGATGATTTAATATATACAATATAAATTAGGATATTAAATATAAATTCCAACTATTTGTATGTTTAGTGGGCTATTTTTGCCCTCTAATGTACTATACAGTACATTTAATACTAACATTTATTTTTCCGCTCAAGATTTCTTTTTTTTTAAAAAAAAAAAGTTTATAAGAAAACTTATTATAATTAACATAGTTAAAATAAGGTAATAAAGTCTTTGTGACCAAGTAAGAATATAACTGCAAACTTTTCTGTGTAGTGTTTATATGGGAAAATGTTTAACTTTTTCCATTTTTTTTCAGTTTCATTTTATGAAAAGGAAGTAAACTATGAACAAGTAGTGTTATGTAGGGTCTATAGTATATACGTTAATTCTGCGTTATTGAAAATTGGTAACACTTGAAAGATTATACTGTATATATATATATATTAAAGCTATTAGCTACAGTGTTTCCCTGAAAATAAAACCGGGTTTTATTTCCATCTATCTATTTATATAATATTGACCAAAAGACACTTTAGTTTTATCTGTTTACCAAATACGGTACAAATATCTGTAGCCTCTGTACATTTGCTACATGGAAAGAAATCCCCCATTTCGAGTCCTGCAACGACAGGAGCATATTTTGGGAATAAGGCTTATTAGGACTTATACTACGGGCAATCAGAAAAAAAAAATGCTGGGGCTTATTTTCTGGTTAGATCTTAATTTCATGGAAACACGGTATAAAAATATTATTTGTTGGTTTAGAATTGAATAGTATACATATTAACTCTTCTGTGAAATTAATTGTTTTAAATTTCTTGATTCATTATATAATCGTGTTCTATTAAAATTTAATACATATTATTTCATCTGCGAATATTAGTTGCGTCACATTTGTTGCTTCTGTAGAGAATCGTGATTTGTTTGAATTGGGTGCATTTAATCGGCGGGATTTCCAGCTTTGCATTCGTTGATTCTTTAGAAAATCATAGTTTGTTAGAATTGAGTGCGTACAAGGGCGCCAATTTCTCTGTAAATTTGGGGGGTCCATTCAGATGTAGAAGGTATAAATATGAGGATTTTAAGACAAATTGCATTCGAATTATGCCAAATATTGTATATTCATAAATACAATAGGAGACCCACATGGGCTTTGGGGGGCCCGGGACCCCGGTCCCCCCGCCCCCCCAGAATCGGCGCCCTTGAGTGCATATTGTTGTAGCTTCGTATTTCTTAATTCTTGAGAGAATACTGGTTTCTTAGAATTGAGTGCATATTATTTGAACTACAAGATTTGTTGGTTCTTTAAAGAATCATGGTTAGTTAAATGAATGCATATTTAATCTGCGAGAATTGTAAGCTTTACATCTTAAAAAGTTCAGAACTGTTAAGATTGGTTTGCGATATTTGTATCTTTGCACTATTTGATTCTTTAGAAAATCGTGGTTTATTAAAATTTGAGTGCATATTTATTTGAACTTCGAGATTTATTGCTTTGCATTCCTCGATTCTTTAGAGATTCGTAGTTTGTTAGATTTGTTGTGCATATTATTTCATTTGGGAAACTTGTAGCCTTGCATTCATTGAAGATAGATTTTTTTATTTAATTATTTTGTAGAGAATAGAGGACTACTAGGGTTGAGTGCATATTTGAACCGCGGAATTTGTCGCATCCGTTACATATTATTATTATTATTATTATTATTATTATTATTATTATTATTATTATTATTATTATTATTATTATTATTATTATTATTACGGTATTATTATTATTATTATTAGCTGGGTCAAGCGGAAAACGAATGAAAGGCTTTTGGAAGTGGTGGGGGAGAAAAGAACAATTTTAGACATTATTAAGAAGAGGAACAGAAACTGATTGGGACTTTGGCTAAGAAAGAATTGTATCAACGTACTAGAAGGTGTGGTGGCAGGAAACAGAGGTAGGGAGCGAAGAAGACTACATTTAATGGACTATATGAGAACAGAAAAATCGTAACTGAAGACAAGGAGCTTAGGGGAAGCCCGTGGAGCATGGAAGCTTCTCAGTTGCGGCAAATGTCCTACCAATAATGGCATAATACCTATGATGATGATTATAACCTAAAAGGTGTCTCGAATAGAAATTGTCAGTAAATTTATCGATTGAAAAAATAACTCTTTTTTTTTCAGATTTCGTTTAGTGGAAATTCATCGTTCGTTTTCACGTTACCATTATATTAGATTTATTTATACTAATACGAATCTAATTTTATTACAATGTATGTATTTTTTTATATTTCTTTTTTAAAGATAAAGAAATGTTATTAATTTTTTTTGTACGTCAGACGAGGAACTGATGTCAAATCTCTATTGAAAATTTCAATTGTTAATGTATGTAGTTAAATCGTTTAAAATAATAAAAAAAAAAAGAGAAGTCAACACATATACTGTATAGGCATATAGACTCAAATATCATTTACCTAGTTCTTCCTATAATATAAGCCATAGTCATAAAAATTTCGTTCTGAAATCAGGAAGCAATCACGAATTTTGTTCATCACGATTATAAAACCATTTCGTTCTTACCCATATAAATAGTACAATATGTACATACTGAAATTTTGATTTCATACTAAAAGCACTTAAAAAAATTGAAAAAAAAAAGTATCCCGTTTACCGCTTTCCTATCTCGAACTGAACGTATAAAAGAATCCCTCCATATGTGTAACCATGAGCTAGCAATAAATTTTGAAAAGCGGCCGAGAAACTTCAACGCTGTGATATGTATATATACACATATATATATGATACGCATATCATTCTCTCTTTCTGGATTTTAAACGTCCGGTGATGGGTGATTTGTTATTTTTAGTAAACTTGTGCTGTCAGTGAATTTGATAGACTACTAAACTGCCATCTATCGTTGCTTTCAGGAATCTAGTTATAATAGCCTTTCACTGTCAGTCATCTGAGCATTGTTAGAAGGAGTAAAAAAAGAATGGAGCAATATTTTCTACTTTATTTTTTTTCTTTTTGAGCATACAAAATTGTAAGGTGTGTGTAACGTTAAAATGAACATGTAGATTTACAATACACAAATCAAATTAAAAATATATTTTACTTTTTTTTTTTTTTTGTTGTTGTTGTTGTTGTTCTAAATGATTCCAAAACACATTTTGCAGTCTGCATCCTTATTTCCTTGGCACTAGGACAAATAATTGAGTAGAAATTGATAATATGTGTGCAAACTGATTTGATCCCTTACGGGAATATTTATGCGTTTGGATGAGTGCCATAAAAACTGTGTAAAAAAAAAACAATAACCAGTGATGAAAACATTAACCAACTTGTGCTACGTGGTCACTAAAATGTACGAACGCTAGCTGACGAGTCAGGACAAGAGCGCAGCCGGGGGGCCGCGTTGTAGCGCGGGGGTTGCGTCTGTAGGGAGTAGGTGCGTCGGCGATGGAGGGTATGCGCACCCACGAGGATAGTGGGGGGAAACATTTTATATTGCGTAAAAACAGCGCACTTGTGTATCTTTGAGCACTCGTCATAGTTTAACACTAAAAACTCTACACTTGCAAACAAAATATACGTTTCTTACGTTATGAAGGAACATTCCGCCGATTTAAATTAATATGATACAAATTCGTGTTTTAAACACACTCATCCAATTTGTGGTGAGTGCTCTCGCTCAGGTAAATTATCACACAGAAACTGCCTGACAAGGTGATAGTAGTAGGGTGAGCACCATCTTGTTGGAGATAAAACCTCTCGTCCCTATAGAGGTCTCTGATAGCAGGCAAAATGGATGTCTCTAGCATCTGCAGGTACTTCTCACCGGTAATTGTTGTGCTTTTAAAGAATAACGTTCCAATTAAACCACGACAAGACAACCCACGTGACACAATCATTCCTAGTAAATTCACGACTTTGTACAGGTGGATTTTCCGATTTACAGTGGACTATGCCAACATTTTGTCATTGTCCATCATGTTTTGAAAACACTCGCAGCACTCCGATCTACAATCTGGGCAGTCCTCATATCGGTTTCACAAACACACTGTCTTACAAACTTCTGAGGTGAGCGGGTGACTTGTTCTAACACTGTACGGGAATTAGTAGAACTTGTTACTGTGGCAGGTCGTTAAGAACGGTTTTTATGGACATCTGTAACGTAACCGTCGACTTTAAATTTATCACGAACTCTGGTAATTGTTAAACCTGTCGATGGTTGTGTTCCAAATTCAATCCTATATTGTCGTTGCAGCTCACTGATGGTCTCGTGTTTCATGTACCATCTCAAGACCGACTTCGGTTCTTCAAATGTCAGCCTTGCAGCCATGTTGCTTCACTCACACCATCTACACAAAAGAAGGAAATGAAACGATTATCGGGATACAATGTAATGGTAGAATATCAAAGATTCCACAACTATAACATTACCAAAAATGAGACGTTGACGTGAATCCCCTTCAGAGTAATTCACAGTCAAATAGTAGGCTACATTTTTTGCCACTCCTTATTTACTGAAGATTGTATCATGAGGGACGTCCTAGAGGGTATGGTGGCGGGAGAGAGAGGGAGGGGGCGAAAGAGACTACAATTAATGGATGATATTAAAACAGAAAGATCATACGCGAAGACGAAAAGGTTAGCGGAGGATCGTGGAGCATGGAAGCTTCTCAGCTGCGGCAAGTGACCTGCCAATAAAGGCAGAATACCTATGATGATGATGATTTACTGAAGAAAGCTATATTTTTAATTGGATTGTCCACGAGACGAACAGAGATATAGCCCTTCGAATAAAAACAAATACACTTTTCGAGACGAAATATCATGCTATCTCAAGAGCTTTCAGAGACAAGACAGCTTCAATTCTTGTCTTGTAGGCAAACATGTGCTTAAATTTAAGCTTATAAAAAAAGAAAGTAATAACAAACCGTCAAAATTTATTGGTAATTTAAAAAATTCAATCCTGTTTCAAAGATTTAAATCTTGTTCTAAATTAAAAGAAATTTTATCCCTGTAGTGTATAGCCTATGGAGAAATAGAGGGAGAGAAAGAATTTGTTCGACAGCAATATATATATATATATATATATATATATATATATACGGACCTTTAGTTAGGCATTTGCTCAATAAAACTCTTAGATTTTTCATTCATATCCTGCAATCAATTTCAATAAAATTCTAATACATTTCTGGAACGTGTCTTCCTAATCTTTTTTCTTTCCTTTTTTAGTTTTTTTCACCATATCAACTAAAAAAATCTTCCTTTTTCTGAATAATAGAACTACCGCGTTGAAGAGAGAGAGAAGTAAAAAAAGAAGTATGATATGAAAAACACATCAATATATCAAATTATATG
Source organism: Thermobia domestica (assembly GCF_964235325.1). Taxonomy (NCBI): domain Eukaryota; kingdom Metazoa; phylum Arthropoda; class Insecta; order Zygentoma; family Lepismatidae; genus Thermobia; species Thermobia domestica. Next base: position 174,300,139 of record NC_137465.1, on the reverse strand, counting down.
TTATAAATTTTATTCCCCCTTCTTTTTTTCTTCTTTCATTTTCTGTGAAAAAGGATTGAATAATTTTGAGATAAGCTCTTTGAATCATAAAAGAGAAAAGAGTGGGAAGAAAATTCCATGATGAAAACGAATTGGGAAAAGGATGAAATTTGAATTCTGGTATTGGTTACATTTTTTTACTCTGGTATTGTGAAAACTTTGAATTATTGTATTTGAAGATCAAATTCACAAACACACAAATAGTCTTACACGCTATCTTTTCTAATATAAAACACACATATTGTATTGTAAAATATGCATCATATATATATATATATATATATATATATATATATATATTGGAATATCAGAACATTCAGAAATAAATCTCTATATAAAAATAATTTTCAGAGCACGGAAAGAAACTTGTTTGCAAATTTTTCGTAAATTCGTTATAAGCGTCCATTCTTATGAGTTATATATATGTTGATTAATTTGATTTAAAAGAGGTTAGATCACGAAAGATTTTCAAGTATGATTCTTGAGAAGAAATGACGAAAGAAAATAGAAGAATTTGCATATCGTTTTTTATTTATTTTTTTGTTTTTCCTTCTTGAAAAAATAAATAGTATTTGCTTCACACAAAGAACTTATTTTGCGTATGTTTGTGCTCAATAAAATATCTCTTTGTTCATAAATTGCAAACTCAAATGCAAAACTATAATGTCTAAGTTTAGAGTAAAACTTTATTAAACAAAATTTCCGATGAATTAACTTGAAAAAATTGTCAAAACTTTTTGAGGAAACTTTGTTAAACTTGAATCAAATTCATTCTAAATGATAGATTTAGAAATTTCGTTACAATTTGTGTCATATATTCATGTAAATTCTTTGAAAGTTTTCTGTAAGCTTAAGGACGAAGTATGGTACGTAAATTCACTTAACGTCTATACAAAATTCACTTTCTAAAGATTTTTTCTAAAAGTTTAGAACTCCCTATCATTTCACTTAAAATATTCTGATTATTTAGACACCAATGTTTAGTAAACTTTCAAAATAACTCATTCAAATATTTTCCAACTATAATTTATTAGATGTTTTTATTGAACATTTTATAAACATTTACTCAGAACTTTCTCAAAAGTATTAGTATACAATATTGTATTAATATTAATTTCTTTCAAAGGTCTCTATTTATATAAATTTACTCAAAAATTTTCTAAATGTATAGACAAACTTTGTAATAACGATAATTTACGTTCATTTTCAAAACTGTTTTCAAAATTTGGGAACAATTTTGCATCAAATTTTCATGCAAGGGAGACAAACTTTACAAATCTCTGTTACAAATTTTCTTTTTCTTAAAAAAAAATCTCATTTACATTCATTTTCAGAAGCACTTTTGATTTTCTTTTTTTTTTTTTTTTTTACAATTTTGTATCAAATTTCCATAAGAAGGGGAAAGTTTTTATTAAATTCTGTAACAAACTTTGTAAAAAATTTCATTTAAATTAATTTTCAGAACCTTTTCTTTTTAATTTCTGGGAGAATTTTGTTTTAACACGTCAGTACACGCCCCCCAATTGTAACGCGAGGACACGCCATGACGGCAATTTGCTCACGCAAGTTTTGATAGTTAATTTCGGTATTTGTACATTTTTATTGAGAGTGAGAAATTTATTCTATGAAATTTTGGCTTCTTAGCTTATTATAGACACTTTCAGTACATAAAAAAGATTAACCTAAAGATTTTGAGAAAATTTTTGTTATGTTTTCACAGTTTTTGAATTTTCTATTACTACACGAGAACACGCCACGTTAGCATATTGCTGCACTCTTTGATTTACAAAGTAACGCCAGAACACGCACTGTGAGCAAATTGCCGCATCAGCTATTTGAGCTATAGGAAATTTTCTCCGTCATATTGACACATGTTTTATTATTACAAATACAAAAAAAGTAAAAAAATATCATTGATGTACTAGAACAGTGACGTTATGAAACTTGTCCAATGAAATTTAGAACGTATATTTACATGTCACCTTCTCCGTCCTTATAGTTTGCAGCTAGTCCTTGGCCACCCTCGGTGCAGTTTGTACATGATTGTCTTATGTTTCTTGCATTTCGGAGTGTTGCAGTTGATGCATAAGACAGTATTTTTTCTGTTCTTTCTACGAGGTCAGATACCACAAACTCTATTGTGACCTAGCTGATCAGATGCTGCTTGAGGTTCTTGTCTAGTTGGCTGAAGTTAGAATATTTCAACTAGCCGATCCTTTATTGACCTTGCGATTGGATAGTTTGCAGCTATTCTTATTTGCGCATGATCCAAAATAAGCTGTCGGCCAAGTGATTTCAAGAAGTCTTTTCTTACAGGCTTGTTGAATTTATCTCCCATGTTGTTGGCTTTCCAAATAAGAAACGAATTTATTCCACCAACATTCAAAGAAAAACATTGTTAGTGGCCAGCAATTTGATACACTCGATACGCTATACTCTTTTTGCATGGCGTCACTGACATCTACACCACATTTGTTTTTGGTGTAGAAGGTAATTGATGGTTTGCATGCATCAACTGTACTTTCACCAAACTCATCGTCCTCGTGCCATGTGGAAAGTAATACAATATACTTATTCTTTGCAGCTTTGTACGATACTAGTGCTACCTGTTGTTCTGCTCTTCAAACAATACGTTTAAAGAATGAGCAAACGGCCCTTAAAATACAACACTTAACACTAGAACACGCCCGTTAGCAGCCTGCTCACAACAATCTTTACGCGGTTACACGCGCCGTTAGCAATTTGCTCACGGTGACCAATACACACTCTTCAACCCCCGAACCATGCGCGTGACTGGCAAAACCGGTCAGTGTCAGGTGGAGGAGGGGTGGATAGGGGATAACTCGGCCCTTCCGCCCCTATTCTCTTAGAATAAGGAAAGTGCAGGTGTTTTTGCAAAACTGCGGCAATTTGCCGCGGGTGCGTGTAACGACGTGTTAAATTTTCTCACATAAATTGAAACTAAAGAATTCTCATACATTTTTTAAACTCTTCGAACTTTCATGCTACATTTAATATTTGAAGAAATTATATCTTGAAAGCCACAGTAAGAGATACAGTGGAAGTAAAAAGAGGAAATAGGAGAGAAAGACTGAGATCAACGGACAGTTAGCATCTATCTATTAAAAGACAAAGAATATCAGAACATTGGCAACCCTTTTTCAAGACAAAAATTGTTACTAAGTCTAAACTATTATACAACCTTGCAATGAACTTGTGAGAGAAAAAAAAAATCCGTCTACAGGATATGCTCTTTCTGCATGTCAATACTGTATTGACATGGTTGCTGGTAAGGCTCGTTCCGGTAGGGTTCATGCACACTCATATTATACTGAGATTTACTTTTTTAAAGAAAAATATATGAAAAGCAATAAAAAAAAAGTATTATCACATATCATAAATCATATGCTCTCAACGTTGTCTGTGTATTATTGGTCTGTTGCGTGTACTTCTTACATTAGAGTGAACACACACATATATACTCATTCTGCACCTCTTAAGTTACATGCTAGTTCTTATGGTTGCACCGTTGCCAGTAAAATAAAACTCTGAAAAAAATAAATTGAAAATAACTTTATATATATGAGCGACTCGAGGAAACACAATGGTAATTATGTCGCCCTTGCTAATTTTCAAATAAATTGGGAAAGAAGATTCTACATTCCCATGCAATTCAATATAATAACACACAGCAAACAAGGTTTCCCCTCTTATCTGCGTTCTATAGTTAAATCCCAACCCATTCCCCTCCCCCCTAAAAAATCAATTTCACCGGAGTGGTGCTTGCATTATGTTCATACACTATATTTCAAATTATTTATTTTATTTTATTTTTCACTAATTTTTAACTTTAATTATTCTAATGGTTAACACTTTCAATCCTAAGCAGGAGTAGCAATTATGATCAAGGATGGAAAATGAACCGGTTTTTGTAAAAACGCTCCGGACAGATTCCTATCTTTAGCATGGGTTCTTGGTGCCTGAACCGCTTCAAAAGCGGATCAGAACCGGTTGTTTTTCCATCCCTGATTATGATGCCTTATTAACACAACTGGATGGAGCCCGAGTTTAGGTTGGTCTTACAAAATTAGTGGCGGAATTGTAAATTTCATGTAATCTGGGAGACTATTTCAAACTGCACTATTCTACAACAAAAAATCTATCTATAAATGGTACTTAAAATAATTCCTTATTATTGTTTTTCCTACATTTCTCACGTAAGTGATAACAACTTGTTGGATGCAACTTTGTGGCAATGATATGACATGCGTCATAAAATCCAATATTATGTTTTACTTTTTAAAAATGTAAATGATAGAACATTTCTTTGAAGCAACATTATATCAGTTCCACTCAATAACACCAAAGAGTGTTGTACTCATCTTTAAATCGAATTGTCGAATATCTACATTTTTTAACACCTGATTCTCATGTTTTAAAGAAACTGAACCTAGTAAACTGTCAGGAAACTGAAATTTACTAGGTTTTACGTAAATCCAGTAACAAAACCACTATCATTGTTTGTTAAATTTTGCAACGCCATTTTAATATTTATAACATACTGCAAAAGTAATACATAATGTTAACATTTTACGTTGGTCTTCTTTTATTCCGGCAAGAAGTTTTTGGAACCTGCTTCGCAATTCCAGCCTAAATATTCTTATATTTGCGAAATATGTCCAGTCTCGGAGAGCGGTTGACTCCAACTACTACGAAACTTGAAACCCGAACATGTTCTAAAACTTCACTTCTAATTGAAGGCGAAATCCTCGCAAGGGAGTTGTCCTTCCTACAAAATAAAATAAAATAAAATTATAATTACTTAAAGTTCACTAAGACGTAAACATCACTGTCTAGAGAGAATGCGTAACTTTCTTCCATTTTGTTTTTAAAAAGAGAAACTATTTACCCTTTTGTTGAATTTTGGCTCTAAAAGTGAAATAATGACTTTTCTGGTTACTTAAAATCATCTGGCAACACTGATACTTTCCTTTTCTTTCTTTTATCTTTTTAAAACTAAAAAAAGCTTCCAGTTTTGTCGTGTTCGTTGATATTCAAGTGGACAATATCTGAACTTCGAGTATGTGCTCATATCGTTATCACTAATGTATACTATAGAAGCATGTAAGTGTATCAGACAATCAACTTTTGTTAAAAATAATATTTCGTAGCACGCCA
>NC_137465.1:171230001-171482222 GCF_964235325.1 Thermobia domestica | reverse complement strand
GGTTGCAGCTATTTTTTAGTTTTGATTGACTTGTCACTTTTGTTTGATATTATCCTTTTTAGTATTATGAAATTTAACGATAGACTAATGATACAACACATGCTTTTGCGTAACTGGGGACAGAAAACTTACTGTATGGTCAATAAGTTTGTGAAGAACGACGTTGTTGGTTCTTACATTTTTTTTTTTATCATCTTACGGATTTATTTTACCTATGATGTTCCTTAAGAGTAATACAATGAACATAATATAATCGGGAATTGTTAAATGCAAATGATTTCAAAGACTTTGCAACAAGCCAGCATAGATAAAAGCTAATATAGGTTCAATGGTTAAATCTATTCCGATGATACATAAGTTTGATTAGATAATTTTGTGAATGAGTAAGAACGTTTTACTTTACATATTCTTTGTATTACTTTTATTATTTTAAAAGCTTGATTATTAAAATATAATCAAAATTTCGTGAGCATTCGAGTCGAGCGGAATCGTGTGCACATTGATTGGTTTTCCTGGACTACTATATTTGAAGATAGTTTAGAAATACCCAGGTAAAAGTTTTATAGTTAGAAGCTCTACCAATTATGTGAGTTTGTGGAAGGCAGAGAGGATATATTGACATTACTATTATGATTATAAATGTTAATTATTAATAATGTATATTATATATATGAAATATCTTTTCTACTTAGCATATGCTATTATTAGAAAATAGAGCTGTTAGAATTATTTCTTTTGGTGTGTGTCTGAACTGAGGAGACAAGGCTGCAATTTAGGAACATTTTTACGGGGGGTTGTTTAGGAATGGAATTGTAGGTAGCTCATACAGCTTTTATAAAAGATGTTTTGGAGTAATTTTATAAGACAGACACAACGCATTATCATTTAATTAGCTTACAATCTAACTTAGCACATATATATTATGATCTCTTTAATTTCAGTTACTATTTTTGGAAATATTAACTATAACAGTGTGATATTGTATTTGGACCTGTGTACTGGATAGAGAGAATGTTTTTAGTGTTGTAGGTATATTATTTATTTATAACTTACTGATGAATTTAATTTAATGTAATATATTTATGACGCCTTGCAAATGTATGTGTAAATTAAGTTCTATCATATGTACATGATTGCCCACAGATTGAAGACCATTTATATTATATCGTATGAGGGAGCCCCCTCTTTTTGAAGTATATTATCCAAGAAACGGAAGGAACCAAACAACATGGAATCTATAAGTTTAGATATCGCATCATTTAAAACACAATGAATCATTGGTAGTGTACTTACTTATGGCCCGTGGGGCCGCTAGTTTGATTCCACCTGTTGCCGTGCGATCACCATGATCATGGGTTTTGGGGGTTTTCCCACATTTTTTATTTTGCCATTTTATGCATTTTTATTACCGTTTCCTTTAGCTTAACCTCTATATTCGTAAAACGTAAAATTTAAGGTTTTTTGTTACATTTTTTATTTTTATTAATCCATTTGTTTAGTTAGTATGAGGAAAACTCATGAAATACGTATTTAGAATTATAGACCTGAAAGAATTATACTGTTAAGCAAATGTTCATTAGGAATTGAGCCTGGGCGTGCCTACATTGAAGGCGAGAACGTTAGTAGCTATGCTATGTGGGTGACATTTTATAATATAGAATTATTTTGTGGAACTCTAGACATGATTTAAACACTAATAGCGTTGATAATTTTATACTTTGCAGAACTTAAGTCATTACGAAAGATTTTCTTTTAAGATTTAACTTTTATTGTATGTTTACATACTTCGCCATATTTTAAGTCATTCATGTAATACTGTTGGAAGATATTTGTTTTATATGAATTAATATCATTAGTTTGAGGAGGCAAATTTTGTAAAAAGCATCTTTTGCCTTTTAATCATGAAGCAAGTGAGTGGCTAGATATATTTATGCACGTAGCGGAGACCATTAATTATTATTTAGATAAGATAGGTATTGTTGATGTAGGATATTTAGATTTGATTTTCATTGGAGAGCACATTAGGTTTTGATTTTATGGAAAATTACTAGATTCACTACTCATAAACCTGATGATGATTGGAACATTAAACTTAAAATCAACACAATTCATGCAACGATGAATGAAGGTATCGGTATTAATCTTCATTTTATGGAAAATATTTACATCGGTAAATTTGAGGTATGATTTTATCATATTTGTAGAATGGAATGTAGGTGTTATATTTATTTGTTTCAAAGCATTATGGAATTTTAATCTAAAGGCGTATTATTATGAATATGTATATGATAAATTGAATAGTTTGATACTGTTTATACAGCGTTGAAAAACATTTATTACCTTTTCGTGTTCATTACTTTGTCAGGATTGCTTGATCTACATATTTTTAAACAATTTGTGTGTTGATGATCTTGATAGATCGCTAATAAATACACATATCGATGAAGATTGAAGGTTACGCATAGTGTGTTATTCAGTTTTCTTGTGATTTTTTTTTTTTTTTTAATACAGGAAAGACATTACAAAACCATTTTGAATATTTTTTGTGTATTATCACTACTTTGTACAATATAATATTTGTGCGGTATATATAGGATTATACAATGCAATGTGTCTGTAAATCAGCATTTTAAATATAAATATCTTATTATGGTAGATTGAAAATTGTTGACACTAGAGCTCATGGCTTTGATTCTGAAAGATGCACGATTTGTCAGATATATTATCACCTAGTTTAGTTTTATGTCGACCCAAAAAATTCTAATTTAACTTTTAAGACTTTAACAATGTTTGTGCAGTTCATTTTATTTATGACGCAATGAGGATTGCATATCTTTTAGGGGTATCAGCCTTTTGTTTTCTCATTTATACCAACTAGTACTACGACTATCAAATCATGATCGAAATACTATACAGAGTTAGCAACGCTTTGATGAAATAGGAGACCTTCAATCAAACATAAGACAAAATACTTGAAAATCGTGTATTTGATACACTTTTTCGCTAGAAATTTGAAGAACGAATTATACTGTTTTTTAGTTTCGGCAAGACACCTGAACCAAAGTATTTCATATTCACAACTTAGTTGATTTCGAGAAATGAAGATTGTTATTCTTTTAAAAAATTTCAGCAATAACTTTGAAATTTGATGGAATCTGAACCTGAGTTTTTTTTTTTTGGAAGGGTCATAGTTGTCCAAGGATACAAGATACCTGTGGTATAAATATCACATCAATACGTGGTAGGCCCCATTGAAAAGTGTTCCTACATGTATTGATGTGATATTTATACCACAGGTATCTTGTATCCTTGGACAACTATGACCCTTCCAAAAAAAAAAAAAACTCAGGTTCAGATTCCATCAAATTTCAAAGTTATTGCTGAAATTTTTTAAAAGAATAACAATCTTCATTTCTCGAAATCAACTAAGTTGTGAATATGAAATACTTTGGTTCAGGTGTCTTGCCAAAACTAAAAAACAGTATAATTCGTTCTTCAAATTTCTAGCGAAAAAGTGTATCAAATACACGATTTTCAAGTATTTTGTCTTATGTTTGATTGAAGGTCTTCTATTTCATCAAAGCGTTGCTAACTCTGTATAGTATTTCGATCATGATTTGATAGTCGTAGTACTAGTTGGTATAAATGAGAAAACAAAAGGCTGATACCCCTAAAAGATATGCAATCCTCATTGCGTCATAAATAAAATGAACTGCACAAACATTGTTAAAGTCTTAAAAGTTAAATTAGAATTTTTTGGGTCGACATAAAACTAAACTAGGTGATAATATATCTGACAAATCGTGCATCTTTCAGAATCAAAGCCATGAGCTCTAGTGTCAACAATTTTCAATCTACCATAATAAGATATTTATATTTAAAATGCTGATTTACAGACACATTGCATTGTATAATCCTATATATACCGCACAAATATTATATTGTACAAAGTAGTGATAATACACAAAAAATATTCAAAATGGTTTTGTAATGTCTTTCCTGTATTAAAAAAAAAATCACAAGAAAACTGAATAACACACTATGCGTAACCTTCAATCTTCATCGATATGTGTATTTATTAGCGATCTATCAAGATCATCAACACACAAATTGTTTAAAAATATGTAGATCAAGCAATCCTGACAAAGTAATGAACACGAAAAGGTAATAAATGTTTTTCAACGCTGTATAAACAGTATCAAACTATTCAATTTATCATATACATATTCATAATAATACGCCTTTAGATTAAAATTCCATAATGCTTTGAAACAAATAAATATAACACCTACATTCCATTCTACAAATATGATAAAATCATACCTCAAATTTACCGATGTAAATATTTTCCATAAAATGAAGATTAATACCGATACCTTCATTCATCGTTGCATGAATTGTGTTGATTTTAAGTTTAATGTTCCAATCATCATCAGGTTTATGAGTAGTGAATCTAGTAATTTTCCATAAAATCAAAACCTAATGTGCTCTCCAATGAAAATCAAATCTAAATATCCTACATCAACAATACCTATCTTATCTAAATAATAATTAATGGTCTCCGCTACGTGCATAAATATATCTAGCCACTCACTTGCTTCATGATTAAAAGGCAAAAGATGCTTTTTACAAAATTTGTCTCCTCAAACTAATGATATTAATTCATATAAAACAAATATCTTCCAACAGTATTACATGAATGACTTAAAATATGGCGAAGTATGTAAACATACAATAAAAGTTAAATCTTAAAAGAAAATCTTTCGTAATGACTTAAGTTCTGCAAAGTATAAAATTATCAACGCTATTAGTGTTTAAATCATGTCTAGAGTTCCACAAAATAATTCTATATTATAAAATGTCACCCACATAGCATAGCTACTAACGTTCTCGCCTTCAATGTAGGCACGCCCAGGCTCAATTCCTAATGAACATTTGCTTAACAGTATAATTCTTTCAGGTCTATAATTCTAAATACGTATTTCATGAGTTTTCCTCATACTAACTAAACAAATGGATTAATAAAAATAAAAAATGTAACAAAAAACCTTAAATTTTACGTTTTACGAATATAGAGGTTAAGCTAAAGGAAACGGTAATAAAAATGCATAAAATGGCAAAATAAAAAATGTGGGAAAACCCCCAAAACCCATGATCATGGTGATCGCACGGCAACAGGTGGAATCAAACTAGCGGCCCCACGGGCCATAAGTAAGTACACTACCAATGATTCATTGTGTTTTAAATGATGCGATATCTAAACTTATAGATTCCATGTTGTTTGGTTCCTTCCGTTTCTTGGATAATATACTTCAAAAAGAGGGGGCTCCCTCATACGATATAATATAAATGGTCTTCAATCTGTGGGCAATCATGTACATATGATAGAACTTAATTTACACATACATTTGCAAGGCGTCATAAATATATTACATTAAATTAAATTCATCAGTAAGTTATAAATAAATAATATACCTACAACACTAAAAACATTCTCTCTATCCAGTACACAGGTCCAAATACAATATCACACTGTTATAGTTAATATTTCCAAAAATAGTAACTGAAATTAAAGAGATCATAATATATATGTGCTAAGTTAGATTGTAAGCTAATTAAATGATAATGCGTTGTGTCTGTCTTATAAAATTACTCCAAAACATCTTTTATAAAAGCTGTATGAGCTACCTACAATTCCATTCCTAAACAACCCCCCGTAAAAATGTTCCTAAATTGCAGCCTTGTCTCCTCAGTTCAGACACACACCAAAAGAAATAATTCTAACAGCTCTATTTTCTAATAATAGCATATGCTAAGTAGAAAAGATATTTCATATATATAATATACATTATTAATAATTAACATTTATAATCATAATAGTAATGTCAATATATCCTCTCTGCCTTCCACAACTCACATAATTGTAGAGCTTCTAACTATAAAACTTTACCTGGGTATTTCTAAACTATCTTCAAATATAGTAGTCCAGGAAAACCAATCAATGTGCACACGATTCCGCTCGACTCGAATGCTCACGAAATTTTGATTATATTTTAATAATCAAGCTTTTAAAATAATAAAAGTAATACAAAGGAATATGTAAAGTAAAACGTTCTTACTCATTCACAAAATTATCTAATCAAACTTATGTATCATCGGAATAGATTTAACCATTGAACCTATATTAAGCTTTTATCTATGCTGGCTTGTTGCAAAGTCTTTGAAATCATTTGCATTTAACAATTCCCGATTATATTATGTTCATTGTATTACTCTTAAGGAACATCATAGGTAAAATAAATCCGTAAGATGATAAAAAAAAAAAAAAATGTAAGAACCAACAACGTCGTTCTTCACAAACTTATTTGACCATACAGTAAGTTTTCTGTCCCCCAGTTACGCAAAAGCATGTGTTGTATCATTAGTCTATCGTTAAATTTCATAATACTAAAAGGATAATATCAAACAAAAGTGACAAGTCAATCAAAACTAAAAAATAGCTGCAACCCCCTCCTAAAGTATATAACATAGGGTCATATGTGTTACAATTCTGATAATTCAACAGCGTTTAAATCTGATTATTACCCTCTATACGGTTATAAATTTAGCAGTTTCAAGTATTCAGTAAATAATTAAGTTGACTCTATTATATATCCTGCTTACGAAAATGATATGTCATATTCTAATTCATTTGGTATATCAGGTATTGTATTTCTTACAATTCTTGTACTTAGTAAAACTGTCCAGAAATTGGTCTCTAGTTGTCGCTTATAATCAATAAGACTATTTACTTAAATACCGCAGCTAAGTCAAATCAAAATTTCCTATACTAAACATCACAGTCTGTGAGTAACATTATATAGCGCACTATAACTTTCGTTAGTTAATAATACAAATAATAAAGTTAAAATTTAGACAGTAACAAGCAAAATAAATATGCAAACATTCATACCAACAACTCTTGGCACATACAAACGAAAAAGTCTTAAGTTATACATAAACATGGAATATCTACATAAAATTCCTTGTTATCAAACATTTAACTTTCAATATTTAGAGCAAAAATACAATTTTGATATCAAAAGTTAATAAAGTTGCGGATAATACTAAGGAAAATCCTTTATCATGTGTATAAAATCGCCAATAAATTTAAAATGATATCAGTCATAGGCTAATTATTTATTTTAAAAAGGCCAGTATAAAGAAGTTAAAGAAACAGTTGCTTTCAAACATAAATGTATTTTATAACTGACTTAATGCTATTTGGAATAAAATGTAAACAAAATACATAAAATCAGTTTCATTATTTCTAACAAAAAGTGGTAGTACAAAATCAAAACCTCATTCTTTCTGTTGATAAACAAGAAAGCAGTAGCAATAGTTAAGTCTGTATTTCTCTTCTGTCAGTATTTTATAAGTCCTCTCACCCATTGGGATATTAAAAATAATACTGCACTCCAAATTTTAACGGGAATATCAATAAAGTTTATGTAAAATCGTGTAAAATTTTACTATACCACAAATATCCAAAAAAAATAAAAATGCAAAATTCTAATGCGTCAAATATATCTTAATTTAGAAACATCTCAGTTACCAGGTTTTCTCAGAATTCTTCCATTTCCTCCCACTTTCTTTAATCCATAATTATCAACTATTTCGTAACAATAGTCGTCTTTCCTACCCTCGATGTCTAGCTGTAGGACGTTAAACATAGAAGCTTTAAAGTTTTTCAAACAGAAAAAACATATTATATAATATTCTTACAAGTTTGAATACCAAAACTAGCTAAATTGTTTAAAATATTTTAAAGTGAGTTCCGTGATAAAGTTCAATTTTTTAAAAAAAAGTCTTGTTCACAAACTTTCGTGCCCAAAATGACCTAAAACATAAAAATGCATTTTCAAAATATTATTCAAGTTTGATCTGCAGTAATCTATAAGGAAATCAAAGACAAAATCTAGAGCTATATGATATTCAACATGTTATGGCATATGCTAATGACATAAATCTAATAGAAAAATAATAGAAAGAAATACAAAAGTCTTACTGTACGCTTACAGTAATATGAGTTTTGACGTATATGCCAAGAAAACTAAATACATAAAACTATGTTGCATTCGTAGTACTGCAAAATATCAATACACGAAAATATGCAGTAATAATTTCGTTAAAGTAAATACTTCCAAATATCTAGAATCAATAATATCAAATCATACCAAATAAATGGTTATTGAAACGCAATAAAATATTTTGGCGGCACAAATTTTATCAAAGAACGCAAGAGCTTAAATATAAACAATACTTATGGTTTCTGTAATGTATGAATGAAAAAAAAAACGTACTCGGTTACTTTCAAAAATACAGTAAAGATATTTTAACGAAAATCAAAGCCATACATTCAAACCCTAAAACGGTAATAAAAATGACAGCAATCACATAAATAATGTATTACGTTAACCAAAACATTAATAAAGTCATCGTATGTACGGAGGTAAGGTAATCAACTCATGTATCCAAAAATGGCAATAAGTAAAACGATTTTCAAAGCCTTAACTGAAAAATCAAATCGGAAATCAACCACTAGAAAGACCTATAAGTAATTCATTGAACAATGTTAAAATAATTCTCCTACAAATAAAAAATACAAAGTAAAATAATCAAATACAACTGCTAGCTGCAAACCAAGTCATTAGAAAATATTTGTGAACCCTTGAAATCCAAATGACCTCACGCTAATTAATTAGTAAAAATTTCCAAAGTTATAATAAACAATCTGTACGATAGTTCTATTAGTAAAGATTGTTTCACTCATCAATAAAGGTTCAACAGTATGCTAAGCACAAATCAGAGTATTGTACAAATATTCTCCAACAACCATATGACGTAAATAAATCCTTTCAAGTATATCCCTAAAACTGCAAAAAACAAATTGAAAATAGCTCACGTTCAATACTTCTGTAATTCAAAATTTTAATAGAGCAAGTCGTTTCCATATATGGCAAGTCGTAACTTCTCAATCCTTCCACAACATAACATCAACATAATAATTACTAGTATCAACATAAGTCAAGCGTATTATCACAAAAAAATCACCCCTAACACCAAAAATATTCATGCCACATGTTGAGAAACACTATATTAAAATATATATAGGTTGTAATATTCCAATTTTAACTGGTCAAATCCAAAGGTTAAGTTGAGTTGATTTTGGGGTAGCGTCCCGTTCAGCAGCAAGGCTATACGAAACGTGGACCTACTAATTAACGTGAAATTCAAACCATATGAGTTCCCACCGGAAAATCAAATCCCAAGGGTTTATATAGATATCTATATTATTTCTCTGATCAAAATTCCATTCTCAAACATAAAGCAAGTCAGATTTATAGTAAATTTCTTTCAGAACTGCATAAAATAATACCTAAAATAAAAACTAGTAAATCATGGATATTACAGTCCTAACTTAATCTTCATTGAATAGTATCCAATGTGCGTTTCACCAAGTATACAATCAACTTTCGTCATTTAATAACATCGTTAATCCATATATTCATAACTTTTTCATTCTTCTGCTCATGTTTCCTTCTTTAAATATAATAAATAATATAAAATACTGCTGTTCAATACTTAAAGATATAAATAATAAAAGCTAAACTAAAAAAATCACGTCCAAGCGTGACACGAAAAGCTAGTCGTTACGTATCTACCAATATTTATCAATCAAATCATTCTCTATGCCTCAATTCTAAAGCAAACTGACTTAGTTCAGGGAAGCTTTAAACTTACGATATATAACAATAGACATATAAATTTCAAGGAATTCTTCCGTTTTCTCCCGCATCCACAATAATTAAACCTATCATACAAAGTCTACATAAATATATTTCCATGACAAACCATATACAGTAAACAAAATTATAAATATTATACAAATTTGGTTACAAAGTGTTCTTTCCACAACAGATCTCGCTTTATTTAAATAGGTTAAATTATGTTTTCCAATGCCTATAGTTCGTGTGCACGTTCATTAATTAAAATATAATTTCATAATCAAATTTGTTCCTTGTTCTCCAAAACGCATAGCCTTATTTTACATGAAAATAATAATAATATCAAATAAGTATTTCTACATTTTTATATCATGTATTATGTTTTTCTACCATCAAATGTCAGTGTAACTGTCTTTATTTCAAGCAATAATACTGTTTATGCTGTAGCTCATAAAGTGAATAAAAAGATCCTTACAACTGTAAATTTTAAACGGCTAAGTTTTATGCCTGCTATATGCCCAAAATCAAATCCTACAAATATACGCACATAATTTCATTTCTATATGTTTTCTGTATCGTCGTTCTGCAACCAGTTATATCTACTCCTACCACAAATTCATTACAAAGCCAAAACAAAGCATAACAAACAAAATCAATGGCACTAAACTGACAATTAGTTAATTCAGTAAAAAATCACGGCACCAAACGCTATGCTCTGGTCTCTGTTCTGCTCACCTCCAAATATAAAACTAAAATATTTCATCTTCCTACATATATTCCTAAATAATTATAGTCAGAATATTAAAGTCACTATATCGACTTTTCATATCCCCCTAACATTCCCTTCAATAGTTTCAAATATTTCACAATACACACTACATCCTTCATCCATAATTTCTACAAATCTTATATATTAATAGTAGAAAATAAAAGTTCCTCTCCTCACATTCTAAACAAATACATAAAATTATAATCACATACGTTCACAAATCAATTTTGTTCCTCGTGTAGCATTGTCGCAAACGCTCTCGCCTTCAGTGCAAGTAGTCCCGTGTTCGTTGCCGCTCAAAAGTCAAACAGCCATCCTAAGTAATTTTTTCCTGCGGTTTCCTCATTCATACCGGATAAATGCCTAAATAATATATAGTATACAAGTTCCGCGTTACTTCCTTCCTTCTCCTATCCTTTTCCTTCCTTTCATCAAATAATCTGCTCGGCAAGGGTCGTCATCCTTCATACACTACAAACTATTCAAACAAATACATAAAATCATAAACACATAGCTTCACAAATAAAAAATGTGTCCCCAAAATCATTCTCGCAAGCGCTCTCACCTTCAGTACAAATGGTCCCATGTTCGTTGCCGCTCAAAAGTCTAACAACCTGCCTAAGTAATTTTTCCCTGGAGTTTCCTCATTCACACTGAGTAAATGCCAAAATAATACCTAATATACAAATTTCAAGCCACTTCCTTCGTTCTCCTATCCTTTTCTTTTCCCTTCCCTTTCATCAAATATTCTGCTCACCAGGAGCGTCATCTCATACAATACAAGCTATCCAAACAAATGCATATAAGTTATAAAAAAAAAATACGTTCACAAATAAAAAATTGTGTCCACACATAGCAATGTCACAAGCGCTCTCGACTTCAATACAAATGGTCCCATGTTCATTGCCTCTCAAAAAAAATCTAACAACCTGCCTGTGTAATTTTTCCTGGAGTTTCCTCATTCATACCACGTAAATGCCAAAATAATACCTAATATACAAATTCCAAGCCAGTTCCTTCCATCTCCTATCCTTTCCCCTTCTTTCATCAAATAATCTGTTCAGCAAAAGGGAAGGGGGGTCATCCCTCATACGTCACAAAATAACATGGGCATAAATGTCCAAACCCAAATAGTATTTCAAACAAATCATTTTAAATTATTAATCGTATCATCTATTTTATTCGTGTAACTAAATGTAAACCTCGTACATAAAAATACAACGCAATTTTCTTACATAAGTACAACAAAATTTCTAAGATGTAGTTATAAAAATAAACAATTATACATGCATATTAAAATAACATAGCAAAGCGAGTCAAAAAATGATATTCCTATAGTATTATTCAATGCCAACAGCATCAACAAAAAACTAAATCAAATGCCTAGCGTTCAGTAACTCAATGCATCATACAAAGTAAAAGCTAATTCACAAGATCAATAATGTATCATGGCACTTTTCTTAAATATGGTTAGTAACGTATTCCTAAAGGTAATATTATTCCTAAAATACTAAGTTTAATCAAATATATAACGTACAGCACATTCTGTTCCAAGCATAAAATGTTCATTCTGCAAACAATTCTGTCATCAGCACACTCTATCTTAAAATCAATCTTAATCCGTATTCCATTTCCGGTATGCGTTAACAGTATGTATCACCGAAAAACTAAATCCAACTTTGTAAAAATTTGTGTGCACATAAGGTAGGTTTTCCATGATATTTCACAATAAAACAAAATAACAACTAGCTTACTCCCAAATATACATTTCCTCAATCATTTCTTGTCTTCACAATAATGCCAATACCGTCAACATTAAGTCTCGTAAGTAAAATAATCCGCGCTGTGTATTCCTCTTACAATCCAACAAGTTAAAACAAAAAGTAAAAAGTTACCGGTATGTCTATATCTAAATAATATGTAAATACTTCTACTCATTAAATCGCAAATATCAATCTCCTTGGACCAGTATTAAATAATATCAAAATTTAAAATGCCAAAATGTGCAATAGCACAGTCACACATGCCTTTCTATATAATTCAACAATCAAAGATAAAAATGGATATTATATCTCCTGCACAATTTTGAATCAATAAGATTTAACATAACTGTAAATATGTCTCTTCATTTTCTTTCTTAGCGCATTTCATTCCAATCATATCAAATCTCACCCGCTTCATACACAAATTTCTCTTATCCTCCTCAAAATGTAAAAATGTACAACAGATGGCAGCACCAATCACTTATATTCTGCACAGAATAATTCAAGTTCTTTATCAATTCTATATAATTTTCTGTTATCCATAAGCATATAATAATAATACAATCACAAGCGTCAAAGGGTATATATAAAGCATATATACTTTACACAAAAACAAACACTAAAATCAATTTCTCAGAGTTTTTATATTTGCCAATAGCCTAGTAATAGAAGCTTCAAGGATCCAGGAACGAACTGGCCACCTGGAATCTCTAACCAGGTAAAAAAATAGGGTATCCGTTGCTGGCGGAGAAAAATAAACTAGTCCTCTGGTGTTTCCATCCCCATTGTTTGATTTTACTCGCGATCTTCTGTATACGGTTGGATTACTTGCCTCCTCGAGGTCCAAGGAAACAACCGTCGAATTGATTATAAGCCTCCACGGAGGCAAAAATACTAAATTGATCCTAATAGTTGACGACCCTTGCTATTGTTTTTGGCTTCTAGATTTATTTGATACTCTCCTCTTTGGAGGCAGAGATACCTGTACACAGTTGACGACCTTGGCATATCTATCGGCAAACGAATTCGTTTTCCTAACTCAGTACCATGGCTTCTCCTACACAACCCTCATATCAGCATTGCGGATTACCACAGATCATCCCAGGTCCGGCTGACGCTGCTGCTCTTGACAGACAACGCAGGGAAAGCCACAAACGTGCTCAAGGCACTAGTCGATCTCCATCTCGATCTCGCTCACGTTCACCAGCTCTTTCACGACAACCTCTGTCCCAGCCATCAAAGAAAGCACACACAATTAGCGATTCTGAATCTGAACTTCAGATAGATCTAGGAGACGACCGGCAATTTCCCCCATTACAAACACCGCAACGTCCACCGTTATACAACTTTATCCTTCAACAGTTTGATCCTAAATTCGCCAATCTCAAAATTCTGCTCCAGCAATTCTGTAAGTACGTACCTCGTACGTCAATTTCTGAACTAATACCCACTCGCAATGGCATCATCATAAAATCCACAGATGAGAAACTGGCCTATAAAATTCTAAACCGCTGCAGCTATGAAGTCTTTGGCAAAACAGCCACTATGGCACGATTAGCCGACAAAAGAGCCAAACAGCCACCACCACCACGAAAATCGCCTACCTTGTCTGTAGTTATACGTGGTGTGGACCCGTCGATCACAGACGAAGAAGTTGCCGACGAGCTCAAACAGGAAGGCCATGTCATTACGAAATGCATCCGCATTAAGAATAATATGGGCCCGACATATATGATGCGTGTTCTTACTTCGCACCAAGAAACTATCGATGAACTTCTAACTTCAGGGGCATTTATCTTCAAACGTCGACACCGGGTCGAGGCATCTCGCACTCCACAACCTCTCAAGCTCCGATGCGAAAAGTGTCAAAAATATAATTCGCATCCAACATCAAAATGTCCAAATCAACCAACGTGTGGCTTTTGCTCCGGGTCTCACTTCACTAAGGTCTGTCCGAATACCCACCAACCGCCTAAATGTACCACATGTCCTGAACAACACCCTACGTTCAGTTACAAATGCAAAGCCAGGCCACCAGTGGACGAGACTAAACCAGAACTTGTGGTGCCTATCAGAACGCCCGAAACTAAATCTGAATCTCCGCCTATCACTTCAGTATATCAACCTATCACAATCGAACAACTTCTTGCATTTTTCACCGTAGCACTGCAAAACATTCATCCATTTCAAAGACAATATGTACTCCAACAAATCCAACTTGCAGCTCAGGCAACTCTAAACGTCACATTAAATGCTACATATTCAGGTCCGTATGCTTATTTCCATGCTACTGCGGTTCCACCTAGCTCTTAAAAACCTCACTTACTGTATATCGATCATTATGGCTTTAATATTTCTGTTTCTTAATATCCGGTCTCTTCAACCACATAAACCACTGTTTGAACAACTGCTACTAGAAGAACAAGTCAATGCATTTCTCCTTAACGAAACTCATCTGAAGCCTAAACAAAGCTGCAAGTTTTCACGATACACACTGCTCAGACATGATACAACCATACCCATGTGCCGTGCAAATGGCGGAGTCGCCCTTGGGTTTTCTCCATCAATCGCCTATCGCCAACATTTACTGTCAATACCAAACATCCCGGAATACATCATTACCACTCTATACTACAAAGATATATATGTCACTTTGGCTACCATTTACATCCGCCCTGGTCATGCCATACCTCTAAATTTTTTTCAGTATATCTCAGACACTTTCCGCACCTACATCATTATGGCAGACATAAATTTTCACAGTCGAACAGCCCGCCAAAAGGAAGAATTTCTAGATTTCATTGCAACCGAAACATCCGGCACATTCCATATCCTGCCTCATTCTACCCGACCGATCTCGGATACCACTCCAGACGTTGTCATTACTTCAGCCAGTATCTCTGCACGGTGTACTCTCACAGTACTCGACCCGCTTGGTAGTGATCATGTTCCCGTTAAATTATCACTCACTTCTTCACACCGTCCAGCACCCCACTTACCTCCTGTCACTCGTACCACATTGCGCTTCGACAAAGCCGACTGGCCAGGATATCGAAATTACCTCAGTAGCATTTTTGCAAACTCAACTTTATCAGAAACGGAGGAAGATCTTCATAATTCTTTGGATAGAATAACTACAGCGCTCCATGACGCTACCAGCCGTTTTATTCCGACTAGTACATCCCATAGTTATCGCCCAACGCTCCCACCCCATTATTTACCACTTATCAGACGTTCACGAGCGCTCTACAAAGATTACAAACGTACAGGAAATCTAGAGTCATTACACTTACATCGTCAATTTCAACGCACAGTTCACAATTATGTTAAAGCATATAAACTCCGTCAATGGATAAAAGCTTGCAATAATTTGGCAGACGATGCACACCCATCCAGATACTGGAACCGTTTCAACATGCTCACTGGTCGCAAGACCCACACTACCTATCCTCTTCTAGAGAATGAAAATCCTCTTCACACAGATAAAGAAAAAGCAGACGCCTTCGCAACCTATCTACAATCTATTTTCACTCCGTCTGAAGCAGCCATTCCTCGCAGGCATCCCACACATACCTTTAACATAAATTCACCAGAACTTCAACCCAGCACGTCTCATGTTTTACCCGCACATCCTCTTACTACGCCTATCACTGTAACAGATATCAACTCCGTCACGGCTCGCAAGCGCAATACTGCCCCTGGTCTGGACTCAATCACTTATCGTCATGTCAAAGAAGCGCCTCTCGCCTTACTACACCTTTTAGCAACTATATTTACGTTTATTCTCCGCACAGGTTATCTTCCCCCTCAGTGGAAGACTTCCAAAACACTCATGTTTGCTAAGCCACACAAACCACTAAATTCCGTATCATCTTACAGGCCCATACAATTAACTCCGACTTTCAGTAAAATATTGGAACGCATCCTTGTCAAAAGACTTCACACTCACTTAACAGCGAAAAATTTGCTACCTTTACATCAAGCTGGTTTCCGACCAGGATATAGTATTAACGATCAGTTACTTCGCCTCACCAACATGATCACTAATCATTACAATTCTTCCAAGCCTGCCTGTTTAGTTTTATTCGATCTCGAAAAGGCATTTGATAAAGTATGGCACCTGGGACTTTTATTCAAGCTTCTGTCTTTCCGTCTTCCAATCACGTACATCCGCTTCATTTTTAATTTTCTCTCAAACCGCCTGGCTTACATTTACGTCAATGACAGTGTCTCTTATCCTGTTTTTCTTCATAGCGGCGTTCCGCAAGGCTCTGCCTTGTCCCCACTGCTGTATCTGCTTTATGTCGCTGACATGCCGTCCTTACCGCAAAATATTCATACATTTCAATACGCCGATGACACGGCTTTCCTGGCGTTAACAAAGACTATCTCTCAAATAAACACTGCGATGAATGAAGCTATCCGTCGCTTTAGCGATTGGTGTCGGACGTGGCGCTTAACAATAAACGCTACCAAAACTCGGGCCATAGTCTTTATTCCTCCAAAACGTCGATCACGAGTTCATCGAAACCCAGCTCGTCTTGCCCTTACCGTCAATGATGCTGCCATACAGCACTCAAAGACAGTGAAATACTTGGGTATAACATTTGATCATCATCTTACATGGCGTCCACACCTCGCTACCGTTGTAAGCAAAGCCAAAAATAGATTAAATTTACTTAAATGTCTCATAGGTACAACGTGGGGTCTCCATTCTTCTACGCTTATCAACACCTATAAGGTCTTCCTCCGTCCCGTACTTACATATGGTTTTACCTCCTGGATATCAGCAAGCGCAAAACATTACGAAAAGCTGTTAATAATGGAACGACATGCTCTCCGCCTAGCCTACCGCATTAAATTACCAAGTCCAACCCGTGAATTGTACGACCGCATCACATTTCCTCACCTACTTTATCATATTGAAGCTCTTCGTATTAAATATATAACTCAACGGTATGACAACGAACACGCTTTATTTTTTGAAACCGTTTACAGCGACGCTCCCTACACTCACAGCCATCACCACACGTCTACACCTCTCTCACTGCTTTTCGCATTATATAAATATACCGTACCTCCAAATCATCCGGACTATAACATCATCAGTATCCTCAGCACATCACACGTACCGGCCCATATCTCACCTTCATATCATGCACAGTAAACCCGCTTGTCACTAACAGGACCTCCTCACGGATAATATAATAAAATAAATAAATAATTAAATAAAACTTATGGCGGTTTAATACAGTTCATAAATGTCTCTTTGCCCAACAGAAAATATTTCTTTTTCCGACACAAATATGTTCAATCTCTTTCCCTAATAGAGGGTGTAGCCCTCGCAATGGGTGCTAGCTACACCATAGCTAGCTAACTTAAAAAAAAAAAAGATCCAGGAATGCATACTCACCTGGCGACTATAGACATCTCTTGGTCTATATTCGTATTAATTATCTAGGCGAATTATTGTTCTCTTAGTTAGATCTTGGTACTTGCGGAGGATTCTCTTCAAGAATCGACATCGGCCTCACGGTCCGAGCCGCACATTTATAGATAGGGCTTGTTTACTAACTTTGGTCGCACAGTCCACTTATTACCTGCACGGGGCGCTACACTTTTGTGTGAGCGAAACGTCAGGTTCCTACTAACGCCCACTAGCTGGTGACGCAACACTTCGGTGTTAGCGGTACGCCGAATTATATATAACATCTATTTTACATCTTCAGTGGTCTCTTTCCTCCTTCCGGTTAGCGCTCGACTGACGAAAGGCTCTGCCTTTCCGACGTCACTTTAACGACGACCAAATGCCTAAGACCCCGGATTTCTCGTCATCTAAAGGCAAACATCAAGGCCTTCCATCAACTGTCATGGGACCTCCGCGTGAAGCACGCCGTGACGCTCCTAGGTCTCAAAAGCGTACCAAACCTCTCAGCACCTCTCAATCTTCCGAGGGCTCACCCCCTCGAGACAAAGATCGCTCTCGCTCACCACCTAAGCTTTCTTATACGGAGGCCCTCAAGAGTCCACCGAAACAATCGCAGCGTCCATCCATCTCCAATTCCGATCAAGTGACCCCTGCCTCATCTGTTGAAAATCTTATGGACGAAGGCGCCGACACCACTACTGTCTACAATATTCTCTTTACAAACCTCAATCCAACCTATAGTACTATCAAAGCCTTCTACCAACACCTCATGCGCTATTGCACCCGACTGGATTTGAAGCAACTTGTTAAAACGCAGAATGGTATCATCCTGAAGTCCACTAACGCCCAACTGTATACCCATCTCATCAACAAGGTGGGTCCTGCTATGTTTGGCCCTACTGCTAAAATCCAACTATTGTCATCCTCTCATCAGAAAACACTACCGCCTCCACGCCGCACCTCTCTTCTTTCGGCGGTGATTCGCGGTGTCGAGCCTACAATAACGGAACAGGAAATCCTGGTAGAGCTGAAAGAGGAGGGACTCCATCCGAAACGTGCTATCCGCATCAAAAACGCCAACGGACCTACTTATATGGTGCGTGTCCTTACCGATGATCAACAGCTTATAGATAACATTCTTCGCAACGGCGTCTACATCTTTCGATGCCATCATCGTGTCGAACCCTCTCGCACGCCGCCACCAATCCCGTTGCGATGCGAAAATTGTCTCTCGTACAATACTCATCCGACCAATAAGTGCACCTTACCGACAGTCTGCCCTCACTGCAAGGGGTCACATAAACTTAAAAACTGCCCCAACATCCAACAGCCTGCTACCTGCAATACGTGCGATGGCCCACACCCCACTTATTCATATCGTTGCACAAAGAAGCCTGCGCCTTTACCAGATAAACCAGAAACGGTCGTACCACTTCGTCTTCATCCTGCAACTCAAGTGTCAACAGGCACCCAAACCTCCCTCCTGCCACCTCCGACCGTTGAAAACATCTTGCAATTTGTTACACTTGTCTTGCAAAACACTTTTCCTTATCAGCGAGAAGCCATTCTTCACCATGCCACTAAAGCAGCCCTCGATATCTTCCATCTTCATATGGCTGCCACCTACTCTGGTTTATCTACATATTTTCATTTCCACTGTGATCCGGAAACATGAATCCAAGACTGATGGGAAGGAGACCGATACGTATCCTCTTTGCAAATGTCCGTTCATTACCCATGAATCGGACTCTTCTAGAAACTACGGCCACAGCGCATCACGTGGATAGCATACTCCTTAATGAGACATTCTTAAAAACCTCCGAACATTACTATTTTCCACATTTTCATCTACAGCGCTCAGATCTCGCTCACGATGTTGCCCGGGGCGGTGCCGCAGTGGCTATTCGATCTTCTTTGCCATACAGACGTATTCAACCCACTCCCGCTGATGCTTACCCGGAGAGCGTCATTGCCACAATCTATTTTTCACATAAAATCATCACAGTTGCCACTATATATGTCCGATCCACCCAACCGTTACCTTACCGTTTCATTACCTATCTTGATACGCACTTCAAAACGTACGCACTTCTGGCGGACATCAATTATGCCTCTCGTACAGCCGAGCAAAAGCAGCGCTTTCAGGATTTCCTACTCACAACCAAAGCTTCCTTCATGCCGCTTCCACAACCAACTCGCCCAGTTAGCGGGACTACCCCAGATGTTGTTCTCCTCTCTCACAACTTAGTGTCGTCTTCCGCTCTTGAAGTTCTGGGGACTATAGGCAGTGACCATCTTCCTGTCTTGCTTACCGTTACCAACCCTGGGCGGGACGCAGCCCCCGTCCCACCACCTCTTCGTTATAATTTTCATCGGGCAGACTGGGATAAATATCAATCCTACATTACGGAGGCGCTAGAGGACACTCCCACGGATCTCGCCACTGCAGATTCCATCACATTGTTATCGGACACGCTTACTGATGCTATCCACCGTGGCACCGAATATGCGGTCCCTCACCAACCTGCACACACGTCTCGACCTCCTCTTCCTCCTAGAGCCCTAACTCTTCTAGCACGCTCCCGGCAATATCTGGTTGAGTACAATCGAACCAAAGATCCGCACTTTCTACAGTTGCACAAACAATTTCAAAGAATGGTAAAGTCCTACATCATCGCCCGAAAACGATTAACATGGCGTACCTCCTGTACCCACCTACGAACGGAGCATAATACGGCCAAATTTTGGACCCTGTTTAAACGTCTTACGTTTCAAAACAATAGCCCACATTATCCTCTTCTGGTTCATGATACGGCCCCCTCAACCGACGCAGACAAAGCACAAGCTTTCGCCAATCACTTTGAGGCAGTCTTCACTCCGCACACAGATCCTATCTTTAGCCATCCCACCCATCCGCAAATCGCTGAATCAGGTAATCCAAACCATCCACTTTTCCAACCGCTTTACACCTCTCAGCCTGCAGACCATACTGGCCTTCTTGCACCAATAACGACCGACGACATTCACTCTGCCCTACACAACAGACGCAACACCTCACCAGGAGTGGACGCAATCAGTTACCGACAGCTATCTCAGGCGCCACCTCTGTTTCATTTGCTACTAGCTCTGCTCTACACATCAATCCTTACCACGGGCTTCTTTCCCACTAAGTGGAAACTAGCCAAAATCGTTGTGTTCTTGAAACCTGGGAAGGATCCAACGCAAATTGCTTCTTACCGACCCATCAGTTTAACATCCGTCCTCAGCAAGACCTTTGAACGCATACTGGTAAAACGGCTCCATATTTATCTGCACCATCGTCATATCCTTCCTTCCGCTCAAGCAGGCTTCCGCCCCTTCTACAGCACGAGCGACCAACTATTAAAACTCTCATCTCTTCTTATCAATCATTACAACAAGAGCCTTCCGTCGGTCTTGATATCATTTGACATCGAACGTGCCTTCGACACAGTCTGGCATGCAGGCTTACTATACAAATTGAAAAGCATTCTTCCTCTCACCTGCGTCCGCCTTATAGCAAACTTCTTGTCGAACAGGAGTGCCTTTATCTCCATCCATAGCGCACGCTCTCGAGAGTTTACATTAAGAGCCGGGGTACCCCAGGGTTCGGTGCTCTCCCCTCTTTTATATATACTCTACGTCGCTGACATGCCTCTGCCACCACCACCAGTTCACGCTCTGCAATATGCCGACGACACCGCCTACCTTGCCTTGGGCTCATCGGTTGATCGAATCTCTATCCAGCTACAATCTGCTATTGATACCCTCCTTGCCTGGTGCCTCCGGTGGAAATTGAAAATAAACCCAACCAAAACTCAAATGACGCTCTTCGGGCCTAACAAAAATAAGTTCTGTCCCACCAGAAATCCGGATCGTCTACGCATTACTGTCATGGGCTCTACTATCCCTCTGCGCAACAGTACGAAATACCTCGGCGTTCAATTCGACAGTCATCTTACTTGGAGACCTCATCTACAAACTCTCGAGGCAAACATACGCAGGCGCCTTTATTTGCTGAGTCGCCTTAAAGGGACTACCTGGGGCCTCAATTCTACGCTATTATTATACACGTACAAGGTCTTTGTCCGTCCTGCACTAACCTACGGACATCTTGCCTGGCTCTCAGCAAATCAACGCTTTTATGACCGCCTCCAAGTTCTTGAACGCCGAGCCATCCGAATAGCATACTCACTTCCAGTCAGAACACCCACTGCCCTGGTCTACAACCACACCACTATGCCTCTTCTTCTTGATCATATATACCGCCTCCGCACACGTTATATTGTACAACATATACTAGGCAACCATCCTATCATAGCCGAATTATTGGATCAAACCCCGGCAGTACCACGCAGAGCTTACCCACCCCTGGACCATCTACTCGCAATATATGAACGAGAGGCAAATACAGCTGACTACAACCCTGCTCGTCGCATATATCGCAGCCATCCGTCAATCTATCCTCACTAAACTGGACTCACTTTAATGTTTTAATCGTCTCCTGTGCTACCGACCACTATACTTTTTAAAATCCAGCTGGACACATAGGCCGCTTACAATACTTCACCAGACTTCATTTATATTCTTTTGACCATCTACCTTTACCTGTATCCATAATATATTTCTTACTCTGGCCAAGAGAAGGCGTCACCTTCTAAGGCCCGCCCATCTTTGGATGGGAATGAAATGCATTTGATGATGATGATGATCCAGGAATGCCCGTCATTCATTCCTTCATTTTCAAAACAGCATGCAGGAAATGCTGCCCAATTTTCCCGCTACTAATTTCATGGCGCTGTAATCGCAAATCTCCAATGGATGTAGTGACGTCAGCGGTAAGTAAATATTATATTATTTATTTCAGTCAATAAAAATAATTAAAGGGTTAATTTGATATAATTAAATAGTACTATAAGGTAATAACGGTACGTATATCATCATACGCGATTACATTAATTCTACGAAATCATCTTTAATTGAATAAATTAATAGCAATTTGATTAAAGGGGTAATCATTTTGATAGGAGTTTGATTAAAGGGTTAATCATTTTGATAGGAGTTTGATTAAAGGGTTAATTAAATTGATATCAAAATTTAATTAAATTATATCTTACAATGTTGCCTGATTTACACTATAAATATGCAAAATATAGGGAATTTCAACCCTTTTAGAGCCTAATTTGGCAACACCGCGTCGCTAAAACCCCGTAATACAGCGTGATATCAGTTTAATTAAACGTCCGCCATCTTGTTTTCGTGACGTTAGGACATATAGCTACTTGATCTAGCCGCTACTTTGACCTTATCAGCTCAACCAGTGCGTTGGCTATTTTAGATTGCGTTTATTTGAAAGTAGTAATTATTTTAATAACTACTTATGTTCGTTTTCATACATTGTATTACGTTGGTTGAGTTGGTTTCGAGTTTGGCGTCCCGTTCAGCAGCGAGGCTATATGAGACGTGGACCTATAATTTATTCAAGCACGCAAGACAATGTTTCTGACCAGGGACATAAGCAAAAATTTATTTCGAAGTCCAAAGATTTTCGGAAGTCCAAATTTAATATGAGGATAAATTGTATTAAAATTTGTAAAAAAAAAAAAAAAAAAAAAAAAAATCACCTCTAAAAATTAGACTAAATATACAGACATGTCGGAATTTCGGAAGGGGAGAGGTCTGGATCCTCAGGACCCACCTCTGCGTACATTCCTGCCTATGGCTCTACCAATATCTGTGTGCTTCGAACAAAAATATTAGATCCAACAAACATATTTACATAGTGCTTGAAGTTAGTACATATTTGACAATTTCCAGTGCGCAGTTGATAGTTTCCGATTGAAATTAAATTAAATGAAATCTTTAAGTTTTTAACGTCCCACGCTTATACCTTCTAAGCTAAGGGAGACTGATGATAAGACAAGTGAATGATGATGGAAAAAAAGGTGAAATGAAATGTGGGAGGAAATGGGAGTATCACGAGAAAACTCACGGACACGGTGTTGTCCACCACAAACTTATTTGGACGGGAATCGAACAAGGGACCTCACGCACAAGATATAAACACTCTACCACTGATGAACCGTGTCCTGTCCTCTAGCAGTTCAGATTGATCTAGCTTCAACAACAATAACCATTATGATAGTTGGTTGAGTTGGTTTTGAGTTTAGCGTCCCGTTCAGCAGCGAGGCTATATGAGACGTGGACCTACTGATTAACGTGGAATCCGAACCACGTGAGCTCCCGTCAGGAATCGAACCCGGGACTCCCACGCCAAATGCGCGAACGCTAACCGCTTAGTCATGAAGGAACTCATAATAATAAATGAATATACAGTATATATATATTGAAAATGAAATGAAATCTTGGAGTTTTACGTCCCACGGTTATGCCGGTTAGGCTAAAGGAGACGGTGATGATGAATAATGAATGAAATGGTGGAATGAAGAAAGTGGGAGGAAACGGGAGAACCCCGAGAAAACCCACGCACACGGTGTTTGTCCACCACAAAGTTCACGTGGCGGGGGCTGGGATCGAACACGGAACCCCAAGCACCAGAGGTGAACGCTCTACCACTGAGCCACCGCGGCCCCTATATATATATTGAATAGGCCTATATATTGAACAGAAATCAAGTGTGTAAACATATAAAAATACCTCTAAATTTGTAAAAATTATCTCTACCTCAACAAAACAAAATGAAAATATTGTACCTAGGTATATATAATATCGATTAAAATGGATGAAACTGTAGTTTCATAAGAAATTAGTGTGCATCATGGGCGGCGGTTAGGGGGGGCAAAGGGGGGCAGTTGCCTCCGCACTTTTTTTAAGTAATAAATAATGTATATAGTTTCATTTGGAAATGTAACGATTTTGTATGTGTTACTGATTAATAGGAAAAAATGCTGCCATATAATATTTGCTGTTGCGTGAATACGTATTGGTTGTCTTCCCGTGGAGTAAAGAAAGCTACAGTAATTGCGTTTTAATCGCCACAGAAAATAACCCCAAAAAATAACCTATTGGAGCACAATTTCAGCATACTTTCATTTCTTCTTACAAGGGCTCGATATGTTAGTGAGCCGCTTTGAAGCTAATCGAAAGAACATTATGCAAAAAATTAGAGCTTATTTCACAAGTTATTCTTTAATTGCACAAAAATTGACAGTTCCTAAAATGTCTTTTCTTCTTTCTAAAGTAAGGAATATCGATTAAAAAGAGCGTGATAAGAAACAACTTCTACCTTTTCCATTGTTTTGTAGTGTAATATACGAGTGAAGTGTTGTGTTTAAGGATGTACGAGTGTATATACAATAAAATTTAGTAAATTGAACATAATTCTAGGTTTTAAGTTTATTTTGTATAACTGAAGTGTGGATTGTAAGTATTGTGTTTTGATGTGTTCCAAGAAAGTGAAATCTGCACCTAATGGCAACGAACATATTTCAAGAAGTTGCAAAAGCAAATATTTCTTTAAATGTCGTAGCATATGCTTGTAGTATTTACTGTCTTTCATTTTCTAAGAGTAATAACATACATTTAATATCATGTGTGGAATTAAATATTGTTTTTCATTAATCCTCAGTTTCAATATAACTTTTGCAAAACAAGCATCATTATTCATTACTATGATTAATATTATCCTTTCTATTTATTTGTTTTGCAAATTTATTAAATAATCTGATCACACAATTTTCCAGACAGAATTTTAAGATGTTCATGAGCAAGGAATCAAATCTCTTCTTACACTTTCGTTGTTTAAGAGTACAAAGGGCTAGTATCTACTTGCGTTGTTCTTCTCAATTTACTTAATAAACTATTATATACGATATACGGTATTTTAACTGAAAATATAGTATCCTATTAGTTATACAACCTTTCATCAAACAAAATGTTAGAAACAACCAGGAAAACTAACATTTATATACAAATATTCAGATCATGTCTTGCCCCCTCACTTTTAACGTCCAACCGTCGCCACTGGTGTGCATATTTGTTCAAACTTTTTTTTTTAAGTTTTTAAAAATTGTTTTCACTTGTTTTATGAGTAAATGACTGAATGATGGTATGACACTAACAGAGCATGATTTGATCAAGATTTGTAAAGTTGGTTACGTGATCAAAACTGGAACTAGATATGCAACAAACACTTGATAACTTAACATTCGCTCCAGGATCTTTTCTATATTTCTGAAGCGCAGGAGTTTGTCACACTGATAATGTCCTTCTACAGAAGAATTATAAACACCTATTTTGTTCAACAATTTTCAATCCCCCTGCCCTTCCTCCATCTTCCTCCACCTCCACATTCCCGGTTTGTATGAGAAGCCCCAATGTGCCATTAGAGAATATTAACTCCTTCCAATATTGTGCGTGATCCCTCTTAACTGCAGAGACGTGAGTACAAGATATTTGTGGACAATGATACAGCTGTTTCCTTCAATAAGGGAGAATCCGGAGAATCAAAATTATCTCTCTCTTTTTCAAAGCATTAAATTAGTAGGAAGGAGGGAATAAATAGTCAACGAACGATAGAAAAAAAATCTGAATAATATTCTCCCTCTCCTTCTTTTTGCCCTCCCCTCGTTGCCCTTTACTTCTTTACAAAGTATAAGAAATCAGTATTGCCAGTTTAATATTTTTTTCCCCACTAAATCTGAAGGTTTTGAATGTTTGATAGGAAAATTCTCAGTCTGATAAGCAGTGACGTAACTAACAAGGAGACTTACGGAAGTGTCACTCATCGATTTGAATGAAACTTTGCATACTTATAGAATATTGAAAAATAATTGACACGTATTTTTTTTGTTTTGGCAATGCTGAAGACTACCCTTTAAAGGTGGAAACCACCCTTTGAACGTTAGGAGTGGTCTCCATAGACAGAAAACAACCATTTAATATAGAAGAAACAATACTGCCAGGGGTGTTTTTAGGACAGATGATTCAGAATCTGACGTCAAAATTACAAAATTCAAAATGGTGGATCCAATAGTATACCTCTAGTGATTACAATTACAGAATGCCTTCTGGTTTGAAATTCTCTGCAGTTAGCCAAGAACAATTATAGTTGGCAGGTGTTATTACAAGAAGGTTGTAGACGATTTGAAATCCCTTTCTATTGATTTAAAATCCTTTTATTTTAACGGAATGCTTGATTAAAGTGGGTCTCTTCATCTCTCCCTATTCCGAGTGCTTATGTATAGTGAGTACCTTCGCTTCTCACTATGTCAGAACTTCACATCCTCAATTGTTATACAGTAGAGCGTCGATTATCCGAACGTCGGTCAACCGAACGACCGCTTAACCGAACTGTGTACTCGCTCGCACCTGTTACTCTCCCACCCTACCGTCCATCATCCCCCTCACTCCCAAACCAAGTTTCCCACAGTAGTCGCCGCACTGAGCCACCGCTGGCGGAACATTGCTTCTAATGGGGCCTTCATAAGGCGCTGCTGACCGGCCAAGCTGCCAGTCGCTGTGTTTCAACAATCAGCACACTTCTGTCGATTTGACACTGGCTGTAGAAGTACAGTACAGTACAGTACAGTACAGTTCGATTATCCGAACAAACCAGTTTTCCGAACACCCATGTCCCCCAATTACTTCGGATAATAATCGACGCTCTACTGTAATTATGAATTTAATTAGAAAACGCTTCACAGTAATGATATTTTGTAAAAAATAAAAAAAAAAAGTTGGCATAAACATTGAAAAGCGCTTCACAGTAATGACATTTCGTTTAAAAAAAAATGGCATAACGATGCATAAATATTGTTTACACCAAGCTCACCTTATTACAGCAATAACTGTGACAAATCGCAAAATGCAGCACAATCTTCTTGCAAATAACTGTTTTTGTATCACGCTTACCAATAAGATTTGCAAATCTGGGAGAAGAAAACCGATTATGAATCAGTGATTGGATCTTAATTATATTATTACGGAGATGTAAATTTATGTTATAGTTGTAGAGAACAATATCAGTAAATTGTCTCAAGAAGCTTATCCACTGCCTAAAGACGAACACATCAAGAGGCAGAATTCTACCATTTGTTAGTGCCGAATGGTTTCTATTTTGAGGTACTCTTTTGTTCGTAAAATAGACTAAAAATTGATTAATTGTGACCACTCCACGAATCTAATAACAAAATGGACTTTGCATTAGACACTGGGAGAAAAACCTCTTGAAACCATATGATCTCACAAGACCTGATGTTAATTTTGCCTTTATGCTTTCACAAGGACATTTTCAGATTAAAAGAGGTTGTTTTGGACTATAGAGCCAAATGTTCCATTCTTTTCCTGCAAAATAAAAATTTAATTAACAACGGTGATAACAGAACACTATTTTAAGAAAGTAAAGACTGTACGGTGTAGCTATGAGTCATAGATTTATTGACTGTGCCGCACTTTCTACTATTTGTGTCTGTAAACGCTATAGTGAGAGATGCAAAGACTCACTTTAATCAAGCATCCCATTAAAATGAGTACAGAAAGGGGTTTCAAATTGGTCTGCAACCTCCTCGCAATAATCTCTGCCAACTATAATTGTTCTTGGCTAAGTGCAGAGAATTTCAAACCAGAAGACATTTTGGTAATTGTAATCACTATATTGGATCCACCATTTTGAATTTTGTATTTTTGACGTCAGATTCTGAATCAGCTGTCCTGAACCCCCCCCCCTGGCAGTATGGTTTCTTTTAAATTAAATGGCTGTTTTCAGTCTATGCTTAGAGACCACCCCTAACGTTCAAAGGGTGGTTTCCACCCTAAATCTTCATCATTGCCGAAAAAAAATACGTGTTGATTTTTTTTTTCGATGTTCTACAAGTTTGCAAAGTTTCATTCAAATTGGTGAATGACACTTCCATATTTGTAAGTCTCCTTGTAAGAAGGAGCCAACGGGGCTTGTGCTTCGGGCACCGGATTGGAGGGCGCAAAATTGGGAAAATATTTATTTTCAATATACGGCAAGAAAAGGAGTTTTACCAAACTAACGATCATAAAAAAAATACTCAGAAACTTAACAGGACAACAATAACTCACCAACCTTAGGATTATATCCATAGAGCATAAGTTAGTTTCAAAGCTATCTTTTGAGGACATTGTTAAAACCTTTGGAGCCAAAAGAGCCCGCAAAGTTAAATTTTAGTTCCAGCTTTTTGAGTTTCCATTTAACTTACATTGATTTAAGAGACTTGCAAAATATTCAAGTATAATACTCGGGACAACAGCTTGATTGTTTGTCAAAATTAAATATTCTATTTTAAAGCAACAGACTGTTGATTCA
This sequence comes from Thermobia domestica, assembly GCF_964235325.1. Classification (NCBI taxonomy): domain Eukaryota; kingdom Metazoa; phylum Arthropoda; class Insecta; order Zygentoma; family Lepismatidae; genus Thermobia; species Thermobia domestica. Next base: position 171,453,184 of record NC_137465.1, on the reverse strand, counting down.
TTCTACACATATGCACATCCCGATCTAATTACAAACATAGGGTTTATTGTGATTTACAGCTATTATGATAAGACTATAAGAATATGTCAAGCATGCTACTCTCAGATTATTGAGCATAGTTTGGTGTTTTATCTTGTATTAAAAATTAAATTATATATTTCAATTTTGAAATCAAGCTTTACCACTTGAAGAAAAATGGAAAAAGAGACTTATTGTGTGATACCAATATCAGGGGTAGTCGGGGAGCGTTTTGGTTTGGTTGGTTCGGGGGGAGGCGATAAAGCGAGTTGTTGGCCCGGACGACAACTACCCTAGTTGCGTCGCTGCTGATGAGTAGTGAGAAAATCTAGTGAGTCATGAATCTTTTGGTGGAAATCTAGCGCTTTATTTTGTGGTGAACTGATCTCCTATGTAAGCAGTATTGCTCATCGACCTCGTCTCTCCTCTTTTAGACGAAGCAATTGTGAGCGAAACGTACTATGAAAACGTTATCTAGAGATATTAATTTAGGGAAGATATCACAGTTACTAATAGGGGCAAGTTAAGCAGTTCCTTTTACAAAATCTTGCCTGATACAAACTAACGAAAGATCAGAAATTTGGTTCACGGAGTTCAGTCCATCGTTTCTGTTGAATGGATCTTGAAGTAAAGTTTATTTTTTTCACTACTTCCAGAAAATTATTTGAATAATGTTGCCAGAAAGTGGAAGTAACTACCTGCCACAAATTTTAAAGCCCAGTCATTTGAGGAAAGTATGTAAACCTTGTTGGTATCCATCTCATACAAACTTAGTGGTGCAAAGGAACGGTAAATTTCAACCATGATCTGTATCGAACTGTTGATTCTTCTCTCCAAAGCATATTTTTTACTGTTGAAGCAGTGTTATTACAAAGAGTTGGAACTTACTAATATGGAATTAGTGGCTAGCAACAATTGTCTAACTACAGTTATTAGTAATGAACAAATTGACGTAGTCTACCTGATTTTTGCTTTTGCATTATACATCATACAGCAGGAAATCGCAAAAATCAAATACTTCAAATTGCCGTGTTCTTTCTTTGTGGCGTACCCGTTCTGCAGAAACGAAGGAAACAAATGGGATGAGGGTGGCATCCCTCGACGATATACCATACCCATTGGGAAACCACTTGAAAGGGGTCCCTGTCTGTCAGCAGGACACTTGTTCACAAAAACCAAATTGGTGTAACTTTCAACTAATTGGTATAATATATAGTCCATTACAATGTTACAAAAAAAAAAAAAAAAAAAAAAAAAGGTCATTATTCTTGATCCGCATTGAAAACATCCTCCAATTTATATTTATATTGCTTTTGTGCATTCGCATGGAGAATTTTAAGTTGTTGAGTACCATATTTCGTCAGATGTTCATGAAATAAAATTTACATGTTATCTTATAGAGACTGAGAAACAAATGGTAAAAAGTATAAGAACCCTTAAGTAGGTACAGTCATCAGCAAAAAAAATCTGCAACATGAGCATATAAGTTTATTGTGAAACGACGAAGTCTTTTGCTCCAAAATAAGTGTGCAGGGGAGGAAGCCGAGGTTTCTCCTGGCGTGATTCGTGTCAGATGATATGTTGATTCCCTGGGCTGTTAGGCGTAGTTCCACAATAAACTTACATGCTCATGTTGCAGGATTTTGCTGCGGACTGTACAATAATTAAGCTTAACCTATTGATATGTATAACATTTATTTATACTTGGATTTTAATTTCACACACACCGTATCTCATAGCTCCACGTGTGTTGTTTTTCTAGAAATTTCAATGCATGTAACAATACTTAAATGTAAACTATAATTTGTGTTAAACACCAACAAAGTTGTCTTTGAACTAAACAAGGTGTATGCAAGTTTATTTTTTAACCACTGAGTAAATCAGAAAGTCAGCCAAACAATACTACAGCCGATCAATGTAACACTTCTAACTTAACCATTTATCCTAGTTACTCTTTGTTTTCAATTGGCAGCGTCGGCGAGAATTTGATGTGGCATAATTGCCTTACACTTTTTGTTTTCTAACTTTGTGTCGAATGAATGGGTTATATTTAGGCTTATCTTACTGAACAGTACAGCTGTTAGGTATATTTGTACATTCTCACCGATGTTACATCTCTTCTTCTTCTTCTTCTTCTTATTATTATTATTATTATTATTATTATTATTATTATTATTATTATTATTATTATTATTATTATTAAGTTACCGGTAATTCTATATATTTTTTCTTTTATTTACGCTACTAAAATAATGGTGGATAAATTTCTTCAAATCGTGGATTCTTTCTTGGGTAGGATGCGTGGCACATGGTGCTATTGCATGGGGGGCGGCAAACTGTCTACAGCCGATCCTGACATGAGGTTTCATCGGGAATAGAACTCCCACGTCGAAAGTGCGTATGCTAATCATGTAGTCAGGAGGGAGTTCTATATTTTCTGAAATACCGTATAGTATTTTATGAATAGACTTTGTTAATTAATAATGGCTTCAAATTTTTACTTACATGGGTTCTAGCAATACGGTTGTAGTTTGTCAGTGTTTGACATTTTGTTCCAAAAATATAACGTTTTGAAATTTTTACTACGACAAGATTTCTCACGCCTCAAGCTTCAAAAGGCAGCGGTTTCTGAAATGTGTAAGTAAGAGCAGAATATTGTTACAAATCACATAAAAAGATTTTGCTTCCCAAAATTTGTTTGCGTCTTACGTGATAATACAGAGGTGGATTGACTATTAAATATCCCATTAGTTAATTTCCATTAACATCAAGTAAATAGAAGGGCACAAAGGGAGAAGACCATTTAACAAATCTTCCCTTTCATGTACAACCATTGTGCGCAGAGTGAGACTATGAAAGAGCACATGTGTTCAAGCGGCTGATCTCTCTATCTGGCAATCTTTTCCTGCTTGTCAAGGGGTAACTTCTGGTATAACATCAACAGCCATTCAGTCATTCGCATATGACTCAATACAGTGTGGTGTTCTGGTTTGTATCCTCTTCAGGCACGTGGCTGCTTCACGCTATTATCAGATTATATTTTACCCTTCTTTTCATATCTACAATGAAGATCACAAACCAATTCCTTTTTGAGTAATCGTAAATGTTAAGAGTATTGGAAATAGAAAACCATTCTGGGTGTTGTAACGTTGTTGAAAGACATAGCCCTCATATTGTGGTGGGAGTGCACAGTTTTACTAATACGTACCCTATTCAATCACACATTATGTTAGAGGAACTCTTCCAGATATTACTTTACAGAGTCTCTATTATAAGAGAGATATGTTTGCAATATGATTGAATTCAACTTTCGAATCATCCTTGAATATAAATTAGGTGTGTAATAATGTTCCCACTTCTTGACAGTTGTTTCTATCTTGTCTGTTCTCAGTGTTTTTATTGCACAAAAGAGCATACTAGAACGTTACTAGAATTAGCAAGATACTTTCTAGAGGATACTAGAGTCAGAGGAAAGGAGGCCATAGGGCGCTAAATCTGGAGTGTATGGTTGATGGATATTAATAGACAGCGCAGGTATTTGCTGTTCGTCTTCTATTTTGCCGAAAACGAATGCTCCCACACAGTGCCGGATTTACGAATAAGCTAAAAAAAGCTAAAGCTTAGAGCCCCGCTCTCTTGGGGGCCCCAAAAATTAAAGGAAAAACGATGTACATTTCCAAAATATAAGGAAAACAATAAATAAAATAAAATCTAAATATAGTAACAATCCTTTGTGTTGTGTGGGCTCTTTGCTTCATAAAATATCCTAGTTTTTTTTTCATTTCTGTATAGGCTATAGCTTGTCTGTGTTCATCTAGGTACCTAAAGGCCCCATTACTTTGAACAGCTTAGGGCCCTACGAAACCAAAATCCAGCACTGCTCCCGCACATGGTCATGAAGGATGTGAGTCGTTTTCAGATTCTATTCCTCTTGGCGTTTCTCTAATCATTTCAAGTGTTTTAATAGGGCTACACGTATTTCGCTCGTTTATAACACCGTGGCAATATTTCAGACAGTCAAAAAGAATCACCTTGTCAACTCACGAACACAGACGCCGTGACATACTGTACTAATTGCTGGTTTTCGAACTCTTCAATGAGTTCGAGATGACTTGTTACGATATTCCTTGGAAAGGAGAGTAGTAAATATGTTAGAAAGTGGCTTTAATTTAATATATGAATACAGTTTCTGAATTTTTCCAAACGAGGACCACTGTTATTGGTTACAATGTTCTACGGACCACAATATTCTTGTCCCATTTAAAAGTACATAAATCACACTGAATAGTCGCGAGTGAGATTCCTGTCATCGTCTGGCGATCTGTTTTACTGTACCCCATGTCTCAGCTCAATGACTTCGTTAAAAAAATAACTAGTGGCCACAATTCTTTTAGCTTGTCAGCATATATACTATTGACATTGACTTTTGAAATTTATAATTTTAAAAAAATATTATTAAAATTCCCTTACTTTTACTTGGGTGTTAGTAGAAAGATATACCTATTAGATTGTTTTAATAATTGAAGACTATTAATTAGGATACTAAATCTCATAAAATATCAGTTCTGAGAGAAAAGGTGAAACACACCTGTTTTCATGCCGCTCACTAGTGAGTGAGTGACTAGTTGATCATCACCCAGGAGAAACCATTTAAGCTAGAAACTTAAAATTTGGACAGGCCATAGCATTTGAGAAGTAAGGTACCATTAAGATTTTTTTTTTTTTTTTTTTTTTTTTTACAAAATTTAACGAAAAACCGGAGGAATAGAGATGCAACTATTGTATTAAAATGTGTATAAGGGCCTATCTCAGAATCTCTAAAAGTAGAAATCAGAGATGGGGTGGGTCAGTGGGTCGTGGGTGAAGTGGGTCAATATTTGTGTGTGGATCAGTGAGTCATGAGTCAACAGGACGTGATCCACTGCAACCTACCACCCACCGTGACCCACTCTGACCCACCGACCCATCCTGTTCAGTGTATTGTAGACAGCATCTGAACACTAGTGAATTCGTTTTACTTTCAAGGTCATCATTTTCTTCCTTTATCATTTGTTTCTATTTACTTACTTGAGATAAGTATACCTAAGTGAAAAGATAATTTTAGGCACTTTTGGATATTGATATTTGTAATTAAAATAATAGCAACAGGACTTACTACTTGGCTTTCGAGGCAAAACCTTGCATTTTCTGAGGAGCTAACTATGGAAAAAATATTTTTTGAATCACCTTTAATAGTGTATGTGAATTGTTATATATATATATATATATATATATATATATATATATATATATATATATATATATATATATAGTGGTTCTGGGTAAATTGCACATACTGAAAAAATGCACAGGGCAAGGTTTCTTGGCTGCCTGGCAAGACTGAGCAAATTGAGTTGCATGGGCGGCGATTAGGGGGGGCAAGAGGGGGCATTTGCCCCCTCACTTTTTTGAAGTGACCCTTAAAGTACATAATTTCATTTGGAAATGTAGAGTTTGTGTATATTACTGCTTTATAGAAAAAATGGCGCCATATAATATTTGCCGTTGCGTGAGTACGTATGGGTTATTTGTCTTCCCGTCGAGTTAAGAAAGCTACAGGAATTCCGTTTCAATTGCCACGAAAAGTGGCCCCAAAACAGCGACGTAACTTAGATTTTGGGTTGGGGGAGAAAAGCATTAATACGCGTATTTGGGCCCCCTAGAAAAACTTGTTTTTGTAATTCTTGGGTCCCCTCTTTCCATCTTTCTCTTACTTTTTATGGGACCCCGGAGCCTGTGGACCCTCCCGCACGGCATGGTCTGCGGGGCCGTTAGTTATTCCCCTGGGCCCGTTCCATACATGACAAACTAATTAATGGGACAATATTCACAAACCTCAAAGCCATATGAATAAATATTATTTCTAGGGATAGTTATAGTAGACAGTTTTTACTGAAATGGGCCCACAAATTATTTTTGTTTTATTTACCTTTTGTGTGCTGTTTAGTTTATGTAATGTAGTGAAACAGTTTGATGCTTCATTTATATTTTCAATGTTCGTACCGTATATGGAATAAGAAAATTTTGTCTTAAAATGGGCTTGTATCGAACGGCGGAGAGCTTCTCTGGGGGACAGTTGCCCCCTGCCACTCACAAGTTGCGGCCCTGCGCAAAATTTAACCTATTGGAGTGCAACAATTCCTTCTTACAAGGACTCGATATGTTAGCCGCTTTGAAACTAATTGAGAGAACATTTCGCAAAAGAAACAATACGCACAAGTTATTCTTGAATTGCACAAAAATCGACGGTGCCTAAAATGTCATTCTTTATTACTATAATTAATATTATCCTTTCCATTTATTTGTTTTGCAAATTTGTTATTAAATAATCTGATATCACACTTTTCCAGACAGAGTTTTAAGATGTCCATGAGCAAGGAATCAAATATCTTCTTAGACCTTCGTTGTTTAGACTACAAAGGGCTAGTACCTATTTGGGTTTCCCTTGCCAATTTACTTAATAAAATATGAAATACAATATACGATATTTTAATTGAAAAAAAGATAGTATCCTATTAGTTATGCAACCTTTCGGCAAACAAAGTATTAGAAAGAACTAGGAAAACTAACGTTGATATACAAATATTCAGATCAGATCTTGCACCCCCATTTTTAACGTCCAATCGCCGCCACTGTTGAGTTATATGTCACGAGAGCACAGAAGGGAAGAATCGTACCGCAAGAAGAAACGCAGTTTTCGTAGGTAAGTAATCATTTGAGTGTATAAAATTTATTTTCATATGGTCTGATATAACTTTGAGATACTATAGATATAGTTACAAACAACAATCTATTGCTATTAGAACAGAATTCCAAGGTGCAATGGAAGCATGAGGTATTCATGCTTGTCCGTACTCAGCATAATGGCCGCAGAGTTTATCTGTAATTAAGGGTTGCCAGTGGTAGTAAAATTTACAATTTGGGGGTAAATGCGCATATATATCTAAGGATAAAATGCACATATGTGCAAATTACCCCAAACGTTAATGTTAATATTTTGTCTGATGTGATAAAAGCGTAACTATTTTGTGTGTTGGGGGGGGGGCGAGATTTCACTAGTATAACTGCACGATTGTAACTGTAAGTGCACTTCGTGACTAGTGATGATTTCAGAGGGTTTCCTGATAGGATGTTTTCCAAGGAGATGCACAATTTCCCTTGAGATGCTTGAAATAAGCACGGAAATTTTTGTAGGATATTAATTGTTTAAACTGTTTTTCACTTCCTGTATGTTCAAATTCCATCCAGAGAAAATTTTTCTGAAATCATTACTGGTCATAACCGTTAGGGTAAGCAGGCCCGAAACCAGTCACAGAGGTTTAGGGGGGCCAAGTCATTAAAAATTATCTTACGAATACCTAAATTGTGTGTTTTTTTTTTTTTTTTTTGTATTAATAATAGCATTTTGTGTTAAGGTCCGGAGGGGCCACGGAAATTTTACGGCTGGCCAAGCCCCCTAGCCCCCTCTGGTTGCGGGCCTGGTGGTAAGTAGAATAATTGACCAAATCTACGTAAGTAGGAACATACAAAAATTATATTATAACACTTTTATTCCATCATGTAATCAGTGCTTCCTCAACTTCACAAAACAGATCCTAGAAATGAAAAATGAAATGAATTGAAATCTGTAGTTTTACGTCCAACCGTTATGCCGGCTACGCTAAAGGAGACGGTGATGATGAGAGATGAGTGAAATGGTGGAATGAAGAAAGTGGGAGGAAACGGGAGAACCCCGAGAAAACCCACGAGCACGATGTTTGTCCACCACAAAGTCCACACGGCGCGAGCTGGGATCGAACCAGGGACCCAAGCACCGGAGGTGAACGCTCTACCACTGAGCCACCGCGCCCCCAAAACAGATCCTAAATTCTAGATTGATAATGTGTACATCCCCCTTATTCCGAATGGATGTACAAATTGATAGCGTTGGCCAAGTAATTCGCCTTCAAGCATATTGTCCAACGTAACATTAATAATAATAATAATTGTAAACTAATTGAACAACTTCCAAGGAATTCATACATATCTATCGTAGATAATGTTTCCTGTAAGAGTAGCTTTCTTAAGATCCATACGAGCAACAGTGTGCTGAGTCTGACCTTCCTTCATTTGTTGACTTAATTGTTTTAACATATCCATAACTTGATTGATAGTTACAGATTGTAACATGGTTTCTTCTGTGCTATCAGTCGTAGATCTATCGCTATTCTGTACATTAGCCATATTTACCCTTCGTTCTACCTTTCTTCCGCTACGTAAACACGTATATTGAATATTCATAAGTCTCTTTAAATAAACTTATAACCCCGTCTCTACTGATCTTCAAGACTGTACAGGGTCCCGGGTTACGTTGCACCATAAAAATGTAAGGTTAATCATCTTAAATATCATAAATATATTTCTGTTTGTATACACACTATTTAGCTATAACAATTTTTGATATAGCATTTAATTATTACCTGGTTCCTTTTAAGTATACAGATAAACACAAATTATTATTGTGGTACTAGTTTTTAATGATTAAACACACGTAGCCGCCGTATATCTTGACTTATTCTTCATTACATTTACATCGTAACCATAGCAACTATATACGAAAAATTGACAATCGAAAATAATTTACATATATCTCTTTTCATTATATAAAATTACTCACATAACACTAGTTAACAAATTTAAACTTTTTGTTTGTTACATGAGAAAAATCACCTGATCTTAAAGGAACTTTTTGCGCTGAATTCGAATATGCACTCGGTTTCTCTCCATCACGTACAGTTTTCCCTAACAGAGGGATTTTCGGGAAATTCCCTCAAAAATTTCCCTTTTTCAGATATTTTATTCCCCTAGCTCCTGTCCCCTTACATATAGTAACATAGAAATTATACCTAAGTATACCTTGATTTATATTTAATAAACCCTAAAAGTTTCGTAAAAATCGCTTTGTTCTTTCTAGAGAAATAAATATATTTGTATGTATACTGTGTGCACTGTTTATTGCACCTGATAGTAATGCTTTCAGATCTCCTGAGTTGGGGTAAAAACGATTTGCTTTATTACTACAAACACAGACATAAAAATGAATATTTACAATAGACAACAACACACTTGTATTGCTCTCTGTAAATTAGAAACGTGTATAAAAATAGAATGTACTTCCAACGTATATTTTTTTTTAAACGTACAGTATATGTATATCTTAATACATATATATATACAATTCTCCAAGTTTTTTCGTTTTGTTCATGAAATGGTTATCAATGTTTGTTATCAAATGTTGCAAAAGAAAGAAAGAATGGAATACAGACTCATTGTTGACAACAATGAACTAATGCAGTCTGAATTTTCCACTACGGTATCGTTTCCCCCCTCCCCCCGCGCATTTCTTTCTTTCTTGTGTTCTTGACACCTGGTGAGGGAGTTTTGTACATTTTTATATTGACGTGTGGTTTAACACTACTTCACTTTCAAAGTTGTCTTTGCTGCTAAGAGTGCTTTCATGTTTGATCTTAACGGCATTATACCCAACTAAGACCAGAAGTTTAGTTTGTGATCAGTACAATGGCGTCAAGAGGACGGCGTTCGTGTGTTAACTCACCAAATAGTTTTTGTTATGTGTGTGGCCAGTTTGTAGTTAAAGGACAGTGTAGATCCATTACGCCATCGGTGAAACTAGCATATTATATATATTTCGGAACCTAGCATATTATATATATGTTTCGGACAAAACTTGGGCACCCAACATAATTTGTGCATCGTGCTACGTCACTTTACTTGCATGGGCCAAAGGGAATCGGAGGTTCATGAAATTTGCTGTACCAATGGTGTGGAGAGAACCCACCAACCATCTGGATAATTGTTATTTTTGTCTCACAGTAGTTAAGGGACATTCTAAAAAAAGCAAATACACAATAAGTTATCCCAACGTTAAATTCGCAATTAGACCTATTCCGCACGGGGATGAATTTCCACTTCCCGAGCCCCCTACCAACTGGGAAGAGATATGGCCAAAAGACTCTGATGATGATCATGACCTTGATGAACCATCGACATCAACATGTACATCCAAGGATCCAACGTTCATCCCTGACTGTGTTCGCGAGCCACATTTCATCCGGCAATGTGAACTTAATGACCTAGTCCGTGATTTGCACCTGACAAAACAAGAGGCGGAACTTCTGGGATCAAGGCTCCAGCAGTGGAACTTATTGGATGCAGAAACGAACATATCAGTGTACAGGAAAAGGCATGTTCAATTTTCAAGCTATTTCTCAATGCAAGATAATGTGTGCGTATGTACGGATATAAATGGATTGATGGCAGAGCTAGGAATTCCTTACGTTCCAGAAGAATGGAGGTTATTTATCGACGCGTCAAAGGTCAGCCTTAAAGCTGTCCTTTTACATAATGGAAATAAAAAACCTTCTATACCACTTGCGCACTCAGTGAAGATTAAGGAATCCTATGACACCATGTCAACTTTGCTAAATCTTATAAATTACAAGGACCATTGTTGGCAAATATGTTGTGATCTCAAGGTAGTTGGTATTTTATTAGGACTGCAGTGCGGTTACACGAAGTACCAATGTTTTTTATGTTTATAGGATAGCCGAGCTGATGACAAACATTATGAAGTGAAGGAATGGGAACCTAGAGTGAATTACGTACCTGGAGAATGCAACGTCAAATACGCTCCTTTGGTAGATCCTAATAAGATATTACTACCGCCACTTCATATCAAGTTAGGACTTATGGAAAACTTTGTCAAAGCCATGGACACATCTGGTGAAGGTTTCAAGTATTTGCGAGATAAGTTCCCTAACCTGAGTGATGCTAAGATTTCAGCGGGAGTGTTTATTGGTCCCCAAATTAGGAAATTAATGCTTGATGATAGCTTTGACAGCAAGTTAAACAGTGCTGAGCTAGCTGCCTGGACAGCATTTAAGTGTGTTGTGCGCAACTTTCTGGGCAATAACAAAGCTGAGAGTTACACAGAAATCGTACAGGACATGATACAGAAATACAAAGAGTTGGGTTGTAGGATGTCTTTAAAAATCCACTTTTTGCACTCCCACCTCAGCTTCTTTCCTGCTAACCTAGGTGCTCTCAGCGACGAACAGAGGGAAAGATTCCACCAAGATATAATGGCAATGGAGAAAAGGTACCAGGGACGATGGGATCCTTCAATGATGGGGGACTATTGTTGGGGTCTTGTTAGAGAATGCAACATTTCTTACAAAAGAAGGAAGTAGTGTACGTTTTTGTAACCCAATGGAAGTTTCATATATTGTGATAGTTTTGATTGTCTTTTCATGACCTTTTGGTACATTTGTATTATTGTTTATTGTAAATTGTCACACTTGTAAATTATATTGTATTATATTTTATATATGTGTTTGTGGTAATAAAGCAAAACGTTTTACCTCAACTTAAGAGATCTGAAAGCATTACTATAAGGTGCAATAAACAGTACACACAGTATACATACAAACATATTTATTTCTCTAGAAAGAATAAAGCGATTATTACGAAACTTGGAGGGTTTGTTAAATATGAATCAAAGAATACTTAGGTATAATTTCTATGTTAGTATATGCAAGGGGACAAGATCTTGGGGTGTAAAATAAACGAAAAGGGAAATTTTTGAGGGATTTTCCCGAAAATCCCTCTGTTACGGGAAAATCGTACGTGATGGAGAAAAACCGAGTGCATATTCGAATTCAGCGCAAAAAGTTCCTTTAAGAACAGGTATTTCCTTTTATGTAACAAAACCTTTGTTAACTAGTGTAATTCGCCTCTGATTATTTTTCTTGTAAATTGGCACAGGTAAATTTTATAATATACAACGTAATCGTTGTAATCATCACGGGCAAATGTCAAAGCCAAATGAAATGATTTTGGTATATAGTTATACCCCAATCACAGCTGGTATGTTATCATATCGTTTTCATTATAATACATATCCTAAGGGGGAGTGGAGATCCGAATTTTTGTGAACAATTGAGTATCTCATAAGTGGGTCATGGTGGGTCAAGTTTTCAATGACTTAGAAATATGAAATTTGATATTTGGACTTCTTATTTAAAATAATAAGACATGTTACAGTTGTTTATCATATTTGACCTAGAAAGGCAAGAAAATTAGGCAAGGAGAAACAAAAGTGTATAATCACATTAATTGTAATAAAATGTTCACATCTCGAAATCCTTTAACGTTAGAGACACTAAATTTGGTATTTGGATTCTTTATTTTAAACAATTTAACACATGATTAAGCTTTTTTTATATATATAAAAATATATATATATCCTAGCAGAGAAGAAAAGAGCTAAGAAGAAAAGGGATGAGGCTGCAACTATAATATAATAAGATGCCCAGCATATCTTGGAATTCCTTAAGGTTAGAGGCATGAAATTTTGTGTTTGGACTTTTCACTTAGAATAATTAAACATGCATTTCAGTATTATTAGACATTTGACCTAGAATGGAAGGGAAGAAAAGAGTTGGTGGCAGTTCCCTAAGATGCCCATATGAGATGTCTGGAATTTTGTGCAAAACTTCGTTCGAATTTTATATGAGTTCTAGAAGGAAAATGCAAAATGTTGTCCACAGCAACACGGCGGGCCATTTGATACTTTTTTTTTTTTTTAATTTTTAAGGACTAATGTTCAATCTAAAAGGGCAAACCTTGAGGCTACAGCTTGAGAAACGGTAGAGTTACAGAATATATAAATTAACTTTTTGATTAGATCACCTTTAAAGAAAAGAAAATCAAATATTTCTTCTTTTTCTTTTTTTGCTGGTAGATTGTTTCCAAATTAGAATTACCTGATTTACTCTTATATCTCGATAATAAACAAACAAAAAGAACAAAAATTGAATGAAAACGATAGACTTATATCAAAATTGAATGCATTTTTATTCCAATATGCATTTCTTTTTCTTCATTCATTTATTTATTTATTTATTCATTATTATTATTCTTTTTTCTTGTGACTTTCTTATATGAGGAATTTTGCTTATTAAGCAGACTTCACTTCTTATTTCATTGCACCAGTTTTGATCTGTCAGTGTTCAAGCATATTGTCTACAAACGAGCGGCAACCATTTATTATTCGCTCACATCCATTTATCATATTCTTCAGTTAATTCAATCTCTTTTCATCTAATAAAATTACCTTTTCTCTCGTCATATTTTCTTCTTGCGCATGAATACATCTGAAGAACGATATTTGTTTTTGAGATGAATTACTTTCTTCCTTTTTTTTTTACTTCTTTCTCTTTTCTTTATATCTCGTCTCTCTTCTTCTTCTGCTACTTCTGGTGATGGAAATTCATCTTCATGTTTGCTTTTTTCTCTCTTCCTTTATAAATTTTTCCTTATATAATATAGGAGTTGCACTCAACAATGAAAATTGGCTCATGAAAAGAACAATTACTATTACTATGTCTATAAAGTTTTTATAACAGAAAATAACAAGCAAACATACTTTCAAGAAAAATACTTTACTGTTTTTTTTTTTTTTTTTACAGAAAATTAATATGCTCTTGTTACGAAAATGAATTCTAAATATTAGGTCAAGAACAAAACTTAAAGAAAAAAGGACGTGGATCCGCGTAGCCGTAATCGCTAATGCGCTCGTCTTTGATGCGAGCTGTTCTGTGTTCGATTCCCGGTGGGGGACACTCGGTCGAAAAAGTGTAAATGCTTTTTCAGGCCAGCCACCCTGAGTGAGATTTTCCTGTTTTTTTTTTCTCATTTACACCAGGCAAATGCCTGGATGGTACCTAACTTACAGGTTCCAGGCCACTTCCTTCCTTCTCTTTCCTTGGATAGTGTGATCGCCGAGGATCATCACTCACACGTGAGGGGCTGATATGACTATAGATGTCGAAAGCCCAGAAATCTAAAAAATCCTAAATTAAACAAAAGGGCGTTGTCGGACTCATTTGACCATGCCAATAGGATTTCTTCAAGAAAATTTTGTCCGGGATCCAAAATCAAAATATGCGGGATACTGCACTAAGACACTATTTGCTAAAGGACTTTCCTCTGCACAAGAATGATATGTAATCGCAATATATATGTTTCAGCTCCGGAAAGAAAGATTGGTAAGGAAAAGTTCCCGGAAGTATTCCTGGAGAAATCACTGGGTATCAGGATATGTCAGGAGCTTCTTTTTAAGGACAAATTCTTGTTCATTATACATAGAACACATTTTCAATCAGTTTTCTAAAACTATAAATGAGCAGAGGAATTAAACACAACACATCACAACGTGGGAGTCGTAAAAAAAAAAAAAAAATGCACTCACACAGTGTTTTTGTAACCAATCTTGAAGAACGGATATCAAAAAAGCTTCGAAAATAGTTCTACTTAATATAAGAAAGCAAGAAAAGTAATATTTCCGTGATATTTGTAAAACCTAAAACCTTCTTACTTTTGTTCAAAAAATTCAGAAGATAACTTAGATAAACATTTAAAACATTGTGGACATTTTCATAGTATAAATATGAATTAGGAAAGAAAAAAATATCCTAGTTTAGTAGAAAACAAAAACGAAGTCTCAAAGAAATAACAAGAATATTCTTACATTGGGCTTAAAAAACACCCTCATTTTCAGAATTATGCGACAATGTGCATAGAAAATTAGTACTATACTTATTCGTGGTCAAGTGGCTAATGTTCAAGCTTTATGTGCGTGTGGTCTCAGGTCCTACAATCCCCGGTGGGATTACGTTAACACATATTATGACAATATCGTTATTTTATCCAACTACAATGGAATGAATACGGCAGCACTACTGAAAATTTCAAGATGTGGTTCCACAGAAAATATTCCACTTGGCATCCTGTTTCAGTATCGATTATGAAACGTATTTGTTGTTGGTTGCAATCTTCAATCGAACACTCGGCTTCAGTTTGAGTTTAGAAAGGTTCTATAGGGTTACCGCCCAGTATCAACTGAAAAGGAATTAAGGTTGGTTTAAAGGAACAAATTTTGACGATAGATGTCACTACAGTCCTCATATCTCATTTTTTTTAACCTTTCACGAAAATTCACGATTTCTCTTAAAAATTTCAAACTACAGACTTCAAATTTTTAGAGAAGGAACTTCATAACCTATCGAAGACAATGATCCGTGCCGATTTTTTATTTAGAATTTTCTTCATTGTTGAAATGGCTTGATTGTTGAAATTGGATATCAAAATCTTTAACAATATACTGTTTCAACAATGAAGAAAATTCTAAATTAAAAAATCGGGACGGATCATTGTCTTCGATAGGTTATGAAGTTCCTTCTCTAAAAATTTAAAGTCTGTAGTTTGAAATTTGTAAGAGAAATCGTGAATTCGTGAAAGATAAAAAATACATGAGATAGAAGACTGTGGTAACATCTATCGGCAAAACTTGTCCCTTTAAACCAACCTTAAGCTGGCCATAAGTTTGCATGATAGAAATACGCGGGGCTGATGGAACAACACCATCCTAACAGCACACGGGAGCCCTTCGGCAAACCAGTGTGCAGGAACCCTTACAACTGAAATTTTACACGTAACACATGTAATTCTTTTCGTGAGCCCGCTATGATTATGAGGTTCCCGGACAAATGATTGTGTTAAAGTGGTCCTCTAAAGGAGAAACAATTTGATTTGGTTGGAAGAGGAAATCGGTCGCCATGTTGTTGCATGCCATCTTTCACTCAACTTGAAAATTTTAAATTGAAGCAGTCATGTGATTTATGAAACAAGGCTATGGCGGAGGTTGGACCATGACCAGCTCAATTCCTTTTCAGTTTATACGAGGTTACGGATTTTATAAACTTACCTCACAAATTAGGAAGATGAAATTACTACTACTTGAAAGCTAATTATTTTAATCAACAGTTTATGTCACATTATCGTTAAATTAAGATCTTTCGCGTAACTTTAAAGTGGTTGATATTAAAATAATTCTAATTAATAATTATATACGATTAATCGTATTTAATTTCAAGAGCATTCTACACATCAAGATGGATAGTAATTTAATAACAGTGCACTGACAACACATTTGCCAGTGATTTGTTGTAAAGTTATTGAAAAGTCTTACAGTGTAAGTCGTAATGTTTCCATGTACAGTATCTTCGTCTTTGTAGCTTACTTTCTTTTAACAAATGACTTTTTTTTCTTTCTTCGAACTGCAAGGCCAATGAACCATTTTCCAAAAGTTTTTAACAGACGAGACAACTTGCCAGCCAGCAAGGTTGACTTCTCTTTAGAAGACCATGAAATAGAAAAAAAAAAAGAAAAGAAAAAGAAAAGAAAAAGAAAAACTATTAAAATACAAGTTTTCTTCCTTTGTGGAGTATATGGTACGTGACAAAAACGTCTCCTCCTTTGGAGTGACAAAACGTTTTGTGGGTTCTTATAAAAGCTGGTACAAACTTATTCGCGGTTGCTTCATGCGCATCCAACAGTTCTAAATGGCCATATTTCATAGAAGAAGAGGAAAGAGATCATCATAAATGTTTTCCGTATCATTGGCTCTTGAGGCGCTTCAGTGCATTCTCTGTGAAAAATGGCTTCACATTTTATGCCATTCTTCGGTTACTACTTCATTAAAAAAAAAAAAAAAAAAAAGAAAAGAAAAGAAAAGAAATAGAAATTAAAATATTATTAATTTGTATTTTAAAATAATATTACACGATTTTGTTTAACTAGTCTTCAATTTTCAAAAAAATAAATAACATATTGGAGAAAATCCCTCCTGAAAGGGATCAAATTTCGAACATTGTGCGGAATTATTAGCTTCCTAAAATATGTCATGCCTAAGTTGCGAGAAGCGTTACAGCTGGTGTTACTCACGAGACAAGAAATAACGTTTTTTTCTTCTCGTTTCGATTCTAGAAAAAAGCTTTTCTCGTCTAGTTTTGTAAATACAGTAGATTCTCAAAGTTCATGATCTAGTCTTTTACTGATTTTCACCCAAAAGTTATCAGAATCCATCCGCACCATGAGAGATTCACGAAGGGTATAAACAGTAACAATATCAATATTTAAACCGTATTTACTATTGGAGTTGACCTATATTTATAATCACTTATGTTGATAAGTATTCTTCATTGTATTGCTACAACGGGATTCAAATTTCTTGTCTGGGGCCGCGGTGGCTCAGTGGTAGAGCGTTCACCTCTGGTGCTAGGGGTCTCAGGTTCAAACCCTGCTCCCGCCAAGTGAACTTTGTGGTGGACAAACACCGTGTGCGTAGGTTTCTCGGGGTTCTCCCGTTTCCTCCCACTTTCTTCATTCCACCATTTCATTCATTACTCATTATCACCGTCTCCTTTAGCCTAAGCGGCATAACCGTGGGACGTAAAACTCAAAATTTCATTTCATTTCAAATTTCTTGTCTCATCTCGTAAAACGATACGACAGTTGTCACGTTTTCTTGTCTAGATACTTTTCTGTCTTGTCGGCAACATTAATAGTATAACTTACTACGCATTAAGTATGAGAAGTCTTGTAGCACGGCTATGTTCGTTTGTCTGTCGATAGAAATCAGAACCTCTTCATAATGGGCAGAAATTAGTCTATTCTCAGATCATAGATCACACCTGTTTTGAACAGAGAAAAATTTTCTGCAGTGTGAAGGTAGAGAACTACAGCAAATTTCGAATATAAGCATGTGTACACATGAGGTAACCTGCAGACAACTATTTTCTCGGTGGGAGAGCACAAAAAGTTTAATTTTAGTATTAGGATTAAAATTGAGAATTAGTGTTGTATCAGAGCACTACATTAGAATGGAATAATAATAACAGTTATAATAAATAAATAAGAAAACGTCAAAATGAGGAGCACTAGTATAAAACATAATGTACATAAAATTAACTAAGCAGAAACAATTAGAAAAAATAATTGTCAACGCTGTAACATAGGATAAGAGGAGAGTTACCAAAGAGTACGCACGCCCTAAGAGCGCGCAGAGCCAATTATGCTGAAATGGTAACACAGAATTATTATTGCTACGCTGTTTGATGTGTCTTTGTGTGAGTGTTGATACGAAGAAAACAGAGGTTAACGTATAGCTCCAAACAGAAAATACAGATAAAAATAACATTTTTGAATTCTTGATGTAATATTTTAGTACTCTTAGTTAAGAAATTTTCTGATATAATAGCTAACTACAGTACCTTTGTTGCATGGTAGAAAACATGAATGTAGATAGAATTGTTTACTATGGCTTAGTTTCGGGGGTCTTGCATGTGTAGCCACCTGGATGAATTTCACTCGAATTGACTGCTGTTTCCCAAAGAGTGCGCGTTAGTGAGTTACCAAAGAGCGCGCGGGTACTCCTTGAGATAATTTCATTAAGAGTGTGTGGGGGTAGCGGCATTCATTATACAGACTATATGGTTATTCTCTGTAGTTAGTTAGTTTAAGAAAGCGGAGTGTAACAATATTTGAATGGATTGTAGAATTATTTACAATTGTTTTCTTCGATTCAAACACCAACTGTAAATCTTGTATAAGAAGTATTTTCAATTTACAGAATTTCTTAAATTACAATGATAATGAAGATGATCTTCTGTTCTGCCCGAAGATCCCCAGGCATGGTGAATCCATGGTAGTTTGCTATTGCCTTTCATGGTATAATATGGCAATACCATAGAAAAAGGGAAACGTCATACACTTACAGAAGCCGTAACTTCAAACACGTCTGTTCATCCGAGATACATCATTCCAATTCCGAAATGAAAGAAATACGACAAACTGCACGTACCAAACTTCGATCTGAAATTTTTACTAGTGCTCCATTTCACAAGGTCCTTCAGAGCAAACGAATTAAAGGAAATGTTAATTCAAAAAGAAAACTTTTTCATCGTCTCAATGAACCATCCACTTCAACAGAGAAAACTGCAACTGAGATCAACCAAAATTCAAGCCCAATGTGTCACGAATTGTATGAAGAACCAGTTGACGAGGACTGGATTCAGTGCATTAATTGTGAACGATGGTGACGTGTTCAGTGTTCGTCTTACGAAGGGGATTTGGATTTCAAGTATGATAGGTGTTGAGTGCGCCCTCTTAGGGACCACAAAACGCACTCTTTGGGACAGTGGTTCTTAAGAGTACGCATTTGGTTTTTTTTCACTTTTTAACGTATATCTCCATATCTACATTTAGTAGTAAAGTTTTCCATTTCTTACAATGTAGCTTAACCTTCAATTAAAATTATATTCAATTTATATCATTTTTACATCATTATTTTTGGAGCTTTTTCAAGATGAATATTAAGTGCGTGCTCTTTGGTAACCTTCCTCTACTGTCAAGCTCTTTCTATATAAAACAAATAAAAGGTAAGAACACCAGTCAAAATTACATTACTTAAATGCTAGCTTTTAAATGCAATCACACATAGTATTTTTACATATTAAGATGATGTAAAAATAACTGAACAACTGAACAAAGGTAGAAAATGGCTAGCTAGGAGATGAGCGTAGTCTCGGGTTCGATCCCCAGTGGTGTTGCCACGAGACCGAAACTAGACAAGAATTCACGAGTGTCGTAGACAACGGTAGTTCACGCAAGTCTTTCATCTCAAAAAATTTATGATTCATACCAAAAACTTTTAAATTGATAAAATTGATTATACGAACACAACGAAGAGCATTTATCAACGTTTAAAAATATGCAAGTTATTACACAATATTCTTCAATAATAAATACAAATGTTTTAACTGTTGTTTGTATGAATGTCTTGTGAAGCGGAAAGATTCTAGCTTTTAGATAAAATTAAGGGAAAAATCAGGGCAGAAATTTTGTACAGAAATTTACAAACCGGGCCGAGCAATTTTTTTGAAACGATACAAGATGACCTATTTCGAGAATTGAGACGAGACGAGACGAGAATTGAAACGGCACGATCTTTCACAAAATTTAAGAAACATGACGAGGAAATCTTATTTCTCTTATCGTCTCGTCTCGTCTAGTGGGTAACAGTAATTCCCAGGATCCTCGTTCCATCTTGGATTTTACCCAGAACACTTCATTTCATTTATAAATACAAGCAATGTTTCGAATCCCACTTTAAATCACTGCGAAATTAAAATACAGCTAATTTTACAGTAATTATGTGATATCTTCAAACAGATAAAAGATAATCGAAAAGTGGATCAAGACCTCCCTAGACGATGTTATTTTGCATGAGGTACCGTTATCACGAGTCACCTAGTAGCTTTCCGTTTGCAGTTATTTAAAAACGTGAAAATAAATGCCGATTTTCTAAATGGCTTGAAATCGAAAGCAGATAAATGAGTCATGATAACGGTATCTCACGCAGAATAATATTTTCTAGGGAGGTCTTGTTCCACTTTTCGATTATCTTTTATCTATTTGAAGATATCACATAATTACTCTAAAATTAGTGGTATTTTAATTTCGCAGGGATGAGGCCTCTTAAGTGCTACATTCCGTGTCATCTACTTTCGGTGTTAAAGACCTACGTTAAAACTCTTAATCATTCAACGAAGCAACGTAGTAAAAGGCATCTCAAAAGAAACGGAAACTTTCCTCTAAATATCCTCCTCTGTGATCTATATGGTAGTGAAAACGATAATAATAATAATAATAATAAAAAGGACTTAAAAGTCAACAAAGCTTGAAAGCAATTTGAGCTATCAATGAAGTAACAAGGAATTTCGTTTTAACAAGCACATGCTCTGTCTGAATATCCGTATTTCACAGTCATGTGACACTAACATAAAGAATGGAGAATGAAATCAACACGAAATTAGACAACTTCACACAGTCCCGGTTTCGTCTCAAATTATCATTATAAAAAAAAAAACAAAAAAACTTCGTCTTGGTCTCCTCTTGATGGTCTCGAAATGAACTGTGTGAAATTAAAAATATATAAATAGTTTAATACTTTGTATTATAACCTGTCAATAAAAATAATAATAATAAAAAAAAGTTTTCAGGTTACTCTTTGATTATAGAATGGTTGTAGTTTATACTCAAGGTACTAATACAACTAGACCTATATTCTGCAAGTGTGGTTCAGGGTTTGATCTTCGATGACGTAGTCTACCAAATCTAGAATAAAAACTTGAGTAGTGGATTGGGATTCAATTTTAAGCAATAAATCCTCTTTTCTAGTCTCTGATCTGAAGGAGGATGTTAAACTACTGTAGTTTATCTTAGACATCAAAACTTGAAAGTAAAAGAAAAATAAAGTGAATCCATGCCAATTTAATACACTTAACAGGCAACACAGTAGACCTACATACTAATTATTCTTCAGTGAATCAAATAACACAAACATATTCATTAAAACTTAAATTTTATGCTTAGGGGTCTATAGAATGCATCTATTACATTCAGGATCGGATTAAGGGAGGCTTAAGGGGGCTATACTCTACCCCCGGGCCTTCAGGTGGACAGTGCCTCCACTTTGATAAAAATCTCAACTACCTATCTGAAAAGAATCATGAAGATTCAATCATCATAATAAAATAAAATATGACCAAAAATATGAAACACATTCCCTTAACTTTCCTACTGTACTTTTACAGAAATGTATTAGGTGAAGTCACCAGGGGCAACATATTTTTTCTAGCCCCGTGTCTCCAGATGGGTCAATCCAGTCCTGATTACATTCATTTCTGACTCCTGTGTCTACCATTGTAAATCACGTTCATTATCTTGCAAACATTGTCATAGACTATTGTTAATAGTCACAAAATTGAGAGGACAGAGATGTATGGGAAAGAAGCAATTAGACTCGTTTTTTGCCTTTACATCAGTATCGCAGGAATATTAACTAGCATGCATGCATAATGTATATATGCCTAATGGTGCCACAATTACTATATATGCGATATCCTTAATCCTAATTTACAATCTATTACACCACTCCATTAATTTTCAGTTTCCTGTATATCTTTTTTTTTTAAAGGCAGATAGGAAAGAATCTGGCCACCTTACTCCTTCTCTACTGAATTTGTAGTATCACCTAGGTACTTAGGACGGTAAATGTGCTGAAAACCCGTCTACATGCAAAACACAGATAAGACAAGACATAGCAGCAACTATGGGATGATTACCGCCCTTTGGTCTTATGTATCTTTCTGTCTACGTACCTTGATATACTCAACATTAAAAAAAAAGAAGAAAGAAAAAAAAAGAGAGACGGCAAGTGACAGAAGTAAAAATTACTGAGGAACGACTGATGAGACACCGAGTCACTGATGACCAAACCACGTGACTTTCATCAGTGCGGAAGCGTGTAAGGGCGACAGTAATTATTCATCAACGCAGTAAAAGGCTTTCATGTACAGCAGAGTTTAGACGTGAATTAATAATCATCCCTATGGACACCCAGAAAACAATGGAATGAGTGAGAGACTAGAGAGCGAGAAAAGTGCGCCAAGGCTGTATGAGAACAGATATCTGATTGGTTAGATCCACAAGGGGCAAGGCGAGCTGATTGTAGGGTTGGCACGTTTTACAGACAACGCTCAACCAATGGAACGGATGAATAATGGATGCACAAGTAGACTAGCGTCTGTAGTCATCTTGCTGGATTGCAGAATAAATGCCTCCCCCAACCCCCTGACGCCCCCGAACACAGGTAGACGATTGTGTGTTCGTGTGTTATATACCTTTACGAGAAGTCGTTATTCTACCCTACCTACCTCTTCGATCTCTCCCCTGACTGGAACTGAAACCACACTTCACCTCTCGCGTTCATGCTCTCTTCGACAAGTTAACGATGTACGCTACTACACCAATTACTAGAGAAATGATTTAACCTCTCTCTCTCTCTTTATCACTACAGACATACATACATATATATATTATATATATCACACACACACACACACACACACCACATACTTAATTCTTTTACTGCTTACTTGTGTTTTCCATCGTAGGGAAATAATATTTAGCTTCTAGATATACGAATCATTAAACATTCAAGAAAATAAATGTAATGGTAAAATTGATTTTGAACTATTCTTGATGAAGTTGTATTCTGAAGAATGTGGGAAAAGTAAGGTGGAAGGTAAAATGGGGAGGAGAGAGTAATATAAAATTTGATGGTCAGGATAGAAACTCCTACATCAAGATAACGATATTAACTCACCCATGGTATATGGAAGTCAATGATTGCAGGAAGCATATGATGATAATGATAATGATGACTTTCTTCGTTTAAACATATCTAATAAAATAGTGGCTGGGATTTCACGGAACAATATTTGGGGAAACAATCATACCATGCCATATCTTCCTTCTTTTTCTGACGCTTGATAATTACTAGGGCAACCCAAAAGCATAAAAAACATAATAGCAATTTACACATATGGTTGGTACCTTGAACATGGTTGTGATTGTCTAAGGGTTCAGAAGAAACTACTGTAATTTTAAAAGTATAATAAAGCATAATTTTAGAAAATAAAGCATAATTTAAAATATGTAGCACAATTGTTGGAAAATTCTGTTTAACTGCAAGTTTAACACACTATATTAACATTTTTAAAACCAATATTTACAATGCAAAATCATTGAGAACATAACAATGCAACAATGCAAAACTTATTTTTATTTCTGTAAACTTTTCGGTGTAGTGTGGAGGAAAGAAAAAAAAAAAGGAAAAGAAGAAGAAAACTTTCCGCCAACAATGAACAGTACACAAATACTCCACGCTATATTGTTATGTGCACCTCTTGAACTTGAGCACTTTTTGTACTTTTTGGTGACATCTTTTACTTTCTCTTTCTGTATATCGGGTGTTGCAAAATAAGTGTTACAACTCTTGGGAGGTGACTCCTGCCACTGAGACAAGAAAAAAAGTCCTCTTGAACTTTCGGCTATCGGACATAGTTTCAGATCTACAAGGTGCCGAAAGCGTGGGAAAATGACTTTCAGACGCCAATAGTTCGGAAAGTATCCAACATAAAGAGGGCGGGTAAAAAATTCACTGAAGAAGTCATACCTGCTCTATCGAATTTTGCATGTTTCATAATCCTACCATGCACGCGCAAGGGTTTCCCCAAAGGAACGTAGGGAATCCTGGATAATCTGCCAAATGAAACTTGGTCTAAATGGATATGAATTGATAGGCTTTCTACCAAGTAACAATAATTCGTTTGTATTAAGTCGATATCTGGAACAAATACAAAATGGCGGACACCTTCATGCCCGTTATGTGTGGTTGCATAATCGCCAGGTACGGATGCTGGCCAACAGTAACGTTCTGAGTATTAAGTGTAGCGAATTTGTACTCAAATGCTCTAGAAAGACATCTGGAGTGTCGGTAGAGCATAACAGATGAAGCAAAGTGATTCACATGTGTGGAAACACTTAACGAAAAATGCCCAGAAATGCACTCATACTCAGTAAACGTGAGTTCAAAGCGTCGGAAATGTAAGGATAAGCGTCAAGAACATGAAAGCCATTGCCAACTGAACAATACTATTCCTTCAAACCGATGCTATATGATGTGCACGGTTGCATACCAATAAGGATGCAACAACTGAGGCCAAGTTGAAATTGTGCAATTGGACCCACAAAGAAACTGGGCAAACTAAATGAATGTCACTAGTGGGATCGCATGATCGATATTGAAATGTGGCCAATGTGTGTGTTGATATCAACATGTAGCTAATGGACAAATGTCAACATGTCCCACTACTGCTGGGACACCGTCCCACGTGCGAAAAATAGGAAAACAACTACTCGGGTCTTGAATCTGATGCCGTAGCTCCCAGTAGGATTGGACACTGTGACCACGCGAGCAAAAGCGAGCGCTCTAACCCTGAGGTTCGAAGGAGCCCCACTTTCTCTGTATTCATTTCTTTGAGGAGTACCCACTTTGTGTGGCAAGCGCTCTTGTACAGCCTCCTGACATACTTGTGTTTTTCATTTTGTTACTCCTACTGCACAGTTGTAAACAATCAGAGCTTTAAGACGTTTTTTCCTATTTCTCATGTCGTTTTATTTTCCATATGTATGGTGTTCCAGCTGTAGTGTTAAATGCGCCAAATCGGTTCATTTTCGTCTTTGTCTTGGCATGTGCACTGTGTGTGTAAGATACGGATTTCTGGAAATATTTTCCTATATTTCGAGTACGTCATATGTCCCAGAAGACATGGGACATGATACAAGTTTGTTATTTTCACGCTCTATCAGAATTTGAACCATGCATTAAGAGATTTCCTTTCATATGTGTCGACTGTGGTACAATGTCCCAAACAAAGAGGGACATTGATACAATCGTGTTCTAGTTACGTTCTACCAAAAGGTGTACCAGATGTAATAGCAGAATGTATAACGTTATTGTCCTAGTTTTCGCAAGTGAGACGGTGTCCAAGCAGTAGTGGGACATGTTGACATTTGTCCATTAGCTACATGTTGATATCAACACACACATTGGCCACATTTCAATATCGATCATGCGATCCCACTAGTGACATTCATTTAGTTTGCCCAGTTTCTTTGTGGGTCCAATTGCACAATTTCAACTTGGCCTCAGTTGTTGCATCCTTATTGGTATGCAACCGTGCACATCATATAGCATCGGTTTGAAGGAATAGTATTGTTCAGTTGGCAATGGCTTTCATGTTCTTGACGCTTATCCTTACATTTCCGACGCTTTGAACTCACGTTTACTGAGTATGAGTGCATTTCTGGGCATTTTTCGTTAAGTGTTTCCACACATGTGAATCACTTTGCTTCATCTGTTATGCTCTACCGACACTCCAGATGTATTTCTAGAGCATTTGAGTACAAATTCGCTACACTTAATACTCAGAACGTTACTGTTGGCCAGCATCCGTACCTGGCGATTATGCAACCACACATAACGGGCATGAAGGTGTCCGCCATTTTGTATTTGTTCCAGATATCGACTTAATACAAACGAATTATTGTTACTTGGTAGAAAGCCTATCAATTCATATCCATTTAGACCAAGTTTCATTTGGCAGATTATCCAGGATTCCCTACGTTCCTTTGGGGAAACCCTTGCGCGTGCATGGTAGGATTATGAAACATGCAAAATTCGATAGAGCAGGTATGACTTCTTCAGTGAATTTTTTACCCGCCCTCTTTATGTTGGATACTTTCCGAACTATTGGCGTCTGAAAGTCATTTTCCCACGCTTTCGGCACCTTGTAGATCTGAAACTATGTCCGATAGCCGAAAGTTCAAGAGGACTTTTTTTCTTGTCTCAGTGGCAGGAGTCACCTCCCAAGAGTTGTAACACTTATTTTGCAACACCCGATATATGCATCTCTAAGGCGCACAAATGATTAAAAAAAAAAAAAAAAACTGACTTGAAATGAAATTTTGAATTTTATTTCTCACGGTTATGCCGGCTAGGCTAAAGGAGACGCTGATAATAAGAAATTAAAGAAATGTTGGAATGAAGAGTACAGCACATATTTTTACAGTGCATTAAGTAGAAAGTTCATTAAATATGGAAGAAATTGGTTGCATAAAATATTAATAAATAGATCAAGATATTTAGAATATTTAATATATAGTAAATATTATACATTATACACGATTAGTGTACAACAATGATTGAAATTAACAATAAAGCATAATATGGAAAAAATAAAGCATAATTAAACAAAAGATTAAGCATAACTGTAGGTTGCTCTAATAATTAGGACCATCATTACTAGGATTTGAAATCACTCAAAAATGAGGGAGAGACTTAACCATTTTCTACAGATACGATAAGAACGGATTTTTATGAAATCTCTTTTCTAGAGATCAACGAAAAAACTTGAGATTATACATTTCGATAGGTGATACCTATAATGATCGCACGGAATCGTGATGCTTCACCTAGATTTACTCAATTCAGAATTCGATAGAACGAAAGGGTGTGTCCCGGTCGTCAACCCCCATCCATTAAATTTTGCCAGTGTCGTCTCTGGCGCTATACGGATAACATCTCTCGAGGCTATGGTGTTGTTGGATTACCTCTAAGCTTTGTTTTGTTTATTTTTGTGTTTGCTGCTGCTGTCCTTCTTTTATATTATTGGTATTATTATTCGAATAATTCTTAGGGTGTATTGTTTGTGTTATACTTCTTTAAGTGCAGTTCTTTCTCAATCGTTTGCCATGACTCCTAAGTTTGGCAACATTGTTGGTGCAGTTCTGTCGTTTCATATTTTCTTAAGTATACGTTCGGAAGATAGCTCCACGAATCGTACTGAATTCTTCCGATGCAGCCCAGGCTTCACGACTTCTCGCAGTCACTATAATTGCACTTGAGACAAACTTTCATATTTCAAAATATTTTGACGAAAGCTTAATATGTTACTAAATTCTTCATATTTTGTTTATATTTTAATTAAAATGTCATGCCAAAGTTGCCTTAATTGTAAAAAGAAATCTTCGAGGAAATTTCAATAAGTTCCTGTTCTTTTGTGTTTTATCTATGCATTTCTGAAGCAAAATACGGCGAAAACATGTTGCCTTAGGCTATAAATCTGTGTGTATCTTCAGTGATTGCTGTGGATGACTAGTTATCAAATCCTTGAAAGCGTTTGCTAGGGAGGGGATAGTGGAGAGATTTTTTTAATATATCAGTTACTGCACCAGAAATGAAATGGGTCTGTGGGTCATGGATCAAATGGATCAGGTGGGTCAAGATTTGTGAGTGGGTCAGTGAGTCGTGAGTCAACTGGACGACCCACTCTGAGCAACCGACCCAACCCACTCTGTTCAGTGCATTGTAGACAACATCTTCTGAACACTGGTAAGTTTGTCCACATTTTACTTTCAAGACCTCCAGTTTTCTTTATTTATATCACTTACTTGAGATGAGTATATTTAAGTGAAAAAAAGAACTTCAGTCACTTTCAGATACTGATATTTGTAATTGTAATAATAGCAATAGGATTTACTACTTGGCTTTCGAGACACAGACTACTTTTACACTCTTTCTTTCTCCTTTTTTTCTTTCTTTTACGTTGGCCTACTTCACCGTGATTTGAGACTTTCGAATTTCATCCTATTTTCCACAAAAAAGTATCTGTAATTCAACAAGGAAATAATTATATATGATAATTAAATCGAAATTCATCGCAATATGGACCATGACAAATACTTTATCGTTTTATATCGTAAAGATCAGATCCACTGGTATTGTAACACAGCAGTAGTTGAGTGATTGACCGTAGAAATTCAAACTCTGATTAGTGACTATTTCACAGCTTTATTTTATTACAAGAGTCAGTGAAGCGGAGGGCGTGGATCATGGGTCAGAGTTGATGACGATGGGTTTTGGTGGGTCAGAGTGGGTCACATTGGGTGGTGAATCAGTGGATCGTGGATCAGGATGGATAGTGGGTCAAGTTTTCATTGACCCACGTCACTTCTGTACTGCACGCCATTGTTTGTTATGATTTGTGACTGTTGTGGGCAGAATTGTATACTAGAAATAAGTGATACGAATATACCGAAAGCTGGAATTCGCGACTAATGCTCTGAATTTAAATGTCACCGTACGGATAGGAAAACAATTTTGTGCATATACTGTACGAAAGGAATATGTAGCATATATTTTTACTCTTTTTAATATAACAATTATTTTACTATTCTGATAAATTACTTGTGAAATAATTTTTAATACTTTTGTAAACATTCAAAAGCCTTCTTTGGAAATGCCATTTAATCTTGTTTATTTACTTTTTTTTAAACTATAGATACAACCCTCAGGAGGTAGCTCTATATTTTGAACAAGAATTTTTCAAAACTTTTTTTGTTTTGTTTTTTAAAGCTTCTTACTACGTTAAGGTTAGTTTATATTGTAGGTTGTATTGACGACTGTGACTTAAGCCAATCCGCGACCTCCCAGCTACTACTCCACGGGGCTAATTACCGCTTACTAACTTATTACCGGAAAGGGATGATATTGACATTTGGATTTGAGAGTAAGTTTTAATACTTCCTATATTTTATTTTCATTCTCTTTTTACTTTTTATGATAAACTGAAGTAAGCTCGCCGAACAAAAAAAAAAAAAAAGTCACCCGTGTAAAATGCAAAGTTGTTTCCAGATGCCTCACAGACGTCGTTGCAGTCACACGTGCAGACAATTATGAACTCTATTCTTTGCCGAGACGGTTATCAGGATCAGAGGTGATATTAATTATTCCTTGGTATTAGCGTGATCTCTCCAAGGAATGACTCGTTTTTATCCGGTGAGCTTAGTCAACAGCCATTGCCTGATTGACATCTGACATATTAACTACGCCTTCAGTAATTGAGTCATTTGTCTGTTGAAAATGATGTAACTCAAATTAAGTATAGGTCGTCTTCCGAGTTGTAACTGCTGTAACTGTTTATATTTTTATTTAATTTTATCCAGGTACGTATCTCTAAATACAAAATTCCAGTTGCAGCTGCATTCTAAATCAGCGTTTCATGTGAAGAAAGTTCAAAGAATGAAACCATCAATAGTACCAAGGCAAACGCTATTGACTGATTCACTGCCTCAATATTTACTAAATCAATTTGTAGAAGATCTATGTGAAGCACTTACGTCAGCCAACATCCCATTAACAAAGTTGGATAACACTAGTTAACAAATTTAAACTTTTTGTTTGTTACATGAGAAAAATCACCTGATCTTAAAGGAACTTTTTGCGCTGAATTCGAATATGCACTCGGTTTCTCTCCATCACGTACAGTTTTCCCGTAACAGAGGGATTTTCGGGAAATTCCCTCAAAAATTTCCCTTTTTCAGATATTTTATTCCCCTAGCTCCTGTCCCCTTACATATAGTAACATAGAAATTATACCTAAGTATACCTTGACTTATATTTAATAAACCCTAAAAGTTTCGTAAAAATCGCTTTGTTCTTTTTAGAGAAATAAATATATTTGTATGTATACTGTGTGTACTGTTTATTGCACCTGATAGTAATGCTTTCAGATCTCCTGAGTTGGGGTAAAAACGATTTGCTTTATTACTATAAACACAGACATAAAAATGAATATTTACAATAGTCAACAACACACTTGTATTGCTCTCTGTAAATTAGAAACGTGTATAAAAATAGAATGTACTTCCAACGTATATTTTTTTTTTAAACGTACAGTATGTATATCTTAATACATATATATACAATTCTCCAAGTTTGGTGCTAGGGGTCTCGGGTTCAAACCCTGCTCCCGCCAAGTGAACTTTGTGGTGGACAAACACCGTGTGCGTGGGTTTTCTCGGGGTTCTCCCGTTTCCTCCTACTTTCTTCATTCCACCATTTCATTCATTACTCATCATCACCGTCTCCTTTAGCCTAACCGGCATAATCGTGGGACGTAAAACTCAAAATTTCATTTCATTTCAATTCTCCAAGTTTTTTCGTTTTGTTCATGAAATGGTTATCAATATTTGTTATCAACTGTAAAAGAATGCAAAAGAAAGAAAGAATGGAATATAGACTCATTGTTGACAACAATGAACTAATGCAGTCTGAATTTTCCACTACGGTATCGTTTCCCCCCTCCCCCCGCGCATTTCTTTCTTTCTTGTGTTCTTGACACCTGGTGAGGGAGTTTTGTACATTTTTATATTGACGTGTGGTTTAACACTACTTCACTTTCAAAGTTGTCTTTGCTGCTAAGAGTGCTTTCGTGTTTGATCTTAACGGCATTATATCCAACTAAGACCAGAAGTTTAGTTTGTGATCAGTACAATGGCGTCAAGAGGACGGCGTTCGTGTGTTAACTCACCAAATAGTTTTTGTTATGTGTGTGGCCAGTTTGTAGTTAAAGGACAGTGTAGATCCATTACGCCATCGGTGAAACTAGCATATTATATATATTTCGGATGTCGTGTGGGAGATCAGGACAAAACTTGGGAACCCAACATAATTTGTGCGTCGTGCTACGTCACTTTACTTGCATGGGCCAAAGGGAAACGGAGGTTCATGAAATTTGCTGTACCAATGGTGTGGAGAGAACCCACCAACCATCTGGATGATTGTTATTTTTGTCTCACAGTAGTTAAGGGACATTCTAAAAAAAGCAAATACACAATAAGTTATCCCAACGTTAAATCCGCAATTAGACCTATTCCGCACGGGGATGAACTTCCACTTCCCGAGCCCCCTACCAACTGGGAAGAGATATGGCCAAAAGACTCTGATGATGATCATGACCTTGATGAACCATCTACATCAACATGTACATCCAAGGATCCAACGTTCATCCCTGACTGTGTTCGCGAGCCACATTTCATCCGGCAATGTGAACTTAATGACCTAGTCCGTGATTTGCACCTGACAAAACAAGAGGCGGAACTTCTGGGATCAAGGCTCCAGCAGTGGAACTTATTGGATGCAGAAACGAACATATCAGTGTACAGGAAAAGGCATGTTCAATTTTCAAGCTATTTCTCAATGCAAGATAATGTGTGCGTATGTACGGATATAAATGGGTTGATGGCGGAGCTAGGAATTCCTTACGTTCCAGAAGAATGGAGGTTATTTATCGACGCGTCAAAGGTCAGCCTTAAAGCTGTCCTTTTACATAATGGAAATAAAAAACCTTCTATACCACTTGCGCACTCAGTGAAGATTAAGGAATCCTATGACACCATGTCAACTTTGCTAAATCTTATAAATTACAAGGACCATTGTTGGCAAATATGTTGTGATCTCAAGGTAGTTGGTATTTTATTAGGACTGCAGTGCGGTTACACGAAGTACCAATGTTTTTTATGTTTATGGGATAGCCGAGCTGATGACAAACATTATGAAGTGAAGGAATGGGAACCTAGAGTGAATTACGTACCTGGAGAATGCAACGTCAAATACGCTCCTTTGGTAGATCCTAATAAGATATTACTACCGCCACTTCATATCAAGTTAGGACTTATGAAAAACTTTGTCAAAGCCATGGACACATCTGGTGAAGGTTTCAAGTATTTGCGAGATAAGTTCCCTAACCTGAGTGATGCTAAGATTTCAGCGGGAGTTTTTATTGGTCCCCAAATTAGGGAATTAATGCTTGATGATAGCTTTGACAGCAAGTTAAACAGTGCTGAGCTAGCTGCCTGGACAGCATTTAAGTGTGTTGTGCGCAACTTTCTGGGCAATAACAAAGCTGAGAGTTACACAGAAATCGTACAGGACATGATACAGAAATACAAAGAGTTGGGTTGTAGGATGTCTTTAAAAATCCACTTTTTGCACTCCCACCTCAGCTTCTTTCTTGCTAACCTAGGTGCTCTCAGCGACGAACAGGGGGAAAGATTCCACCAAGATATAATGGCAATGGAGAAAAGGTACCAGGGACGATGGGATCCTTCAATGATGGGGGACTATTGTTGGAGTCTTGTTAGAGAATGCAACATTTCTTACAAAAGAAGGAAGTAGTGTACGTTTTTGTAACCCAATGGAAGTTTCATATATTGTGATAGTTTTGATTGTCTTTTCATGACCTTTTGGTACATTTGTATTATTGTTTATTGTAAATTGTCACACTTGTAAATTATATTGTATTATATTTTATATATGTGTTTGTGGTAATAAAGCAAAACGTTTTACCTCAACTTAAGAGATCTGAAAGCATTACTATAAGGTGCAATAAACAATACACACAGTATACATACAAACATATTTATTTCTCTAGAAAGAATAAAGCGATTATTACGAAACTTGGAGAGTTTGTTAAATATGAATCAAAGTATACTTAGGTATAATTTCTATGTTAGTATATGCAAGGGGACAAGATCTTGGGGTGTAAAATAAACGAAAAGGGAAATTTTTGAGGGATTTTCCCGAAAATCCCTCTGTTACGGGAAAATCGTACGTGATGGAGAAAAACCGAGTGCATATTCGAATTCAGCGCAAAATGTTCCTTTAAAAACAGGTATTTCCTTTTATGTAACAAAACCTTTGTTAACTAGTGTAATTCAAAATTTAAGCACTTTCTTGAAAAATACTATAAGAGGTCATTATCATCCGAGTCAATTCTAAGGAAAGCCTGTGTGCAGATAATTAATTAATCCAGTGGTTCCCCCCCCCCTTATGACCATGACGCACCCCCCAATTGTCTATCCGTAGGTGCTCTTTCATGAAACAAATCTTCTTTTCGATTAATTTTTACACCCCCTCAAACATATTTATGTAGATTTTAACCCCCCAAATATTTCAATGACGCAGTTTGCGTCATAGCCCCCCTCTGTGGGCACCCCTGATTAATCTTACTTTATTGATTTCTTATTAAATGCTAATAAATTGTTTCCGTTGTGAATGCAATTTGATCAAATTATTTCATAGGAACTATATTTATTCACATTAAATTAATGTTTTAACGTCTTAGTCCTTATAAAACAAATAATGTGATCAAATTGCATTTACAACATTAAGATTTGTGTTTTACATTGCATTTAATTAACACCTTTGGCTTAGATTTTGCCAACTGTGTATTGCAGGCAAAAAACATTTTTTTTTTTTTGCAATGAAAAATATTAAGAGCGAGTTTGCATATATCCATGAATATTTTTTCTTAAGTACCACACACTCTGGAAAAATTGGAAAGAAGTCGTGTACCGCTGCACACTTCTTTGCAGTATGTGGGAGAATTGAAACATCACCTCGGTATAGTAGACTCCTAGTTTCTGGAAATATGGGTTAAAGAGCTTTTGCTAAAATGGTAAATGTTCTTCAAAATAACAGATCATATGTGATCTTACTCTAAGTAAGGAATGGACTAGAAGATAAGTGCACACCTATTCCAACATACATTAATGTAGAGAATGTCGGAGATCTGTCTTGACAGACAGAATATTTAAACTGCTTCAGGACATCATGAAGTAACTTGTCGTTATTTACTGCAACAAATAGAATTCTGCGTATGATGTGGAGTATGTACTGAGGAAGTAACTTTGTGTCTAAAGCCATTAATTTCATTTGTATTTGAAACATGGAATCATTCTTTGAAATAAATTTTCATATTGCTTCATCTTTTGTCATTTTTAATTTAATATTTCCCTAACATTTTCTTATAAAAAAATTATCTTTAAAGGTCAGTATTGTTAAAACTATTAACTTTAATACAGTATAGTAATATGTTTCTTGCACTTTTCACTACTGCTTCAATTTGAAATCAGTCAAGATTAAGCGGTGAAAATACCCATGTTCAACGATAACTTTGTAAAGAATTATTAGATTTTGATAGCATATGATTATGCTTTTCTCAGACTTCCCAATAATTTGCACGCGGGAACTCAGTGGTAGAGCGTTTTGGGGGCCCTAGGTTCGATCCACGATCAAGTAAGTTTGTGATAGACAACATCGCACTCGTGAGTTTTCTCAGGGTATTCCTGTTTCCCATTACACCAATGCTTCCAACATCATTCACTTGCCTCAATCATTCTCTTCTCTTAGCCTAAAAGGCATAATATGAACAAAAACACCAGAGGTGCAAAAAGTGCAGCCAAATTCGTCAGCCTCAAAAAGTGTTGAGATGAGGATGGATGAGCCAAGTTTCTTGGTCCTGCATCTGAAACGAACAATGAAACTTGGCGCGAGGTGTCTAACACATTCGAATACATTAAGATGTCAGTTCCTAGTTTCATGGCCGGGATATTTCAGCCCTAAGG
This sequence comes from Thermobia domestica, assembly GCF_964235325.1. Taxonomy (NCBI): domain Eukaryota; kingdom Metazoa; phylum Arthropoda; class Insecta; order Zygentoma; family Lepismatidae; genus Thermobia; species Thermobia domestica. Next base: position 171,418,507 of record NC_137465.1, on the reverse strand, counting down.
CTAGTGGTGACCCCCAAATCCACCAAGCTCACAAACACCATCCCTAAGGCTCGTCAACATCATTTATCTTGACACTTCGTGAAGGAATATAAATTTTCCTTGTCTCGGTTTCGAACCACCGATCTTACTGCAGTATACTGTATATGTGCCTTAGCGCCTTAGCGTATGACAGTAGTCACCTCCCACAATTGTATCTATATTATAAAATACAAATTTGTATTTTTGTTTTCCTATTTTTGTTTCAATTTGGATTTTTTTTTTTTTTTTTTTTTGTAAACGTTTTCTTTCGCGGGACTAGGCAGTGGTAATCGCGTTCAGCATCCAACAGGACACTCTTGCGTGTCACTAGAGTAATTTATTGTTCTCGGGTGGCGAAGGAACCCAGCCATCTTAACGAACTACACACGCACACACACGAATTTCAAAATTAACAGAAGAGAGAGAAAGACAAAATTTAAAAACTAAGGTAGTTGTACTGAAGCATTGGAACAGACACCACGGTAAATAGTGCCTTCTATTCGTTCGTAACTTTTTGTTTCTGTATTATTCGAAATATCATCATGCGATAATTAGTGACGATAATGTCGTCGTCGTCAATGTACCGAACGTCCTTCATTATCTAGATTCTCTCTCTCCTGAAGATGTGTGTATTGGACAGTGTATTTGTGTGTAGTAGCATGTTTTGGCGAGTAAGCTTCAACGAGATGTCAGTACCAGAACTTATTTCTTTCTTGTCGCAGAGGGAAGGAGAGAACTCAGCCCCCAGCCTCCAATCGCGAGTGTATATAAAGGACGTAAGAGATCGAGAGTTTTCACACATTAAAACTGAGGTAGGCTGTTTAAATCTTTTGTTATTAATCAGACTGGTGGATGTCGATGGATCACGGTTCCATGGCCACTGTGGTTATCATCCATTTCATTACCTTTTGCTGCATCTATCAATAGCTTCTGTGTTGGGGGAATCTCAACGAACTTTAAATTCAACGTTCGTTATTTTGGAGACTTATCAATAATGTATATTGAATTCCCGAAAGAAGATGTGACTCTTATTTTTGCTGTGTGGGCGAAATTAAAATTTTATTTTCTCCATCGATAAAAACTGTGCAGATGACCAAATTTTAATAATAATAACAACAATAATATTTTTTGATCAAATTAAGTTATTACTTACATCGGTCTTCTAATGACCTAGGGTTGCTAGTGGTCATAATTTAAGTTGCAGATATGATTTTGTAAAATCGAGGCCATTTGTAGATTAATATTCACAAATGTTGTAAAATCGCTTCCTTATCATTCATGTCATTGATGACATAAAAAGTAACAATATGGTTAGTTCATCTAAGATGGTTATAATCAGAGTAGCATTGGATATCTTATGGTTTATTTATTTATCAGACATCATGTATTCTTGACAAATTTTTACTGTTAGGGAAATACAACGTAAGCCTATTACCAGGACTAAGTTCACAAAGGTTGTGCACGAGTCAATTTTCATTAAATAAATGTCGATACTATAAATATCACCAAGTAATAAATCAACTTCAATATTTTTTTATTTACAAGTTTGAATATTTCTATGTGTATTATTAGACGCAGTTGCGTGTATCAAATGCTTCGCATTACATTATTGTGAAGATAAAAATTATTTGTGTTATGAATATATATATATATATATATATATATATATATATATATATATATATATATATATATATATATAAGTATAATTAGTGATTATTTCGCATGTTTAATTTGTGTAGATGTATTTCATATGCTCATATACAAACTTAACATTATCTATTCTTAACTTCGTAAGTGCACTTTTATTCTATCTATCCTTCATATATTTTCGGGCTTTTTCGCTCATTTAGCAAGTCATGACTGCATAGAAATTCAGAAGTATCCACAACCTCTACATTATTCAAGTATTTTTCTCCTTTCATCATTTTTCTCTTTTTTTTTAAATATATATATATTTTTCTTTTTCTTTTTTTTTTTAAATAAATGGTATTCGTTTCAAATAAATCATTTTACGTGTAACTCGATACCTGTGTATCAATGTGCTATCTCGTAAAGGTAGATCAAAGTAAATTCAATTCATTTAGGTGCCAAAAAGAATTTTTAAGGCCTGATATTGTGAACGTAGTTTAAATAATATTCTTGTACTCAAACAAGATAACAGATTCAGTTCTCTTTGTAAAATTAAGCAATAAGATTGCAAGAAGGTAATTGTTATTAACCATTTTCAACGTCACTGTAATTATTTCTATAAAAAAATTCCTGTTACGTAACCATCTTTTTATTTCTATGTTTTATTGTTGTTTCAAGGAAAAGAAAATCAAAATTATTGTTAACTCATTTAATATTCACATTCGAATTTCTTTTTAGTTATTAAAAGTTTATTTCCCTTATCAAATTCCTTACTGTTGTCATTTATGTAATATAACTTTAACTTCTTTACTTCTGCTAACTGAATAATCCTTTATTTATTTATTTATTTATTTATTTGACTCGATAGTATTAGTATTTTCGATGACAGTTGATCTATCATTATCGCCATTCACCCAAATCACTCATTTCAATACTAGGTTTTATTTTCATTTTTAAAAATACTTTTAGTAAAGTCTAAAAATTGCATCAGGCAGCAACTGAATTCTTAAATCTCTAAGAATTCACTTGCTTCTTGAGAGATGGTCAGCTAGGCTATCACAATCAAATTGCATTAGCGTGATTATATTTCAGCCATGCAGCATGTGAAAGAAGACTGAGCAAAACATTTTATTCAGCGTTTATAACATTTTCTTTAAGTTCCACTTTTAAGACTTGCCTTTCTCCAAAGCCCTGGTATCCGTTCGGAGAGGGTTTGGTCTAGAAGTGAAGTAGGAGGGGAGTAATATGCAGGCGGCCCAGCGGACGAATCCTCGCATCTGTAGCGTTTTGAGCTGAACCGAGGTTCGACTCCAGTCGGACTCAAACCCCGGTAAAGCTAACCGTGAAAAGCGAAGTTGATATTCTTAAGGTTGGTGGTGGTCCCTAACCCACCACGCCCACCACCACTATCCCTAAGGTTCCTTAACATCATTTTCCTTGACACCTCGCGCCAAGTTCCAATGTTCGTTTCAGATGGAGACCAAGGAACTTGGCTCATCCGTCCTCATCTCAACACTTTTTGAGGCTGACGAACTTGGCTGCACTTTTTGCACCTCTGGTGTTTTTGTTCATATTTCACTTCTTTTTGTAGTTCACCATGTCAATCGTATATTAGGATTCTCAATTGTGACATATTGTTGGATTTAAATTTAAAATTGTACATTTTTAAAGGAGTCATAATGTGTCGCACGCAACATTAGTTTCCAAGGGCTCTCCCACCGGGAATGGAACCCACGACCCCGTACAAGAAAGGCGCACATGCTAGCCACTAGCATAGAAGGGAGGATTTATTCTATTAAACATCTGTCAGAGAGTTCTGTCCAAACGAGATTCTAATTCATTTACCCGAACTACAAAATCACGATCGCTAATCTCATTTTTCATTACCTAAATACGAAGAGTATCAACAGGGCCCAAAACCCTTGATGCTGAATCCTCGCTGCTACATCACTAGACATGGCTGGTGTTTCAATATACTTAATTGTTCTCTACATTTCCACATTGCGAAATTACGGAGTTCATTACATGACGTGCATGTTGCGCAGTTTCATATTGCATCGGTTTTTCCTTCCAATGATATACACCTTTCAAATAGCTTATAATCTTAATTATATTTGGCACCAACATATCCTAACTGTATATAAAACTACATGAACTGACATAAATTAAAGAGGTGCTTCCGGTTGACGTCGAAATTTGAAATAAAGAAGGGTGATGAAGAATTTCCCCATGTTATTTAAATGGGTCTTTTTTGGACCTATAATCTCATGTTTTAGAAACTTCGAATTGGAATTAAAACTTGAAATTCGGTATGCTTCTACGTTTTCGTTAGTATTACCTAAGTAATCAGTAAAAATAAACAATTTCAACTTTAGTGGTTTTGTGGGGAACAAAAAGCCTTTTCCATGTTATTTATATTGGACGTCTTCTACACCCCAAAATGTTTAGGCACTTCCTGCAGGATTAGAATGATGAAATTTGGCATGATTGTAGCCTCCCAGGACTAACCTACAGGAAAATTGCTAAAAGTGAATATTTTTAATTTTTAAGGAGTCGAAAGGGAGATGAAGAAATTTCATGTTATTTAAATAGGAGTTTTCCTGGGATACAAGATCTTATGTTTTAGATAGTTGAAATAGAAAAAGAAATTTGAAATTCGGTAGAATTGTGAGCTTAGGAGGTGTGAGGAAGTAGGCCGAGCAAAGGCGGACTCCCAGGTGGGAAAATTCAGGAAATATGAAAAGCAAAGGCACGAAATTCACTGTTGATGAAAAGGCTGATACGTAAGAGATTCGCACACTGTTCACAGATAGAGACACGAAGCATCAAAAACATTTTTACATAACGACTGTAATACCCATAATATAACTCATGGTACTAATGTATTTACGAAATCGGTTACATTTTGTTGCTAGTCTCACTAAACTCGAACAATTAAATTTCTAATTTCTTCGGAAACTTCATTAATTCTAAATATCCTCACCTCTACACTCTCTTACTTATCAATTTAATTTCAGTATCTATTTAATACCAATGACTGCAATAAAGGAAAAATCTTCACCGAAAAAAGAAAAAAATATATTGGCTTTCCTTGTTTGGTTTTCAACCACGAAATTTACGGCAGTATATACGTGTCTTAGTCAACGTTTTTAAAAGTTAACAGATTCTCAGAATGTGTCTCATTAACTTGCTTAACTACTTATTACTAGCTTTCACTTATTTTACTCGCACACTGAGAAAAAATGTAGGCGTACCTAGGCTACATGTGTAAATCCTGTAGTTTTTGGACTTAACGTACACTAAACGTATAACTGAAAAAGTATATTTTAAACATATTTTGCGTATAAATGTTCCGAATAAACGTACTTTCCGCACGAAGGCAGTCAGGATCTCACATACAGATGGCCATTTGTATCTTATAGCTGACGTACGTAACGTACGGAAGGCTGTTAGATATCCGACATCCTGTAACGACACTATGTAACATCTAAGCGGGAAAGAGGCCAGTGCGTATGTAGTATATGGATAACGTATGTAAGTATTGATTTCTGTAGTAAACATAAGGATCCCGTATAGTATATTTGTACAATATACCGATGTCCGAATAACGGATTTTTCTCAGTGACCTTAGCTCGTTTTTCTATTAACCTAGAACGACAGGGACACGAACACAGAAACATCGAGGAGAGTTAAGATTCCAAAGGCTCTTCCACCGGGAATCGAACCCGGGACCCCATACTCCAAAGGCGCAAGTGATAGCCAGCGAGGTGGGCACCAACTCGACCGCTCGGACGATTGACAACATTATCACTATGCACATGACATGTTGAATAACGGAATCGTTCCCGATTTCTGATTTAAGGACAGTTTTTTTAGCTAACGAAAAGTTTTCCATAGCAAATTCCTCAAATTTCATTCTCAAGCAGTTACAGGGTGCCTTCATGGACAGTTCCGCATCTTTTTCTCATTAAGAAGTACTTAATGGCTAGGGACAGTTTTTCGCCCATAAAAATTCCCATAGTACATCACTTAAATTTGGAACCTTTTACTTACACAAGTCAATACATAATGTAGGTACTATTATGCAGAGTTTGAAATCTCTATCTCATTTGGAAGCACCTAATCAATGATGAGTGAGTAAATGAACCGATCTCTGTTTGAGTAAGGACAGTTTTTCGCCCATAGAAAATTCCATAGCACATTCCTTAAATTTCGGACATTTTTCATATTCAAGCCATTATAAGCTACCTTTGTGTAGACATTAACATCTTCATCTCATTGGGAAGTACCTAACGGCTACGGACAATTTTTCGCCTGTAAGAAATTTACCATAGCACATTCCTCACATTACGGACCTTTTTCACACTCTAGTCATTATAACCCGGCGGGAGCTCATGTGGTTCGGATTCCACGTTAATCAGTAGGTCCACGTCTCATATAGCCTCGCTGCTGAAAGGGACGCTAAACTAAAATCAACTCAACTCAACTCTAGTCATTATAAGGTACCTTTATGCAGAGCTTCATGTCTCTATCTCATTGGGAAGTACCTAATCAATTTGATGAGTGAGAGAATGAACCGATTTCTGCTTGACTAAGGACAGTTTTCACCCATAAAAAATTCCATAGCACTTCCTTAAATTTCGGACATTTTCCATACTCAAGTCATTATAAGGTACCTTTATGCAGAGATTCATGCCTCTATTTCATTGGGAAGTACTATGAGTGCTATGATGAGTCAGTCAGTGAGTGAACCGATTTCTGCTTGGCTAAGGACAGTTTTCACCCATAAAAATTTCCTTTAGCACATTATTTAAATTTTAGACCTTTTCCATACTCAAGTCATTATTAGGTACCAATATACAGACTTTTACGTCAATATTTTATAAACAAGTACTTATCCAATTTGACGAGTGAGTGAACGAATCGATTTCTGCTTGGCTAAAAACAGTTTTATACCCATAAAAAAGATCTCATAGCACATTCCTCATATTTCGGACTTTTTTCACATTCAAGTCGTTATAGAGGGCGCGGTGGCTCAGTGGTAGAGCGTTCACCTCCGGTGCTTGGGGTCCCTGGTTCGATCCCAGCTCGCGCCGTGTGGACTTTGTGGTGGACAAACACCGTGCTCGTTTGTTTTCTCGGGGTTCTCCCGTTTCCTCCCACTTTCCTCATTCCACCATTTCACTCATCTCTCATCATCACCGTCTCCTTTAGCCTTTAACCGTGGGACGTAAAACTTAAAGATTTCATTTTTTTCAAGTCGTTATAAGCAGAGTTTCACGTCTCTGTCTCATTGGAAACTAGCAAATCAATGTGATGAGTGAGAGAACGAACCGGTTTGTGCTTGGCTAAGAACAGTTTTTGGCCCATAAAGAACTCCCATAGCACATTACTCACATTTCGGATCTTTTCTGTACTCGAGTCATTATAGGGAGCCTCTATGCAAAGTTTCACGTTTCTATCTCATTGGGAAGTATAATACCTAATCAATTTGATGACTGATAGAATGAACCGATTTCTTCCTTGGCTAAGAACAGTTTTTTGCCCATAAGAAATTTCTCATAACACATGCCACACATTACGGAATTTTTCTATGCTCAAATCATTATAGGGTACATTTATACAAAGTTTCACGTATTTATCTCATTGGGAAGTACCTAATCAATTTGATGAGTGAGTGAAACGATTTCTTCCTTGGCTAAGGACAGTTTTTGCCTATAAAAAAATCCCATAGCACATTCCTCACATTTCGAACTTTTTCCATATTCAAGTCATTATAGAGTACCTTTATGCAAATTTCACGTCTCTATCTCATTGAAAAGTACCTAATCAATTTGATGAGTGAGTGAGTAAAACGATTTCTTGCTTGGCTAAGGACAGTTTCTTGCCTATAAAAAAAATCTCATAGCACATTCCTCACACTTCAAATTTTTTCCGTACTCAAGTCGTTATACGCGTACAATACTGTCGGATGTATATATTGTTATACATGAACTTTTACATTTCTTCGCTGTTTGGAAGTGAAGAACTCTTTAGAGAATGTCTCTCGAAGTATTTGAATAAGTATTCAACGTCTTTGTTTCCTATTCACTGAGCGAAGGACACACTGCCATGTTTTAGGAAGAGCAATGGAGTCGTTGTTATCTTGGCGGGAAAGAGATCCGTGCTTCTGTGGACGTCTTGCAATTTGCAGTAGATACGAATCGAGAGCAACAAAATGCTGGAGAGCGAGCAAAGCTTTGAACTCGTTCGTCAGTCACTCTTGTCAGTGGTTATTCCTCACCCTTCTTCCTTCCTATAGCTTCTCCCACTTTTCCGACATCCACCGGGGGATCAATTATTCTCGTAATTTCCTTTCGTAATTGGATTACAAGTGTGACGTCACGGCAGTATCGAGATCTCGCAGTTACATGTCACAGCAGGCCAGCGGTGTGTCGTCCTCTCTCCCTATTTACGCCACTGTTTCACCCTACCCCATTCCATTCCCTGACTGTCCATTTTTTTTTTCAGCAAATGTGCCCCCTAAGCTGTTGTCCTCGATGAAAGCTTCAGGAGGATATAGAGTTTTCAGTCGATTTACGACATCCCATGTTTTGTGACACTACAACTCGTAAAATCAAATTTTAATTTTTCCCGCTAGGCGTTTATCGAGTTATATATCTATATTTCCCCCCACAAAAATGCTCACCTTTCTCCTCATCCTCTGAAAACAACAATAATAACAACTGAAAATACATTTCTCTTTTAAGTGTATATATCACCATCATTTGAAACATGATTCTATTTACTTCAATTTTTTGCTGTGCGTTTAATTCTCTCGGGGGACTATAAAAGGAGGGAACACAATTTGAACATGTTAGTATAACGATTATAACAAATGCATTCATTAAGTTATGTCATTCGATGATAAACTTACAAAATACTCTAACTACATAGGAATTTGCTACTAATTTCTATTCCCTCGATGTTACTAAATAACACAGTTACATATATGGAGAGGGATGACATGCTTAAACAACCGGTTAAAAAAACGAAATATTAAAATGCTCATATGAAAGAATATTTTACATGTCCAGCGATTAGTGTGATGAACTCTCTCAAGTGACCAAATTGTTGGCTCTCTCGCCTTTTGTCAGTGACTCTCCTCGGTTCTCTTCTCAGTGGACAAAAAACTGTGATGTCGATTCTGGAGTAATTTACCCTAAATATAGGGATGCGCTCGAGTCGAGACATGTCTCGAATCTCGACTCGACTCGACTCGAATTCGAGTCGAGATTCGAGTCGAGACACACTTTGTAAAATTCGAGACGAGTCGAGACAAACGTATTTCTCGACTCGAATTTTCGAGTCGAGACACGAGTCGAGTCGAGACGGCTCTTAAAAATCTCGACTCGACTCGAATGTCTCGAAAATCTTTCTATAATTTTTAATATTATTTTGAAGAAAGTATTCACTCAGAAACAGCCTTGAAACCAATTCCAGCTTTTATTCCTTCAGAAATGTACAGAACGCATAAAATTAATAGTTAATCTGTAAAGATCAAGATTTAATTTTCAGCTCAATTCAATTAATTAGAACTAATAGTTAATGTCGTTGTATTTGGTTGTACTGCAAATATAATGATAATAATAATAATAATTGATTATCTAGTTTGTATAAAACTATTATCCGTAGTCTAAATCTAGTTTGTATAAAACTATTGTGATAAAGTGAACTTCATAAATTCTCTGAATGAGCAGTTGGTAGTCTATAGTAATTTAGCATAGTTATAATTATTGTGTTTTCGTTCCCATGAACGCAATAGGGTTACGTAACTTCTGGATTATTCGCTTGCCCAACTATTCTGAGGCTTTAATATGTTGCAGCATATCACGAGCTACGGATAATATATAATGTAAAATTTGTTGTAAATCACATATTATGATACGAGACTATTTTACAAAGTATATCTTATCTAATATAAATAAAATAAAGAGTTTGTTTGTATGTTTGTCTGTCTGTCTGTGTGCGACCTGGGGACCAGACGAGTGGACCGAGAGTTCCCAAAATTTGGTCACGGGTACCTTAGTCCAGGCCCCAGATCAAGACGAAGCGTTTTTTTTTAATTTCGAACCAGGGGGGTCTCGAGGGGGGACGTTTACTGGGACAGACCTGGGGACCAGACAAGTTGACCGAGAGTTACCAAATTTTGGTCACGGATACCTTGGTCCAGGTCCCAGTCTAAGGCGAAGCGTTTTTGTCAAAATTGGAACCAGGGGGTCTCAGGGGAGCGTTTATCGAGACATGTAGTAAAAGTAATCCAAATTGATCGACATTAGTGTCAAATCCATAGTTTTCACGGTCGCTGAGATCAATGGTGACACTTCCATCAGCGATGACCTGCAAATTCAGCTACTACTGTATGCGGGCCGGGTGTCAGCGGGTGAGGAATACCGAGACATGTATAAATAGCCCATATTGATTGATACTAGTGTCAAATCCATAGTTTTCGCGGTCACTGAAATGAATGGTGATACTTCCACAGGTGTTGACTTCCAAATACAGCCCCCATGAGAAGAATGGGTATATTAAGCTAGTATTACAATAAATGGACTGCTTGGATGCCAAGAACTAGTACAGATAAGTACCATTCACTTCTATGAATAGGTATTTTTTAAAAGGATTTTTGTAAACACTAAGTTATAAAACGATGAACTACATACAGTAGTTATGGTTTTGGTTTCCAACATAAAAGAAATATGGATTGTTCATGAGATATTGAACTTCAACTTTCACTCCTGGAAAATTTCAATTTTGGAGTTAGGCCACTTGGCATCATAGCACTTCACTGTAAGATAAATACATTCCGCACATTAGTAACATAGTTGTTCAGGGGACTTCGATTTCCATCCTCTCAAATGAAAGCTGAACGATTGCTTGATACATGCTGACTATATAGGAGAAATAGTGTATTAAGTTTTCGAGCTTTGGTGCGTATCCGTATTTACACTCTGATATAACTTTAAGATCACACTCAAATCGAGCTAATTGTTTAATGCATTTCGAAAGCTTTTGTTTTTATGCAGCTCATTAAGGAAAATCTATTTCATAATCGTAACATTTATGTACTAAGAAACTATGAACGTAAAGTGGACTCGACCTAGCCACGTGGCCGCTGTGACTCAGTGGCACAGCTCTCACCCTTGGTGTGTGAGGACTCTGATTCTGTGTGTGTGTGTGAACTCCGAGGCTAGTGTACTCGTCTTTGCCGTGGAAGACTCAGGTTCAATTCCCGGCGCGAGCTCATATAGTTCGGATTCCACGTTAATCAGGAGGTCTACATTTCATATATCCTCGCTGCTGAAAGAGACGGTAAAGTCAAAATCAACTCAACAATATATATATGTGTGTGCTTATGTGAATTTCCTCGTGGCTGTATGGTTAACACATACGCCTTGATCGCGGGAGACTCTGGTTCGATTTACGGTGGAAGCTCATGAAGTGGTTACCGGTATCCCACTTTAAACTGTAGATCCATGCCTCATATAACCATAGACATAATATATATGCCTTTGATACACTTATTTTCCGACTTGGAAGCCATCGAAAATTTCCGGACACAGAGTCCCGTACACCGAAAATGAGAAACATGGGTACAGAGTAAAACAGCCATAGAAATTTAAGCTTTTTAGGCTAACTTAATCCTTACATATAATGCAACTAGCTTGGCCAAGTTATAATGGAGGAAATGCTATCATTGCAACACTCTGAGAATAGAAAATGTTCGTCAGGTATTACTATCCCCCCTCTCCTGCAGAATGAAAACCCTGACTAAAACTCAATATATATATATATATATATATATATATATATATATATATATATATATATATATATATATATATATATATATATATATATATATATATAACTATTTTGTGTAATGTAACAAACAGTGGCGGATAGTATTCATGTTTCCTTGCGGAGGTCCTTACGAGGGTTCGCTTCCATCTTCCTCTCCCCAAGAACTAAAATAAATTAAAAAATTGCTATTACTTGTTAGTCTTGTACAAAGGACGCAATTAAAGTCCCAGTGTAACACCCCTTCACATTTAGATTTTTCCCCTGGAAGAAAACCAGTTATTATTGTTTCTTGATTTCTCAGTCTCACCTACATAAACATACGAATAGAATTACACGATAGGACATGTTTAGAGTGCTTGCACGTGACATCTAACTATATTTCTCATCAAATGTGTCAGAGATGAAAATTTCCGTTTGTACTGCCTCTATTTTCTGGTACATATGTTTCATTTATGTTATGTTGCTAAAATTCGTTAGGAAACAAGTACAGTGTGCCTGACAAAACGTAAATGTACTGGATAATTATTTCTTCACTTTCTTCCAGAAAAAAAAAGTAACCAACTCATGTCGGCTAACAAAAGGAGGTAGCGGACCAAAGATAGCCGTTGTTTACCTAAGGTCGTTACACAGCAGGGGTTTCATTCAGTCAGAGGGAAAAGAAAAAATAATTTAAGGTTTCTACATTTGTTTTAAACTGCAATATACTTCTTCCTTTTATTTTTAGAACCATTTCTTTCTCATTTGTCTGCATCAGAAAAAAAAATGCATAAAAAAATCACTAGAATGTGCCTATTTACCCAAAGTACGTACTAGATCACTAGTTCAATAGTAAAATCACTAACTCTAGTACGAAATCATTAATGTGGCATCCTTGGGTTGGAGCGAAAGTAATGGTTGGAGTAAAAACTAGTCCGTATTTCTACTGCGTTCTGTTGTTGAATTCACAGAAATGTTCAAAAATAAATTCAAGAAGTAAAACACGATCCTACAAAAGACTGTTTACTTGCTCACTGGTTTTCGTATTGTGAACTGAAACTCAAGTGCGCAGTCATGTTGAATACTTTTGTCCCTCTCTACTTTACAACTTGAGGTGGGATGAGGGTCAGGATAGATCTAGTGATATACCGCTAAAGGAAGTGCTTCAATACAGAGTCGGAAGCGGTATGTATTGTTTATACTACTTACAACGTTACCCCCCACATAAAATATAAATTCACCCTTTCTCCCTTCCCTTTTTCGAATACAATGAACCGACTCTTTTGCTGAAGAAAGATGCTAAAAGAAAATTGAAACATTTGTGTCTAAACTTTCTTTGAAGCGCAGTCTTTTGTATTTGTAAGGTTTTGCGAGTGTTTTCGAGATAGCCAAATCTTTTACCATGGACTCCTGCTGCGAACTGACCATGAGTAAACACCCGATCTCGCTGTGCTCAATTTCTCTCGCACACGTGAAATGGGTTTGTTGTTTCCAAAACAAATAGGAAGTTACCTTGTGCTTTTGCATTTCTGCACGCACACAGGTACCATTGTTGTTTTAATGATCAGAAGAAATATCAAAACCATCCGATATATATGATACAAAACAGCTAACAGAGCGAGGCAAAGATAAAAGTAGGCCTATACCAAGTTTTCCGCGTGGTACCATTATGGAGAATAAATATTTGATAAAGTCACGTAGATGCGCTTAAACCTATTCTATCTGTCCTTATAACTTTTCTGGTCTCATCAATTTCTCAGGAGAATACGTACAACATATGTCCAAATTCCGTATATACTCTTTCTAAACTAGTGAGTAAACTCATTAAGAACACCAACTGATATCAATAAACAGGAAAGAAAACAATACGTTATATTTCTATCATTTGGTACACATCTCTATGAAGCACAGCTTGTTTCTTTTCGAAATAGCTCCTTCGTGTCACAGCTGTGGTTAGTTTTGTTTTGTGTTAGGATGAAAGAGAGAAATGCAACATTTGCTTCGCTGTGAAGTTATATATATTATTAAGATGAGCGCTGATAAGCGAGGTTTAACAAAGAGTGCCTTTCGGATACACAATTTAACGGGTAGTTGCAGTCCGTGTTGAGAATCGAACCAAAGCTATGTAAGACATGTTATGACAAATACAAAAGGTGTGTTGTATCTGTGCAGTACCAGTTTTTCACGTTTTTCAAAATGTTCCAAAACCCAAAGAATAATCTTTAATTTCTGATATTTTAGTCGTCACAAATTACAATTTTATAATGTACTCAATGTTTATAATTACTGGGCAGTTGGGCGTTTAAACTAATAACATCATAATAAAGTCAAAACCATAATTTTGAGTTGAATTGATTCTGAGTTTAACGTCCCGTTCAGCAGCGAGGCTATGTGAGACGTGGACCTACTGATTAACGTGGAATCCGAACCACATGAACTCCCACCGGGAATCAAGCCCAGGTTTCCCACGCCAAAGGCAAGTATGCTAACCGTTAGCCACGAAGGAGCTCCACCATAATTTTAGTGGGCGATAAGAAATATCTCGCCAGTGCTTTTACAATAAATAAAATTTTATAAGTATTAAAGAATAGTGGTAAGAGATTTTATAATAGCTCTTTTATTTATGAGATATGAGTATTTTGAAAAAAAAAACAACTAAAGAATACGTTGGCGGAACCACAAAAGACTCGTAAAATAAACTTTCTTATAAATACATACGCACCTTACTCACCTTTTATAATTGCCATGCTTACGTTTTCCATAAAAACAGAAATTCTCTTTTAGTGATACTTTACACAAGATCATGAAGTGGGTTCAAATTTAATTAAAGGCAAAATACAATACAATAACCCACAAATATTGCCTCAAGTGAGTTTAAAGATTTCTAAACACTAGTGCGAAACCGGGCTCTGCCGTTGCGATCGATTTACAGGTCTTGAGACGAAAGTAAGAAGGGACTTACGCACACAGTAAGTAAAAACAATTAATATGCCTGTAACTTTCCTCCAAATGGGTGTATCTTAAAACTAACCTCACCATTATTTTTCTAATTAAATTCTAGCCCGAAATTATGTATCATATTACCCTATTCCTATTTTGAAAACTTGACCTTAATTCAAAATGGCGGATTTCAAGATGGCTGCCATCAAGGTCATATCTACCATACGACTTCTTCCCAGGACTTATATGTATCCACATGGTTTTTCTTCTCTTTTCTTCATTAACGCTCCGTTTACAAAGGGTAGTAAGGGACTTCTGTAGTAATCTCTAATAACCACATCACAACTCTTAAAAGTTATTAAAAAAAATAGAAAACATGCACCATAGCAAAACTTTTGTCATCACAAGTAATGATGCATACATGCCTTCTATCAGCAAAAAACGTTTCATTGGAATTGGAGCCGGACATTTGAGTGATGTCCCTTGTGGGATGTGATTGAACGTGACGTCAGAACACATCGCCCCCCTTCCCGGAATTTACGGGAATTAGGTGACCTGAGTGAGCACATGTGGTGCCAGCTCTCTCCAGCGACCTATCAAGAATCATTGCGTGTACGCCAAGACGTGTCGCCGTTTTTATCCATGCCAAAAGTCGACATACTGACAATTATGTAGGTAGTCATGATGGTCTGGCTGATGTGTGCGTATATTTTAACTCGTACATTTTGTCTCGACTCGAATTTCGAGACGTCTCGACTCGAATTCGAGTCGAGTCGAGACAGAGACTGTCGAGTCGAGACACGAGTCGAGACAGAAACATATTTTCGAGTCGAGACACGAGTCGAGACAATATTTTCTCGAGACGAGTCGAGACAGGCTTAAATCTCGACTCGACTCGACTCGAATGCATCCCTACCTAAATACAATTTCCTATACGTCAATCTCATTTAATCAAATACAGGAACGGTTCCTTTATTAGACAAAAGGTATCAAAATGAACCGGAAATTATTCAGTATAATGCGATTTGCAAATGAAGTTGCATTGGCATCAGAAAGGAAGACTTGCAAGAGACGTTTAACATACGCTATAGAACAGAGACAAAATTTAAAAAAAAAAAAAAAATGAAAACTACTAGAATTAAATCAATGTTTGGTCATTTTTTAGAAACGACTTTCTAAATGAAACAATTGTTTAATATATCTAAAAATGTCCTGTAGCCTTCTATCAGTGAAAGAAAAAAGTCTAGAATGCATCCCAACAGTAGTTAATAGGAACTATCCTAAGGGTGTCGTGCATTTTCGCACGGTTCAATTTTACAGGTGCTCATTATCGAGCAATTTCGCACGGTCCTGTTTATCGGATTAATCATTCTGCAGATGTCATACATTTTCACACGCTCCATTTGTCAGTCAAGTGATTGATCCTGAAATCGCTTTCACTATAGGCAGGGGAGGGGACAAAATAGCTGTCAACGTTCCGTCAAAAACACATTGCTCGCTGTCCTTCAGTGCTGGTTTCAAACCCTCGTAACCAAAATACAGAATTCGTTCGTCTCTTCCCAGTGCGTCCTATTGTAAAAATTAATTCATCTTAATTCGTATTTTTAAAACAATGGGCTGCGATATGATTAACAAAGTGCTCATTTTATTATTTAATGGTGAAAATGACTTTATTGTTGGCATACATTAATTTCCGAAAATACAGCTTTGACCAACTTAGCCGCAGAATGCCTTGAAAATCGACCTACAGAAACGATATCAATTTCCGAAAATACTGGAGTAGAAACCAGCAACATATTTTAGTTTGCTTTCACAAGATTATCTTTTTATAACTTTTCTTTGTATTTTCATCTATTTTCATTTGCTATTTTTTTCGTTATTAGTTTTATTTAATTTCTGTAATTATTTCTCTCTCTCTCTCTCTCTCTCTCTCTCTCTTTTTTTTTTTTTTTTTTTTACTATACCTAGTGTTTGCTAATTGTTTCTGTCTTTTCCTAGCTTCTCCAATATTAATTCCAATCGTTTGTACTTAACTTGTGTTTGATGTTTTCTTGTTCTTACTTAGTTCACATTTGTTCTTGTTTCTCACTCCCCCTATAATAAAAGAGGTTTCAGGATGAATCACGTAATTCATAGGTGGACCGTGTGAAAATGCACGACACCTGCACAAAGATTGATCCGATAAACAGGACCGTGCAAAATTGCTCGATAGTGGGTACCGTGTGAGAATGCACGGAATCGTCCTAAGAATGTTCAAAATGTACCTGAACTTCTAATGTGTCCAATGAGTAAACGGACGGAAATGATTTTTAAATGTATTTTTTTTTTTAATAAAGTGTCCTGACACTGTTTAAAAGTCGTTCCTGTGCTCGTACACTCATGGACACACAAGAAGTTCAGGTAACATGTTGTCCTATTTAACCACTGTTGATATAAATTCTAGACATCTTTTATTCACTGATAGAACACTTTAGGACATTTTTCGCCATGTTAACAAAGATCGAACGTCATTTCTAAAAATGCACAAAACATGTTCAAACACTGATTTTTTAAACTTATTTTATTTTATTGTTATATTTTTACATTGTAACAAAAGTGACATAGGTAAAAGGAAGTAATAAAAGTGAACGGATCACACTTTTCCTTTATAATCGGAAAATACTGGTGTCTGTTCATTCCATTTAACTTTTATTCCATGCTTCATTTTCTCAAACTGACCAGGCGAGAGCTGCTGGAATGAACCTTTAATATACAATCAGACTCCCGTTCTAGCTTCTTCTTCACTATAAACTCTTGTACTGTTGATATTGTTAATAGTTTTACTATAAAATGAAAGACATTTGACCATGTTTGAACCTTTTCTAAGAAATACATAAATAAATAACTCTGTCTTATCTCTTATAATATCTGTAAACTGGATTCTTATAATGTCACTTTGATTAAAGAATGTATTCTAATCTGGTAGGGGAGTTCAAACGTTTATACCAAAAATAGGATAATAGGTTATCTTACGGATTTTTTAATCATTAAACTCATTGAAATTCGTATCGTACGGGAAAATGGGGTTCAAATACTTCCCATAAATTTATTTTCAATGCCCCGTGCAAAAAAACGGATATTTCAGCTAGTATATGCAACCCCCATCCAAATATTGAGGTTATAGTAGGGAGTTTCTAATATCTTAACTTGGAAAAGTATATTTATGCCTTCATCGCTCCAATCTTCTCGTATTGTCTATAAGCGGTTGCAGGCATTTTACAACCATCAGTAGTCTACTTCCATAGTAGTTATAAATTTCTCCGCTTAGCAGCGCTTGAATCAGCTTTCTCTTATTCTTTTGCCCAAATGACGCTAAACTGGAAAGCAAAAGGACAAGGAATACTTGTGTGAAGTTGGCACCTCTACTTTCAAATTTTCACTCGAAATCAAAATCAATCGTTTGTTATTGATTGTTTTGAAGAAAAAATCGTTTGTTTTGGAAAACGTAAACAGATATTCACAAAATAAAGTTGGGGGGCCAACTTCACTCTGGCCCTCCACTTTCAAATTTCGAATCAAAACCGAAGCCAATCGTTTGTTTTTTGTTTGTTATTCATTATTTTGAAGGAAAAATCGTTTGTTTAGAAAAACGTACGGAGATATTCACAAAATAAAGTTGGGGGGACAACTTCACGACGCCCCCACTTCTTTCAAATTTCGACTCCAAATTGCAGCCAATCGTTTGTTTTTCGTCGTTTCTTATTGATTACTTTGAAGTAAAATAATTTGTTTCGAAAAACGTATGGAGATATTCACAGAATAAAGTTACGGAGCCAACTTCACACTGCCCTTAACTTTCAAATTTCGACTTCAAATCGCAGTCACTCGGTTGTTTTTCGTTTGTTATTGATTGTTGTTTTGAAGAAAAAATCGTTTCCTTCGTAAAACGTAAACATATATTCACAAAATAAAGTTGGGGACAAATTCACACTGGATCCCCACTTTCAAATTTCGATTTGAAACCGAAGCCAATCGTTTGTTTTTCGTTTGTTATTGATTGTTTTGATGAAAAATTGTTTGTTTCGAAAACCGTACGGAGATATTCACAAAATAAAGTTGGGGGGCACTTCACACTGGCTCCTACTTATAAATTTCGACTCGAAATCGAAGCGCTTTGGCGTGGGAGATCGGGTTCGATTCCCGGCGGGAGCTCATGTGGTTCGGATTCCACGTTAATCAGTAGGTCCACGTCTCATATAGCTTCGCTGCTGAACGGAACGATAATTCAAAATCAACTCAACTCAACTCAAACCGAAGCCAATCGTTTGTTATTGATTGTTTTGAAGAAAAAAAGAACGTTTGTTTCGAAAAACGTAAACAAATATTTTTTTTTTACAAAATAAAGTTGGGAGACAACTTCACAATGGCCCCTCACTTTCAAATTTAGATCCGAATCCAAAGCACGTTTGTCAAGTCAAAATCGATACTTACTAATATTTAAATTAAAATATACTAATCGTTAGTGCGACATTAGTGCTAATAAGTGCTGCAAGCACTACGTTAGTACTCTCACCTACATAAAGTTATTAACGAATTAAAGTGGCGATAATCACTTGACGTTAAGACAGAATCGCCACTTTTTTAAATATTGCCCGAAGTATTCAAAAGTGGTGTCAATCAGTGTTTTGTTAGGACTGGTTAGTGCTGCAAGCGCTACAGTAGTACTCTCACCCACATAATGTTATTAACGAATTAAAGTGGCGATATTCACTTGACATCAAACAAGAATTGCTGCATTTTTAATATTGTCCGAAGTAAATAAAAGTAGTGTCAATCGTTATTCCTACTGCTTCGCTAGTGCTAATTAATGCTGCTAGTCCTACGTTAGTACTCTCACCTACTTAAAGTTATTAACGAATTAAAGTGGCAATATTCACTTGACATCAAGCCAAAATCGCCACTCTTTTTCATATTGTCCAAAGTATACGAAAGTGGTGCGAATCATTAGCGCTTCGTTAGCGCTGGTTAGTGCTGCAAGTACTACATTAGTATTCTCACCCACGTGGCGATATTCATTTGATGTCTAATCAGAATCGCCACTTTTTAAATATTGTCCAAAGTATAGAAAACTGGTGTCAATCGTTAGTGCTACTTAGTGCTAATAAGTGCTGCAAGCACTACTTTAATACTCTCACTCACGTAAAGTTATTAACGAATTAAACTGGCGATATTCACTTTACGTCAAGCCAGAATCCCCAGTTTCTTTAAACATTGTTTAATTTATACAAAAGAGGTGTCAATCGTTAGTGCTTCGTTAGTGCTGCAATCATTTCATTAGTTGACATACCCAAGTGTAATTATTATCGAATTAAAGTGGCGATATTCAGTTCAAGCCAAGCTAGAATCGCCACTTTTTTAAAATATTGTCCAAAGTATACAAAAATGGTATCAATGGTTAGTACTTCGTTAGTGCTGTTTAGTACCGCAAGCACTACGTTAGTACTCTCACCTACGTAAAGTTATTAACGAATTAAATTTGCAATATTACATTACTTTTCTACCTAGGTATACTTTGGACAATATTTAAACAGTAACGATTCTGGCTAGACATTAAATGAATATCGCCACTTTAATTCGTTAATAACTTTATGTTTGTGAGAATACTAATGTAGTACTTGCAGCACTAACCAGTGCTAATGAAGCGCTAATGATTCACACCTCTTTCGTATACTTTGTACAATATTAAAAAGTGGCTTGATGTCAAGTGAACATTGCCACTTTAACTCGTCAATAACCTTATGTAGCTGAGAGTACTAACGTAATGCTCGCAGCACTAATCATCACTAACGAAGCAGTAGGAATAACGATTGACACTACTTTTATTTACTTTGGACAATATTAAAAATTTGCCGTTTCTGGCTTGACGTCAAGTGAATATCGCCACTTTAATTCGTTAATAACATTATGTGGGTGAGAGTACTAATGTAGTGCTTGCAGCACTAACCAGTCCTAACGAAGCACTAACGTTTGACACTACTTTTGTATACTTCAGACAATATTTGAAAAGTGGCGATTCTCTCTTAACGTCAAGTGATTATCGACACTTTAATTCGTTAATAACTTTACGTGAGTAAGAGTATGAACGTAGTGCTTGCAGTGCTTACTAGCACTAACAATTAGTATATTCTTAATTTAAATATTAGTAAGTATCGACTTTGACTTGATAAACGTGCTTTCGATTCGAATCTAAATTTGAAAGTGGGGAACCAGAGTGAAGTTCCCGATTTTATTTCGTGAGTATCTCTTTACGTGTTTCAAAACAAACGATTTTTTCTTGAAAACAATCAATAACAAATGAAACAAACTATTGGCTTCGGTTTCAAGTCAAAATTTATAAGTAGGAGCCCAGTATGAAGTTTTCTCCCGAACTTTATTATGTGAATATATCTTTACGATTTTCGAAACATTTTTTTCTTCAAAACAAACGAAAAACAAACGACCACCTTCGGTTTGGTGTCGAAATTTGAAAGTGTAGGCAGTGCGAAGTTGGTTCCCCAACTTCATTTTGTGAATATCTATTTAAGTTTTTCGAAACAAACGATTTTTTCTTCAAAAGAATCAATAACAAACGAAAAACAAACTATTGACTTCGGTTTCGAGTCGAAATTTGTAAGTATTGGACCATTGTGAAGTTGCCTCCCATCTTTACTTTTTGAATATCTCCGTACGTTTTTCGAAACAAACGATTTTTGTTCAAAACCATCGATAACAAACGAAAAACAAACGATTGGCTGCGATTTGGAGTCGAAATTTGAAAATGGGGTCAGTGTGAAGTTGGCTCCCTAACTTTATTTTGTGAATATGTCTATGTTTTTTTTTTTTTTTAATAAACTATTTTTTCTTCAAAACAATCAATAACAAACGGAAAACGAAAGATTGATTTTGGTTTCGAGTCGAAATTTCAAAGTTGGGGGAAAGGCAACTTCACACACGTGGAATACCTGACACAGTGGGAAAACTTGTGTTTTTCTTATTTCTGTAAAAATAATTAATTGTCATGAATTATTATTAGATTTTATTGCAAGATTGCATGGTACTTTTACTGTTTATTCCGTAAATGTAATGGAACATACGTAACTGTTAAAATATACTTTATGCTTTACAGTACGTATAACACTATACTTAATTTGGCTAGTGTTCAATGAAATCGATAAATACTCGTGTTTTGTACGTTGGTCAGTAATTGTTCATTATGTTCGAAAGGGGGCGCGGTGGCTCAGTGGTAGAGCGTTCACCTCCGGTGCTTGGGATCACTGGTTCGATCCCAGCTCACACCGTGTGGACTTTGTGGTGGACAAACATCGTGCTCGTGGGTTTTCTCGGGGTTCTCTCGTTTCCTTCCACTTTCTTCATTCCACCATTTCACTCATCTCTCATCATCACCGTCTCCTTTAGCCTAACTGGCATAACCATGGGACGTTAAACTTAAGATTTCATTTCATTTTTATGTTTGAAAATGAATAGTGATTGAATAATATAGTTATAATAGCGAATGTACACCTATAATAGCGAATGAGAATCTCTCCCGTGTCTATATTGTTAGCGTAGGTATCTTCTGTGTGGGAGACCTGGATTCGATTGCCGATGGGAACTCATGTGATTTGGATCCCACGTTATGTAAGGCCCACGTTTCATATAGCCTCGGGGCTGAACGGAACAAAAACTCCAACCCAACAGCTAAATATATATCTAATTAATATTGTGAAAATATAGATAATACTTTTTTTTTTAAATGCTGAAATAACATTCGGAAGCAGGAAGAGCGCCGTGCGCAAACACACACGCATTCAATATGACAACCGCTGCATTTCCAGACTACGATCGCCTACTTACATATACGTATTGATATAGGTAGGGACTATTTATAACTATATGCGTTTCATCTGCTATAACAATTAGTCCCTACCTGTCATTACAAACAACAAATACATCTTATTGTCTCCTACAACGTTTCAAAGTACTTAGGAAATAAAAAAGAAAAGGATAATAACGTCTCGCAATGTACCAAGAATGTTTTCTTTTCCATTCTTACTTTGGAACAACTTTCAGTAGAATAAGAGAGGAAATATTAGGTCTGCACATAACAAACAATATTTTTTTAAAGGGAAAACTCACATTATATTATTACAGTGGCTGGTTACATTTGTTTTAAGTGCTATGACCTTTTTCTTTCCAAATGGTTTTCAGTCAGTATTCTCTTCCTTTCTGTATAATCTCGATGGCTATCGCTCTCTCTTGAAGTCATAATTTTTAAGTATAGAGTGTGTTTTATTTCTAAAGACCACCACCATGTTATTTGACCAATTTTCCTCAACGGTACTTATGAATGAGCTAGGCTATATCCATTCGCGGAATTGTTTTTTATTGTTGAAAGAAAATAACAATAAAATATTTGAAAAGAAAGAGAATAACAAGAGGAAAAATTGCTCTTTAGTTTTTCTGTTTTAAGCAAATACTAACGCAGAGTGATTTTGTACGAGTCAGGAGGAGAAGAAAATGTTAAATGTGATAAATATGACACCGAGAAGAAACAATTTGCACATCACTATTTAAACACTCAGTGTTGGAAACTAAAAGCAGTTCTAAACACAAACATATAATGTACTTCTTTACTTTTAAAAACCTTACCTCTGTACTCAGCTATAAAATTCTAATATCGTAAAGAATGACGAATTAGGACATATTGATCTATTTTATTTCTCTCTTTCCATTTATCGATTCCTCGTAAGATTGCATGCATTATAGATATCTTAAACATAAATGTCGCAAACAGTTAATAATTCCAAATAGTAAATTCATTAGACTCATAAATAAAAAGCATAATTACCAGGATATTTAATTGTTCAAACATTCGAGTATGCGTAATCATGTCGTAAGCCTACACAAAGATGGAAACTTTGGTGGTATAAACCCCACAGAAATTCACAGTACTTTACGTGAAGTTTATGGTGCAACAACAGTGGACAGTAATACTGTTTCTTGTTGGACTACTAGTTTCCGTAGTGGTTTTATGAGCATAAAGGATGATGCAAGATCAGGAAGGCCGAAATTATCAACCGATGAAAGAAGTGTGCAACTTGTGGCAGATGCACTTGAACAAAATCGCCGTGACATGTGAGGAACTTTCTGACATCAAATGGATTCCACCCGCGTCAATATACCGAATTCTGACAATATTCCGAATTCAGTGATTTACAGAAGAGAAATGTTTCTGTCCAATGACCCCCTCACTTCTTGACTACTGAATAGAAGCAGACACGTCTGAACAACGGTGCTGAAACAAAGATTCAACATTGAAGGTGAGGAGTTTCGAATTATTGCTACTGATGAAAAGTGGTTCAGAGACTTTGATTGGAGTTGAAATTACAATCAATCAAGTGGAGAGCTCAAAGACAAAAGAAAAAAATGGTGTTACCTTTCTTAATCAAAGGTTAAGCAGATGATGATATTTGCTTACGATCACCAAGGCATTATCATTACGGAAAAGGTTCCATGTGGAAGAAGAGTCACAGCAGCGTATTAATTGTGAATTTTTGCTAAAACTGCGCAGAAAAATGCACAAAACCCGACCGCAGTTATTCAGGGCGGGTCCACTGATTTTTCATAACAACGCTCGTCCTCACACCGCTAATGCTCTCCGTACAAAGCTTCGCAAATACTGTTGGAAAATGTTACCTCATGCTCCCTCCTAACATAAGTCCACCAGACTACGATCTGTTCCCAAAGTTGAAACAATGTATGCGTAGAGGACGGTTCCATGTCTGGAAAAGCTCTCTGTAGCTGTTACCCGAATCATGCGACAGTTTCACAAATATGGCGTCCTTGATGGAATACAGAAGCTCCAGAGACGTTGGGCTTCCTTGATTGCCAAGCAGGGAGATTATATTGAAGGTCTCTGAAAAGATCCTCCCCAAACAATAAACGTGTAAGTCACAAAAAAATTAGTGTGCATTACTCATGAAGTGACCCTCGTATTTTAAGAAAACTAAGATACTTAGTAAAGAACAATTTAATTAAAATAAAGTAATAAAATAAAAGACATAAACATAGTGAAAAATACATTTTAATATATATTTGAAAGTTTCAAGAACATTTAAGTGAATATCAATTTTGGACTACAAACACATATCTCATATAGGGCCTAGGTTTTCAATCACGGTAAAGCTGACAATCTAATTCTACGCTCGCGAAGCTAACATATTCAGCACTTGATAAGCATAATTTATATGAGTTTAACCAGATAATGTTATGTATTTACATAATAATTCAGATCTTCCATATTTAAACTAGATTATTTTCTTAAAACAATCATTCAATTCTATGGATAATCTTCCTTAACTTCAAACAATTACCATCTTTTTACTGCTACTGCTGTTATCATAAACAAGCATACTGAAACTAATCTCAACTAATCTTTTGTTTTATTTCTTTATTACTACTTATACTACTACTAGTTCATTAATTATATTGACTATTGCTACTTCACTACTCCTGCTTTTACTGATACTTGCCTACAGTATGTAGATACCTAATGATGTTGTGATTAAGAATAGGTCTACCGTTGAACTTTCTCAGGAAATGATTCAGATGTCATTTTACAACGAAAAATATTTTATTGGAATCAATATGTCAAAGCGTAACTATTAATTGTTTATTTTAAAATGAAAAGTCAGTATATTAATGTGCCTACATCATTTAAGATTCTGCTGTTTATTTCAATATACAAAGTATCATCAAAATATGTAATAACGCGGCGTGCTGTTCTATTACGTGATAATATCTCTACGTTTTTTTGCGGACGTGATCGTGGATGGCAGCACCTGGAAGTTTGGTTCAGCTTCCGACGAAGATCGTCTCGCGCGACGTTACGGAGCTGACTATTAGATCCGTTCGATGGGGTCTAGGAAAATTCGGTGTAGGAAATTTCGGTGTAGGAAGATTCGGTGTAAGAAAACTCGGTGTAGGAAAATTCGGTGTACGGAAAACTCGGTGTGGGTAAAGTTAGGTGTAAGGTGGATTCGGCGTAATACATATTGCATGTTACGCCTTACGATAGACTTCACACTGTGAAAACAAAAACGCCATAAAATGGACCGAATAAATGTTATTACGTACTTCAAGAAATGAAAATTTATTTTTTGCATTGGGTCGTCCGATAACTCTTACATGTCTTTTGGGGGATTACTATAATTTGTTTCCATCACACAATCAATCTGACATTGTCAAATATAAAACAATCACAATTATAAGTTCAGAGAATAGTTAAAGGAACAGAATTTATTGAAACAACTAAAAACACCTTCCATATAGTACACCATAGAATATATATAGAGAGGAGAAAGTGGTAGTATGGGGCAGTCTTTTATTCCTTGGCAGAAATCGGAAGTATTAAGGGAAAATGTATTGATTTAAGTAAGGTCCTATTGTCGTATGTCTAAGCATCATATACGAAAAGTTCCACTTTGAAAATCGCAAAACACCAGAAGTACGTATACAATAAAAAATTAAACATGCTTCAAAATGTACACCCTGCAGAAAGAGGTGATGATATGGGACAGATCATACATGTAACTAAAACATAAACGTATGGACAAAACTTGTAAGCAAATGCTTGCAGTGGACAAAATAAAGCAATGCAACTGCACGTAACAACTTTATGGAACTATATTTCGGTGTTAACTATAGATCAAGCGGAGAAATGTTTTCTACTCTGCCAGGACGAGAAAGAGTTTCATGAAGGACTGTGAATGGGGGACATACAATAAAGTCTCACTTGATAAAAATCACATACGAAAACACATCGCCTGCAGGCAGAGCACACGCGCCCATCTGCTACACACAATACATCGAATTCATACTTCACCAGGTTTTGAATTAGTGCAATTTACGCCACAAAACATGCATTTAGCATTTGCATAACCTATTCCTGTTTCAACTTTAATTGGAATTGATAGAACTGTGTCGTCTGAAGATATTGACATGTCTGAGTCGTCCAAATCAGATGATTGCTCTTTCTGGGTGAATTTACTACGGACATTCAAGTTTTGATTTCTTGTTTCTTTTCCCATTTCTTTCGAACTCCCTTAGGCGCTTGTCCTAACTTATCCATCGGCACATCCACAGACACCAGCGTGGCAACCTGTGAAATAAAAGAAGAGGTTATATTATGGGACACCTCCTACCTATGTGTCCCATAATACCACCTCACGTGTAGAACATTTTAACACAGCACCACTAACCTATCCATTAAATTATCAGATTCACATTACTACTACATTTAACTCACTACTATGTAGTACAGAAACACACATGAATTCTTTATTACAACTTACGTATTAATCAGGATATTTGTGTTGCAATCCTCCTCTACAGAAGTTTTCACTCGTGCACAAATTAATGTCGACTTTCCAGAACAACACTTCTTAACCAACTGGCGCCTTATGCCTTCTAGGACCTTCTAGTAGCCTTTTACATAGTATGACAGCACCACCAATAGAATGCAGTAATACTTCCAGACATACGCATGTGTCCCATTTTCCAACCCCGTCCTATACTACCATCTTTTCCTCTATATACATATGTAAGATGTAAAAATATATTGATCAAAAAAGTCTTAATTGGATGGCAATGTAAAGTAGGTTGGTTTATCAGATAATAGTTGTAGAAATAGCATTTAGATAATAATAGGAACAAAGGGTAAAATAATAAATAAAAATAACAAGTCCAGTAAAATATTTACTACGTCCTAAAAACACCTACAATATACCTAGGTACATTATGGATAATATCGAGCCTTGAGAGCACAGATGTCATATGTCCAATTTTTCTAAATATTGACTTTGTCAACTATTTCGCTAGCTTGATATCTGCTATGTCAGGTGCACAAATATCAGTCCACTATATCAGTCAAATATCAGTCAGGTGCACAAATATCAGGTCACAATTATAAGTCCACTATTAGTGGCTCCTTGGCAATACACAGTGAACAGTTGTTTCAAAACTCAAACTCATTGCTTTGCTAGAGCACACTTATCACTTCGAAACAGACTATCGAAAAATTTAAAAAACTGGACATATGACGTTTGTGCTCTCAAAACTCGATATATGCATAACAAATGAGAGATTCAGAATTATTTGTCAAAATGACAAATTTAGGCCACTTCTCACAAATATTGAGCGATGTTCCCATTTCCAAAAGTAGTTGCAAGCGACTGCAATCTGGAAGTGGTGCATTTATATTTCTTCTTACTATTATGGGAGTGACCTGCAAGTAACCGTTCAATTTGGAAGGTCGGTAACGTTTGCTCCCTTTGCAGGACATACAGCAATCTCCATATTGATGGATGGCTGCCACCAATGTGAGCGTCGAAACCCTTGCAATTTTCAACTTTACTCCTCCAGTAACCCACACTTATATTTGAAAGTAGAAAGTTTTAGAAGACACCCTCTAAAACAGCATAAAAACTTCAAATTAAATGTCTACTGCTAGTGACGGTCGCTTCGCTAAATCACACGGCCTTCAAATTCAACTAATTTCAAGATCACTATTTAAAAAAAAAAAAATCCTTATAGTAAACAGTAAAAGTACGTTCTACACAAATGAACTAATACACTTCTTTATCCTCAAAGTTAAGTGTCTAATGAATTTCACACTCTACTGCAATAAATCTTTTCTTTACACCGAGCATTACTCACACCGAGTTTTCCGTACAAAACAAATTTTCCGTGCACCGAATTTTCTTACACCAAGTTTTCCTACACCGAATTTTCCTGCTCCCCGTTAGATATGTTCTCTTATTGTAAACGTGATTTCCTGAATTCGTCTACCATGTCTGTCCATGATAATGTAAGGCAGGAATGTATCCATGGGAGGAGGCAAATAGCGGCCCGGTCCCTCCAAACGACTTTCTTCCCCCCTCCACCACCACCAAATAGAGAATTGGAAATTTGAATATTATATAAATTGTTCCCTTTTCCCATTATAAAATGAATTATCGAAACGTGTTCTCTTTGTGTTAATTAAGAGTTTAAATATCGAATTCCACTTCTCTAACGTGAGCAAATTCTCACATTCTGCAGTTTGACAATGAGCCGAAATTTGAAAGATAAAATTTGCCTACTTTTTCTTATTTAAGAGCGGAATTTTCGAAAACGCTTCAGTTGTTTTTTAATGAAAAGTTTATATACCGAATTTTATCTTCCCAATGTAATGTTCGAAAAAATTTTGAACCTCCTTTAAACTCCCTTAGGATAGCCCTACGCGTATGTATTTTTTTTAAAAAAAAATCCTTTCTTATCAATTGTTTTTATAACAAGAACGATTTGTCCAAATTTTTTGTCTATAGCTATTGTAGTATGGCCCTTCCGTTTATGAGTGAGCAGAGATGGAGTGGGTCAGTGGGTCAAGTTTTCTGAGTGGGTCATGGGTCAACAGCATGTGACCCACTGTGACTCACCACCCACCGTGACCCACTGCGACCAACCACCCACCATAACCCACTGCAACCCACCACCCACCATGACCCACTGCGACCCTCCGAGTCAGTCTGACCTACAGACTCACTCTGCTTACTGCATTGTAGACAGTAGTTTCTGAAGACTGGTAAATTTGTCTGTGTTTTACTTTCAAGACCTTCATTTCCCTTCCCTTTTCATTTGTTTCTGTCTACTTACCTGAGGTGAGTATATCTAAGTGAAAAAAAGAACTTCAGGCACTTTTGGATATTGGTACTTGCAACTGTAATAATAGCAATAGGACTTATACCACTACTTGGCTTTCGAGGCCTGTGAGCTTTTAGAGGAGCAAACTGCTGGAAAAATACATTTTTGAATCACTGTAATATGTAAATTATTATATTAAAAAATTGAATGTAACTATGTGTGCCTGATCATCACGGCTAAATTGCAAAGTCAAATGAAATGACTTTTGGTATATAGTTAGGCTTTAATCCAAATTAGGATGTTATATTCTTTCATTATAATAGCTACGCATCCTAAGGAGGTAGTGAGGATCCGAATTTTTGAAAAAAAATTGAGTATCTCGCAAGCCGTTAAACTTACTGAGCTGAAATTCAGTGTATTAACTCTTTATTGAAAATATTAACAGTATGTGTCCTAGCATTGTTTTTATTCTCCTTTATGGGGGAAGGGGGCACTTTCTATACATGGAAAATTGGTAATGAGTTGGTTTGTAAAAATGATCGAAAACGATCGATATCAGTTAAGAAAAAAATTCAGAAATCAGAATTCCGCAGAATTCAGTTGCGGAAGCGTATGCTTATTATATGGAGTGCTTACAGCACAGGGCAATCAACCCATAAAGTTGTGAGAAAAATAGACATAAAACTGTAAGCTTAATTACACGGAAATTTTAAGTTTGGATTGTACGCATAATTATATGGAAATTTTTACACTTTTTCCCCCCTTTAGGTTGGTTTACTTACCTTGATTTGGGACTTTCAAATTTCATCCTTTTTTCCACTGAAAAGTATCGATAATTCAACAAGGAAATAATTATACTATGATAATTTAATTAAAATTCATCGTAATTTCGCCCATGACAAACAGCAGTGTGGTAATTGAAGGTGAAGAAGGAAGGAATTTCCCATTCACCTCTGAATACTTCCCCGGAAACTCGTTCCCTTTTGCTTTCTAGGGGGGGGGGGTGAGGGAACTTGGTAATGACATCAAACTTTTATGTGTAATCACAAAAATTAAATTTATAAACATATAAGAAATCATCAGTTTATCAGGCTTTAATTGATCATTTATGCACAAGAATCCCTATCGAAGGTGTGGTAGATGAAGTTTCTGTTCTCCATGATTCGACATGGTGGGGTGCTGATTGCCACGGGTGCTGACTGCCACGGCCAATTATTGGTGCTGATTGCCACGACTGGCGCTGATTGCCAATATCAAGGTGCTGATTGCCACGATGGCGTGCTGACTGCCACGAGCCTGAGAGAAAGTTGGTAGACGTAACATTACCGGACGCCAAGAAGCATGAAAGAAATTTGATGAACCTTAGGATCGTGTTGTTCAGACCAACTTCTAACAAAGGTAAACAGGTCTCTGTATGTACACTCATGTCCAAAATGATTGTTGCATGACTATAAATATGTTGTTCTAGTAATGTAATTTGATAACGAATTCGCCCGGTATTTCTTAGTATGTGCATAATCGGCAAATACAAGTATGTGATAAATTTCATGTCAAAAGAGCAGTAAATAAGAACAATAAATCGAAAATAAAATTTTCTTGTTCATTCAGCAACATTTTATTTTACTCATTCTAATTTTCGTATTTATAATTCTTTTTCTATGAAATTTACCGCAAATATACATTTCCTGATTATTCACATAGTATCAGTATTAAAAGTACTCTGCAAAATCATTATCAAATTATACTCTTACAAGAAGACAGTTATAGATATGCAACAATAATTTTGGACATGAGTGTACTTTCAGTTTTGTCAGGGAGCGGTGCGTACAAAATTGGTACGATTTATGTGTTCTCACTTGAACTCCCTATGTCAGCATGAACTGTGTACAGCTGCGCAAATTGTTTCGAGCAGCTCTTGAAAGTTCCATCAAAAAAGCACTGCTGGCTGTACCTCACAAGGGAAGTTCAGGAGAAAGCATTCGCCTGCAGAGAAACTAAGCATGCCATTTGAAGCCCCAATTCATGCTGATTACAATAAGCTAATAAAATTCCTGTACGGTTGAGCACGGTTCGAGATATTCAACTTGGAAGTTTATATGAAAAAATGAGGACATGCGCATTTATACGCGTTAAGTACAACATAATTAGTAACGAATATTGACATACGAATTGAAAGCTATCGGAAGGAACAGAAAAAAAAGTGTTTTTCAGTAACTAACAGGTTTGTTAGATACAATTAGTCATTACCTTGTTCACAATAATCATAGGTTTAAGATGAAAATTGATCACTGTTGTTCTTCTCTTTTATGAAGAATTGAGGCAGTCAAAAGACTCCCTTGCACCATGAACATTTTATATGTGCAATTGCGTTGCATCTGTCAAGGGAACAGTTCGCAGAACCAAAGCAAAAAGCAAATTCGACTGGTGATTCAAAAGTTATAGGCCTATAATTTGTTCGTAACCTGCCTTGTAGAACGCAAACTGAAACAATCCAATGTATCGCGGTGATCGGAAGTGATTCGTATGGACACGAACTTTATTTTATTGTTTCGTTGGTACATTATAACATCCGGATGAAGAAGTTTCATACTATGTTCAAATCTCCTGCCATAATCTTTGATTGATCGGAATCAAAACACATCAAATGGTTGTACAAATCGTGTCAATTCTTTGGTATCTTCTCAACCATTAGGTCTTTGCCATCCGTTATGCAACTTGTAGTGGACAATTTGTCTGTGAATGGACCCCAGTGATCAAGCAATAACAAGTTCAAACCATCAGGCTTAGCCATGAGAGAGAATTCTTAACGCGTTGAAACGTGCATCCACTTATTTTCTCATATAAACTTCCAAGCTGAATATCTCGAACAGTTCTCAACGTACAGGAGTTTTATAACCTGTCGTAATCAACATGAATTGGTCCTTCAAATAACATGCTTATTTCTCTGCAGGCGAGTGCTTTCTCCCGAACTTCCCTTGTCAGCTGGCTTCAGACCATCATATCCATTAAATAATACAATAAAACAATTAATATAAACAATGAAATGTGCAAATTGTACATATAACAGAAAAGACAATCCCTTTATAAACATCCAAGTGTATGTCGTTCCACTTAGTGAGCAACTTTGTAACTTATAGGATGCTACATAGATTTGCTGTGATGATTACTAAATTAATCCCTACTAAATTAATTAATAATCATAAATTTAGTATGAGGGATTAATTCCTCTCTTTCCAAATACAGTTTCTCCCAGGCTCGTGGCAGTCAGCACGCCGTCGTGGCAGTCAGCACCTTCATATTTGCAATCAGCGACAGTCGTGGCAATCAGCACCAATAATTGGCTGTGGCAATCAGCACCTATCCATTCGACATTGCCAACTGACATGGTCGATATGGAAAAGATGTTGTATGGCGATAGAGAGATGATACTTCTTGCTGAGTATTTCAAAACTGACTGAGAAAAATCGTTATCAGACTTAAGTCTAGCAAGCAGATTGTCGATGAGGAGTTGCAGAAATTTCTACGTCGGGTAGAAGTATTATCAATTTCCACGTCCGAGTGCGAACCGGGATTTCCCGTTATGAATTTACAGATGACTGATATTAGAAATAGACTAAGTGCTCAAACATTGTCTAACTTGTTCATCAATGTTAATGGCCCACCGCTGGACAAGCTCAAAGTAGATTAGCTAGTTATTTCTTGGCTGAAGGATGGACATCATTCCGCTGCGGATGATTTACCACGAAAAAGTTCTGGAGGCCAACAGGAAATAAACCCGATTTCAGATTTGTTTTAAGTTGGCAAATTAGAGTTATGGAAAATGTATAGTCAGTGATTTATTTGTGGATTTTGTAGAAGGGGGGAATATTTATGCAAGATTGTGTTCCGTATAGCAGAACAACTTTAAAGTGTGGTTGGGACAACGTTGTTTTTAAACCTACCTACTTTGAAATTATGGTACTAGTTTGATAGGCGACCCCCAAGTTCATATTTTTTTCACTTTTTTAATGCGGTCTATAATGCGGTTTCCGACGTTGCACTACCTTCAGACGAAAGCCTGTTACTTTGTGTACCGGAATTACTTGCCTTTTCATCCTCAGGAGCTTTTCTTTTATTAAAATATAGTTCTAATATTCATCTCCTTATAACGTGCTTGTCAACTGCAGTGACTGCTCACTGATGACTGAAAATGTTTATTATTATTATTATTATTATTATTATTATTATTATTATTATTATTATTATTATTATTATTATTATTATTATTATTATTATTATTATTATTATTATTGTGCTACTAAGATGAAGAATGATAAGCAGTGGTATCAGCTGCAAGATTTTCCTTCTAGAAACAATTCTATAAACAAGACCAGCATAGTTCGCGACAACAAATATACTAAAAAAGTAAACAAAAAAAGTTACTAGAACATGAAGTTGACTCATTGTACTTTAAGACAGATTGTATAGCGTAAGAAAGGTGGAAAATATCTTCCCAGGCTGGGAAGACTAAATTAAACTTAGAGACAGGGAAACCAAAACTTAGAAGGGGGGAAATTCCCAGGCTTCCCTGGCTACAAATAAATCCCTGTGTATAGTTGTATTACTAGTGGCTTATTTGTGTTATTCAACTTCGTGCCTAATTTTTAATAAGTCTCTTCTTTGCTTTTTATAAACTAGGAATGCAATGGATATACCCGATTGCAATGAAATGAGCTGAGCGAGCTTAAACTACGTAATCAGGAAGCGTTTTTCGGTGATTATTCCTCGATGGTACATCGGATTTTTGATTTTGACCTATGTTGTCACTCAGCACGACATACTCTATCAGCGTGCTAAGTTTGGTTGAGATCGGCCAAACGGTCTAGGAGGAAGCGTTTTTCGGTGATTATTCCTCGATGGTACATCGGATTTTTGATTTCGACCTATGTTGTCACTCAGCACGACATAGTCTATCAGCGTGCTAAGTTTGGTTGAGATCGGCCAAACGGTCTAGGAGGAAGCGTTTTTCGGTGATTATTCCTCGATGGTACATCGGATTTTTGATTTCGACCTATGTTGTCACTCAGCACGACATACTCTATCAGCGTGCTAAGTTTGGTAGAGATCGGCCAAACGGTCTAGGAGGAGTTCGCGGACAACCAAACGGCTAACCCGAGTATAAGAGCTCAGCTTCGCTCAGCTCAACTAGGAATGCAATGGATA
This sequence comes from Thermobia domestica, assembly GCF_964235325.1. Taxonomy (NCBI): domain Eukaryota; kingdom Metazoa; phylum Arthropoda; class Insecta; order Zygentoma; family Lepismatidae; genus Thermobia; species Thermobia domestica. The sequence goes on along the minus strand of NC_137465.1, from coordinate 171,384,196 downwards.
TACCCGATTGCAATGAAATGAACTGAGCGAGCTTAAACTACGTAATCAGGAAGCGTTTTTCGGTGATTATTCCTCGATGGTGCATCGGATTTTTGATTTCGACCTATGTTGTCACTCAGCACGACATACTCTATCAGCGTGCTAAGTTTGGTTGAGATCGGCGAAACGGTCTAGGAGGAAGCGTTTTTCGGTGATTATTCCTCGATGGTACATCGGATTTTTGATTTCGACCTATGTTGTCACTCAGCACGACATAGTCTATCAGCGTACTAAGTTTGGTTGAGATCGGCCAAACGGTCTAGGAGGAGTTCGCGGACAACCAAACGGCTAACCCGAGTATAAGAGCTTCGCTTCGGTCAGCTCAACTAGAAAGTAAACTACTTTGAATAAATATTCATAATAATTGCAGTTATGCATATTCGTAACTTAAATTTAACGTGGTGTTTCAGTGATTACACAAATTACATTATGAATATACTTTATGGAGATGCTCTTACAGACAGTACCCGAGCACCTTTATACGCTATGGAAAACTAATTTTTCAAGCCTTTTGTGAGAAAAATACTGTGAACTGAGAAACCATAACCTTTTCCATATTGTGCAGGGGTATTTTCCTGTGAATAGAAGTTTCTTTTGGAATGCGTTGAGAAACTAACACTTGCAAGAATACTCTCTTAATACAAGTATATTTTAGGCACACACTAATTTTCCCCCTCGAAGTGTTTCAATTTCCTCACTGACATACACTTTACCATTTTATATCGTAAAGGTCAGATCCACCGTTATTGTAACAGAGTGGTGCTTGAGCGATTGACCGTAGAAATTCAAACTCCGATTAGTGACAATTTCACAGTCTTCTTTTATTAAAAGTGCAAACTCTTTAGTCAGTAGAGAAGAGGCCGTGGATCATGTGTCAGACTTGATGACGATGGATTTTGGTGAATCAGAGTAGGTCAAAGTGGATGAGAGTGGTTCATGGTGGGTGGTGGATCACGGTGAATGGTAAGTCATGGTAGGTGGTTGGTCAAAGTTGATCATGGTGGAGGGAGGGTCAGTGGGTCGTGGGTCACGATGGGTGGTGGGTCAGTGAGTCGTGGGTCAGTGAGTCGTAGGTCAAGTTTTCATTGACTCACGCCAACTCTGTGAGTTACTTATGTGCAACAGTAACCTATGGCTCTGAAAAGAAAAAATCTAAACAACGTCAACACATAGGCTATAATAATTATGAATTTCTCAAATACAATAATTGACTGTTTTTAGTTAATGCTAGCACGAAGAGTAGCCCCGCAAAGGACTACCTTCTTTATTTGATGTATTTTCTTATAATTATAATCAGTATGCAATATTTCATCACCGGTTTTAGCTACATTGCAAGTTTGTGCACATATTAATAAAATGGTTTGATTTTTTCCCTGTTTCTTCAATTGTCATACATTCTAAAATTTTGATACCTGCAATTCTTAAATTCACAGAAATAAAATTTTATCTGCCAATAAAATCAGAACGTCAGAATGTTCTAGTGAGAGAGTGGATGGGCTTTAATTACCTTTGGACTTGCCCATATGAAAAGTTCTGCCTGTTTGTGCAAACTCATGTGAAAAGTTCTGGCTACCTCTATGCAGGTATCTATAGGATAACAAAGAATATGATTTCGCTTTATAATATCACAATTTCGGAGTGCTGATGGTTAATAATCTAGTACAGAAATTCCCTCTTTAATACAAAATTCGAGTGAAAATGATGGAAATTCTTAACTTGGAGAAATCAGTGACTGATAACTGATAATGTATTAGGTGAAATGGGAAGGCACCTAAATGTAGAAAGGGAACTCATCGCTTTTCCCCAATAATTTTGAAATTTTGTACAAATATTCTTCGCAGATTCAAGACTAGGGTAGCCTACGAAAGAATTGAAGCTGTCTCGTCTGTTTCTTTTGGAAGAACCCTGTCTCGACTGCTACCTCATTGCCACATCTCTTCTCGCGGACAACCCTACTCTGGACTTCAGATTAGACAAAATGTTGTGAACTTCAACATTTAAAGAGAATGGAATGGTCAGTTAAGTTTTCTCGCTCTAGAAAGTTGAAATTTTGTACAAATGCTCTCTCTATATAGGGTGTTTCAAAACAACACCGAAAAAGTTTGGGAGATGATTCCTAACACCAAGATAACACAAAAAGTATAGACCAACCTGGTGCACAAATGCTTCCTTTCGGAGTTACAGGCTGCCGTATATATATAAGAACTTTAAAGGCCCATAGCTCCAAAACTATGGGATCTACCGTAGTCGGGTCAGGACTTCACTTAGGAAGTGGTATATAGCCTATCCAAGTTTTAGAGCCCTGCGGTACTTCCGCAACAATTTTTATGTCAATGCTATCATGTCGTTCGATCTAATGTTCTAAGAAAGCTTTGTTAAAAAATTGGTTGCAGACAACGCAAAATGAGAGTGTGTCTTATCTTGTTGCAAGAATACTTTGTGGAAGATAATAGTTCTTCCATGATGCATAGTTCGTGAATGCTTCAAATTATATGACCGTAGCCAAACTCCCTATATTAGTTCCTAAGTGAAGTCTTAACCTGACCACGGTAGGTTTCATAGTTCTGAAGCTATGGGCCTTTAAAGTTCGTTTTTTCATGTTTTCGGCAGCCTATAACTCCGAAGGGAAGCATTTGTGCACCCAGTTTTTTTTTTTTTTTTTTTTTTTTTTGTCTTATCTTGGTGTCAGGAAACACCTCCCAAACGCTGTCGGTGTTGTTTTGAAACATCGTGTATACACACCCTAAACTATGGAGCTTTGAGAGTTAATACTCGCAGAATAAGTAGGGAACAATAAATTCTCCATTATCAGTTTATTTTGAAACGCTGAGCATATAGACACGAAATTTGTGTAGAATATAATGTATTTTAACACACAATAGAGAAGTTGATTTTTAAATATGGGAGATGGAGTATTTTCAGAAAATAAATTTTGAGAGGATAAGAATTTTCTTTGATCATTTCTATAGGGGGTCTGATAGAACCTTCTCATTTCGGGACAAAAATGATTTAACTTCGTCTTAAGTTGTAAAAAATATATATTGGCACCGCTAAGGAAGTTGATTTCATAACGATGGCATCAACTAAGAACACTGTCTAACGATTTGCATGAATTGGGGTGGGTCCACTGCTACGGGGTATGCAAGAAAACTATTTGACTCGATCTTGGAATTATAAAATGTTAAGATGTTACTAGGATAATAATGCATTGAGCCAAAGGACGATTGAAGGTTGAGCGACGGAGATGAGTCGAATGCGTCAGCTTTGGACGTCTTCTCTTCTGTCAGCCAGTCTGTCTGACGCCCGCAAATGACAACGTTTTCGACCAGGTATTATTTTGCGCTCTTTGATCGTCATTTTACAGCTGTTAAAGCTGCAACAACAAAACTACATAGACAATCTCTCTCTCTCTGAGTCTTTCTCACCCTCTTGCCTGGTTTCAGGGGAACCAAGCCTCGGAGCTAAACCGCGAGGCCATATCGCTCTCATTGCAACAACTACACAAACCACCCACTATTTCCCTCTATTTCCCTCTCTCTCTCTCTCTCTCTCTCTCCCATGATTATTGCTACAATTTCCTCCCTTCCACATCCGATCGCGATGCTCTTCCGCCAGTCGCCCCGCGCAGACAACAAAACTCACATTTTGTAGTGTATACCGCAGCTCGCCCCAAAGGTATAATAATAATATCTGTTGTGCTCGAAACACAACTGGCAATCAATGTTTGTGTGCTATACCGTTCAATAACTTTCCGAAAATACGGGTTGAGTTGAGAGAGAGGAAGATATAAAAAAAAATGTGGAAAAAACAATAATCACAGTTTCTGTTTTCTATGACCCACGATCCGCTCAATATTTAGGTGCTATTGTAGTTATTTTAGTCATGTTCCACAAGTCTTTTTTTCTTTCTTTCTTTTTAATTTTCAAACCATACTTATTTGTGACTACGTATTGTCTATGGACCATTTCACAAGATTTTTATAGGCAAAAATAATATTCATTACTGCATCTTTACGCTGTGTAAGTTCGTTCAATTTTCTCTTGTTTCTTTTTTACAGTTTATATTCGATAGCGTTGAAAAGTAGTTCTTCAATTGTTTTTAGGGATACCATATGATAGATATAAAAAAGAGGACATTTTTATATTTCTAAGATGTATAGCTATATAAACAATATATAAACGCAAGGCTCGTACCAGGAACTAACCAACGGGAGTATTTTTTTTAAGAGGGAGTAGGCTAATTAAGTGTACTTCACATTTTTGATAACTTATTTTTCTGAACATATATTTATGTATTACGTGGACTGAAGATAGTCACAGAAGGCTAAGTCCCTCTAGCTACGGGCTTAACGAAACCTTTCATGACATCGCGAGAAAATAAAATCTATATTTTTATATGTAAATAAATCTATCGTATTTTTTTCAATTAAAATTTATACGGATTTAATCGATTGTGCATTAGATGGACGGATTGCAATAAACGTTTCATCCTCCCCTTCTTCATCCGTAGTTGTACACAATATACACCGAAATGAAAAGCGGTACTACTTGTATCATTGAAATAGGATTATATATCTGTAAGTCCAAGAGTAAGAAAGTAAGAAAGAGTAAGAGTAAGTAAGAAAGCAACCAAAAGTTCCCATTCTCTTTTAACTGTTTTACACTTAAGAGTCTTCATCCCGGCAAAATTAAAATACCGCTAATTTTACAGTAATTATGTGATATCTTCTAATAGATAAAAGATAATCGAAATGTGGAAGAAGAGCACCCTAGACAATATTATTTTACATGAGAAACCGTTATCACGACTCACTTATCTGCTTTCGATTTCGAGCCATTTTGAAAATCGGCATTTATTTTCGTGTTTCTAAACAGCTGAAAACGGAAAGCCACTAGGTGACTTGTGATAACAGTACCTCACGAAAAATAATATTGTCTAGGGCGCTCTTCTTCCATATTGCAATTATCTTTTATCTATTTGAATATTTCACATAATTACTGTAAAATTAGCGGTATTTTAATTTCGCCGGGATGAAGACTCTTAACCGAAAAGTCTGTTCTGCAGTTCTTCCAATAATGGTTATTTCTACCCGGAGCTTAGAATTTCCTCTCTAAAGATTTTCAATGTATTAAAAAAAAGTTTAGTTTGCATTAACACCCTTTGTTCCTCGGTTATCCACAATAAATTTGGTCTGAAATCATTCTTAATTTCTAAAGATTTACAGAACATATTTCGTAAATTAGCTTGCTGTAAAGAAAGGTAACTGAGATGCTTTTACAATCTATAGTTTAAAAAAAAATCCAGAAAGCTATAGATGAAAGGTCCTTGATGTCCAAGGTTACCGCAAATAAATAACCTTGACAGAGAGACTAAGAAAACGTACACATCTTTCCCTGTCATTAAACATTACCCAGGAAGAAATTATTAAGATGTTGTAACAATCAAAAGATTCTTGTTAGTCAATAGAATCTATGGTAATGTTCTAACTTGGTAGATTATGCTATAGTGTGAGAGAACCTTTCAAATAAGCGACCTTGAACTTTTTCCTGCAGAAAACGTGAGTTGTGAATGAAAAAGTGTAGTTACTTGCAGATATGAATATACTAAAACGTTAATATCTATATAAGTGTATACTGAATCTTGAGTTATCAATTGTGTCGGCTGAACTTGAGGAATGTAAATTAAAAAGCGTGCAAGTGTGAAATGTAAGTATTATGCACCTTTGACGCCGCGGAGGTATTTGATAATGAAAGTTTTGGAAATATCACGATTTAACAGTATAATACAACAGTTCAAACTAGAAGAAAAATTTGCAATACACCGTAACAATAGAAAACTAGGGTATTAACTGCATTAAGCTTCCTCGATCCTATTTCTTAAATTCGATCTTGAATTCTACTTTACAGTAGAAGTATTGCCGAAATATATATTTATGATATACTTAGTAAAATGCCTATTCTTCACACGGAAGAATGTGATTTACGGAAACTATTTGAAAGGTAAAGTTTGAACTTACATTTTCCCTTAGAATACATATTTGAAATTGAAATTATAAGAATACGAAAATGAAATGAAATCTTTGAGTTTTACGTCTCACGATTATGCCAGCTAGGCTAAAGGAGACGGTGATAATGAGAAATGAATTAAATGGTGGAATGAAGAAAGTGGGAGGGGAGAAAACCGAGGAAACCCACGTATACGGTGTTTGTCCACCACAAAGTTCACTTGGCGGACAGTTGAACAAAAAGGGTAATTATTCAAGAATTCATTTCAAATAGATTCACCAAATTTATGGAAATCGTTAGACAAAATCGTTATGAATACAAATTCGGAATTTAGAAAATGGTATAAATTATTTAAAGGTAAAATTTTGGAAAATATTGGAACATGTTTTCATTTACTTTTAATGAGAAATTTAGATACTGGATTTCATCGGCCTAACTTAAGAAATATATTTCTAGAATATGATTTGAACTACTTTGCTCCGTCGTGCCTTAGGATACACATTTATATGAACATCACGTGGTAAAAACACAGCTTGAGGCAAGAAATCAATGTTGAAAATTTCATTCCAAATGGTTCAACTTTTTTTTTTGTTTTGTTTTTTGGTGATGATATAGCAGACACCATCGATTTAATTATCATTTATGTATCTAAACCAGCATGTGCAAGAGTCGGCCCTTGAGTCAGTCCCGGCTCACTGAACCCTTTCATCCGATCCGCTTGACCCCTTATTGAAAATATACTTCTTACATAATCTCGAAAATATTTCCTGGATAACTGATATCCACCTTGGAAAATATCATCCAGTGTACCATGGAACATTAAATGACTAGTTCAGAACATGAAGAATCAAATTCCCTACTAAAATGATACCGGTAAATAAATATATTTTTCTGCTTTTAAATAAATATTTTGGTTACTGTTATAACAGTTGTTTTTTTCAACGCTCCTGTGATGTTAGTGCACGATGAAAGAGTTTCTCCATTACGCATAACCACTCGATTGTAATGAAAATGTTATACATTGTCTCATGCGTCCTTCGATGCCAGTAAGTCCTCTGCGATTGGCCCACTCCCTGTTCCAACTTGCATCAACCTGATTTAAATTAACAACATTGTAGCCATTTTCGAAAACGACGTTTTGAAGAAAACTCACTTTATGAGCAAACACCCTTTTTGGGATTATTCGAGAAAAATATTTCTCATATTGTAAAGTTCGTAAGTCAAAGTCCGTCTCCCCCATTTGGGATAATGTATAAAATGTCTGAGAGATAGATAGAAATGAGATAAAACGCATTTCCTAAAATTCGGTACATACAAGAAGGTGATGCAGTCGTCACTACCCTCAGCGCTCGCCTTTATTTTCCCGGCGTCGAAGATACCCAATTTACAGAAACTGGGTGAACCCTCCGAACAGGAAGAAGATAGAATGAGAAATAATATTTGTCCACTCCTGAGACAGAATTCAGGCCACCAAGTTGATAGACCGCTTACAGGCTACAGCATTAGTAAGCTTACATTGTATTTATTTCTGAAATATTTATATTAGAATATTTATTACTGCTGGAACTTTGTTTATATATGCAGTTGAAAAATCGACCGATCTAAACGCACCCCACCACTCTCTTTGGGAAAATAAATCATACGTACTTATCTATATATATAAAAGAGAACGCACAAATCCTTTGTTCCCTCATCACGCTAATACGGCTGAACCAATTTCTTTCATTTTTGGGGGGTTATTAGGATTTGGACCCTAGATGGTTTTTATCATATCACTTTAATTTTTAATTACCAGTGTCTTGAGATAATTGACCATTCAAGTGTCCATAACGTACAAATCCTTTGTTAGTTCATCATAGGTAAAAATAAACGTATTTATATGCAACCCGCATGACCGTGTCACTCGGCGGGTTAACATAAATGACAGGCGATATAATGTTAACATTTACTGCAATCTACTATGGTTTTTATCATATCACTTGAAAGCGAAAAAGTAAAAATTATCTAAGTAACAAAGTTTATTGCGTTCCGGGGTGACCGCAGCAAAGCGGGGCGGGTTAACATAAATGACAGGCGATATAATGTTAACATTTACTGCAATCTTCTATGGTTTTTATCATATCACTTGAAAGCGAAAAAGTAAAAATTATCTAAGTAACAACGTTTATTGCGTTCCGGGGTGACCGCAGCGAAGCGGGGTGAACGCTGCTAGTAATTTATAATAATATTGTTAATTAAACATTTATTGACGAGATATGAACGAACTCGTCATAGGGATGCTCCAAACTTTTGCCTAGATAGAACTCTGGATGATTTCTACTATATTAAGAGAAATGGCTTGTAGCACATTGTAGGATTACTAATGGAAGCATTTATGAAATAAGAAGAAAATTGGACCAATTTTCTAGAAAATCGTCAAAACATCCTCAAAATGTAAATTACTCTTTCTGGATTTTCTTTTCAAGGTAAATTACTTATGTCATGTTGTGAGGTTATTTTAATAAAAATAACCTTATTAATGACACAGAAAAAAATTGTATGTGGCGTACGTAAAATCGTATGTTACATTTGTAAATCCTGTAGTGTTTGGACATAACATACAACAAACGTGTAACTGAAAACGCATGTTTTATAATACTTTCTATATAAGTGTTCCATCTATACGTACTTTCCGTATGAAACAGTATAGGCGGTCAGGATCTCACATACAAATGGACGTATATAACATTTAGCTGACGAAGGTAACTTAAGCATATGCATGTGATATACGGAAAACTGTTAGATGTCAGACATCCTGCAACGGCATGATGCAACATCTAAGGACAGTGCATATGTAGCATACGCATAACGTATGCTCCCTACTGATTTCTGTAGTAAGCAAGAGGATTCCGTATATTTGTACAATATACCGCTGTCCGGAGAACGGATTTTTCTCAGCGTAATTAATTAATTAATTACGAATACATTCATCAGCGTTGTTTTGGAGAAAATTCGTGCGGACAAAATTCCCTTTATCAGTGAATTATCATTTCTCAAATTTAGGGAGAGAGAAATATTTAACTATTCCCATGGGGGCCCAAAAAATTTTTCTAGGGGTGGGCATTTCATGGTTGCTATATTACGTCTGGTATTTAATATAAAAATATACGTGGTTTACTATATTACGTATACATTTTCGTGAGCCATGGTAAGGGTTCGGGCCCAACCCTGTCCTCCCCTTCGGGCGCCCATGAGTATTCCATATTGTAGTGTTGTTAATAAAATATTAAATACGACTCTTTGGAAATTTTCTCAGGAAAAAGTTATTCAATATCATTGGATACAGACAAACATACTGTTAATGTGGGCTCCGAACCACGAATAGATTTTAAATCAAGTGTAGTTAGCAGATGTACAGACTTTCATGAAAGATCAATCCTTCATAGTATAGACCGTTTCCTATGAGCCTCGCTTTGAATTGTTAATGAAATTGTATTCGTTTTATTTGAAATCATCAAAAGAGTTACCATTAAAACAATGAAAATTTTAAAATGTATATACAATTATCAGTGGCGTATTTAGGATTTTGTTTCGGGGGATTCTCCTGAGTGAGTGTATATATACTGCGTCTATGTAGGTATATAGTTATTATATATACTATATAAGGGTCTTGAGCCCGATAGCCAACCCCTAAATACGCCACTGACGATCATTATTTACAATATCTTTTGGATCATGATAAATATAACATTGTGAATATTGTCGAAAGCAATATAAAATGTAGCTAGAGGGTCAACCAGTTCTTTTCGCCAGAGGGTAAACCAATAGGAATTAGAAATACAATTATGCTCCATTTCTAGATAGCCTAGGGTTACTTAACAATGAAAGAAATAAGGAGAAACTATTATGGGGGGTCGTAGTTGATTGCTATTAGAACACAAATAAACTGACAAAACACTACTAAGAAACAGGATCTTTTCCCCTTCCTCTAGTCCTTAGATGTTCTATAAAAGAAAATACCGCTCGAGAGCGGAAGTGGCACATAAAGAGCCATCATTTCTTTCTGTTATTATTTTATTGACAGCTTCGTATCGCCACGGTCACTTTTCAAGCAATTGATGAGGAATCGGAACAGTTTACGCTAAAGAACTGGTTCAGTGACGAAGAGATACATGTGGATGACCAATTTAATTAAGAAGGTTTTAAAAAAAAAATACGCATATTGTGGCAGAATTGTAACAAGTGGAAATTATGATGTAAAGGATATCTTTGAAAATTTAAGGCGAGTGCTTCAGGGAAAAAGCAGCAGTATCATGGGTACACGGCGTAAAAAAAATGTGAAATGAAATATTTCGGTTTAACGTCCTACGAATATACCGGTTAGACTAAGAGAGACGATGATTAAGGCAAATGAATGATGATGGAAGAATTGATGGAATGAGAATAAGAGAGGAAACGAGAGTACTCCGAGAAAACCCACGGAGAAGATGTCCACAACAAACTTCGGTAGCGTACGTTTATTGTTAGCGTACTGGGCTGCGGAATCAGACGTCGTGAGTTCGATTCCCGCCCAGAGTAAGATTTGTGAATCTTTTCAACCAAAATAATGAATTCATATTTTTTAACTTCGATAAAAATTATTTATTTGTTCATATTTATTAATTTGCAAGAAAATACAAATGGCGACAAAAATGGTTTAATTTTGTTGTAAATAACCATATGAATTCTAACTCTAATAACCCTATTACTAAGAACCACTTCATAAAGCTAGTTTGCAAAACAATTATCGAAATTTGTATTCTATGTAACTTCCAAAAAGTACTAATTGAAGTTAAAACGTATGGAATTTATTTCGAGAAATAAAGGATTACCTTGAACGGAAATCGAACTCAGAACCTCTGACTTTGTAATCCAATACGCTAACCGTACGGCCACAGAAGAAAAAACCGACGTTTTGCATTTTCGTAACGATTTCGTACACCGCCTTTTCTTGTGTGTCGATTCAAGCGCCATCTGCGAAAACACTGTTTTCAATTTTGGGCAAAATCACTGTCACTTTTTCTGGAGAATCCAAATGTGCAATAAGAAATAGGGGGGGAGGGTTCTCATTTAAAATTTTAAAGTTATCCCCCCTACCCCCGAAGAGAGTGGAGATAGGAGGTTGCGTTTGGTATCATTCGATAGTTTTTTAAAAGAAAACTATTATTTAACACGTGTTACATTTGCTATACTTCGCGAGATATTCGACAGTTCCGGGATTTTCTCCGCACCCTGTATATATATATATATATATATATATATATACAAGGGCGGATCCAAGGGGGGAGGGCTACGGGGCTATAGCCCCCCCTTGACGCTCAGGTTTACACTGGATAAAATTGGCTTCAATTCTGCTTTACACTGGATAAAACGGCAAATTATGGTTTAGACCCTCCCTTGATCATATCCTGGATCCGCCACTGTATATATATATATATATATATATATATATATATATATATATGTGTGTGTGTGTGTGTGTGTGTGTGTTTTAGTTTAACGTCCCATGGCTACGCACTTTAGGCTAAAGAAGACAAATGATTAATGACAATTGTAAAATTAATTTTCTGTTCTCCAATACCAGGAATCAGATTCCGGACCATGTGTACTAAAGGCATAAACGCTAGCCACTACACTACCGATACGGATCAACTTATTTCTTATCTTCGTCTTTTCCCATATTTATATGGGATCGGTCGGCGTTCCTGTCTTTAATTCTTTCCTGCCACTCTTTCCTATCCATCCCCTCTTCCTCAAACCACCTTTCCTTATCAATCCTTTCTCTTCACACCACACATCCATCTGAATGTACTCATCTGCTCCTCTTTCATCTTCATTCCTGATGCGATACTGTATATATAGTATTATAATATGCAACTTAATTCGTTATCATACAGCACCCTGCCCATTCTTCTCCAGTTTAGCCAGCCAGATTGTATTGTGTGTTGGATTCCTTTACGTAACCCTCCATCTTAGTCGATGTGTGTCAAAAGTCCCCTGACATAGGCTAATTCTGTTATTATTAGAGTTACAACAAAATATAAGAGGGGAAACCGACTCCAAATGTGATGCTTTTAATCTAAAGATTTTTTTAAAAAAATCGGATGAGCCGTTTGGGTTGTACACTCTTTATGAGCCCAATATTAAATGAAAATACAACGTTGCCATTTACTTGGACCCACAACATAGGGTTCTAAGTGAATGACGTTATTGTCTTTTACGGTAACTTACCAATGGCCAGCCCAAATTTGAAACATGCCCCCATTCACTTTATGTTGTGGGTCCAGGGAAATGACAACCTTGCATTTTCACTTAACATTGGGCACATAAAGAGGGTACAGCCCACACGACTCGTTCGATTTTAAAAAATTCTTTCACTTTAGATTGAAAACATCATATTTGAGGACGGTTTCCCCTCTTGAATTTTGTTGTAACTCAGGTAATAAGAGTTACCTTACGTCAGGGGATTTTTGAAACACCTGTATACGCTGTTCATTTGCAAACTTATCCATTGTTGTTCCTAACAATGGCGTAGATGCTCCAAACAGTTACACACATGCTATTTGTAAATAAATCATGTTCCACATCAAACCAGAAAGGCTTATTTTGAATTTCAGAATATAATACAGTGAAACCTCTACTAACGGACACCTCTGTAAAGCGGACACCTCTCATAACGGACATATTTTGTAATCCCCAAACACTGTAATAGGAAAAAACATGTTGACAAACCTCTCTAAAGCGGACACTCTCTAGTACGGACACGGACAGTCTTTTCTGTATTATATAGGTATTATTTACCTCCATATTACGGACACTTTCTCTAGAAACAAGTTGGAAAGTACAGAAAAAATACATTTTCAGAAATGCATACATGTATCACCAAGGAAGCATTGTAATAACATTTTTCCTCGTCAACTGGCTGTTCAGAAACTCAGATGAAGCGTCTTTGTTTAACAACACCCTCATATCCTTTGCTTGCATTCCACTCCCACCCAACCTGTTTTAGAATTAAAAGTGATTGACAGTTGCCTGCCATTTGGGATGACACGTCATTCTACTGTTCCGCTGGAATCAAGCAGAAGACATGTTTGGTATTTTTTGTCCGTGTATTCGCATATTGTCTTAGTGCCCCTATTTGTAGACGGAAATCTTTTTAAGTCATTCTGCATTGAATAAGCAATAATGTGTAAGTTGTTGTGAGCTTTCGAAATGCCACGAGAAGCGCTAATGTTAAAATCGAATTGATTGGATTTTCGAAGAATACTGAGGTGTGCGAAGGATAGCTGAAAATGTTTGTATCGGTAAAACCCAAGTACCTGAGATAATATAAAACCAAGACAAGTTAATAAAGTTTGGTGTGAAAATGACAGTGAAAATAGTGTATCATTGCTTTGAACAAAGTTGGTGTGCAAATGAATGTTTTTATAGAGTGCGGAATGAAAAAGAATCCTGTGTTAGGGTCGATGCTAAAAGCTAAGAATTTGAAGGTAGCAACAGAAATGAATGTTTCAGATTTCAAAGTCTCGAACGAGTGGTTAGAGAAGTTTCGGATTAGACACAAAATTTCTTTCAAAGCGATTTGTGGAGAATCCGCAGATGTCGACATGCCCACAGTCATAGAACGGTTTGATAAATTACCTTCAATAGTTTGTAATTACATACCACCTTATTTACTAATTTATGTAAGAAAATATCGAAACCTCTCTAAGACGGACACCTCTCTATAGCAGACAATTTTTGATTCCCCACGGCTGTCCGCTTTAGAGAGGTTTCACTGTATCTTTATTTAACATTTCTTTTTATTTGAATCGTTCTGCATACAGTAGGCTATAATGGTTTACGCTTACCGCAACTGTTGCTCAAACACATTAAATTTATTATTATTACTGGAGCGATATTTTAAAGAAACCTTACATGAAAGAAGACCGATGGGTAAGAATGTGAGAGAAGCCCATTAAGACATGTTAAACCAAGCCCAAAAACATATAAAAAGAACATTTAAGTTTTTTTAACATGGACATGGATTTTTATGTGTGGCAGTAATTGCAAGTTTGTTAGTTCTATATAGTGCTTACATTATTGCGATTCATGAGAGCTGAACAACACTATCCTTTAGAAAGGTTTGGAGTTGTTACATTTCAGATTAGATGGCGCCATAATCGTGATGTCATTTTCTTTTCTGTTTTAATTACACTATAAAATTGGTAGACTTAAATTACTATTTATTTATTTAGTGTTAGTAATGAGAAACTTAATAGCTCTACATTCCTTTTAATGGAAGAAAATTTAATTTTGAAAATAATTTTTAGTTTCTTTCATTTGTTTATTGCTATACACTAATTTAAACGGACAATGAAACTTTGATCTACGCGTTCATACGCGAAACTTTGAACTATGTTTATATATATATAAACGTTTTCTTAAAGATCTTTCCTTTTTCTATAGCAAACTGCAAAATAAATTTAAATTTGCATAGCAACTTATAAATCTTGTTTCGCATTTCCGAGAGCGAAAGAAAATTATTACTATTACTATTATTATTATTATTATTATTATTATTATTATTATTATTATTATTATTATTATTATTATTATTATTATTATTATTATTATTATTATGATAGGTATACACATGAAATAGATACTCTAACACTTTTTATGTATCACAAACCTGTATGATAATGACAAGTGAAGTTGAAAAAAAAAGTATTAACAATTCTTCTTCTTGGAGATCGTGGTGGCTTAGTGGTAGAGCGTGGGGTCCCTGGTTCGATCACAGCTCGTGCCAAGTGAATTTAGCGGCAGGCAAACACCATGTGGGTTCTCCCGTTCTCTTGGGTTCTCCCGTTTCCTCTCACTTTATTCATTCCACCATTCCATTCATTTCTCATGATTAGAGACCGGATGTTTAGGCCCTAAAAAGTTGCAAAATAGGCAGGCAAATAGGCACTTAAAGTTTCAAAAATAGGCAGTAAAATAGGCACTAAAATGTAACACGAAATAATGAAGGTAAATACTCAATATAATTTAAAAAATAAAGTCAAATTTTAGATAATCTCAAAGAATACAGAAACATATCTGTTTGTAAATATCTTATTTTACTCTGCATATGACAAGAATTTTAGAAATGATCCAAAAAATGGATCAAAAGATTGCGATCTTGGCCAAGAATTTTAGGAATAATAAAAAAGTGCATCAAAAGATTGCGATCTTGGCATTTTTTACGGAATAAGCACATCATACTGAGTTCAGTGATAGTTCGAGTTTGGCTATACTATATGTAGTTCTCCAGATATAAGGTGTATAAGAAAATTTTTGATTGAATGAAATATATTGGATTTCTTGGATAAGAGGTCACAAAATTTTTGAATTGCTCCTAAATCAAGTTTTCGTATTTTTTTTTCGTAATAAGCACATCATACTGTTTTAAGTGATATTTTGGGATTGGCTTCTCTATATGTAGTTCTCCATATATGGGGCGTACAAGAAAAGTTTTGAGTGAATGAAATATATAGAATTGTTTGAATGAGGGCACAAAAATTGAGAACGGCCCCTAACTCGAGTTTTCCTATTTTTTACGGAATAAATACATCATACTGAGTTAAGTGGTTGTTTTGTTTGGCTACACTATATGTAGATCTCCATATATATGGCCTATAAGAAAATTTTTGCCTAAAATATATTGGATCTTTTGTTCCAGAAACGAAGTTTGGCATGCATTCCATATATATATATATATATATATATATACAATGTACCGTATTATTTGTGGTATATATTTTCCCAGTGAAGTCTTATTTTGAAGAAAATGCATAGAATAGGCAACATTAGGCACTAAAGCAATTATTTAGGCAGTAAGGGGCGAAATAGGCAAAATAGGCAAAATAAAATTGACTTAAATAGAAACTATAATCTCCCATATAAACTTTAAAACGTTATTTTTGATCATATCTTTAATATTAAAGAATAGGCATTTTGCCTAACATCCGGTCTCTACTCATGATCATCGTCTTCTTTAGCCTAGCCGACACAAACGTGGGACGTAAAACTGAAAGATTTCAATTCTTGTTCTTCTACCCCTTTTTTTCCTAGTTAGTTGAGGTTAGCTTTTCGGATCTCTGTCCTCCACTTGTTTCTCTCTTGTGCCACATCCGTTCTTACATGCCCAAACCATCTCAGCGAACCCAAAGCTCCGTCAACGATTACCGAGCAAAGTAGCTCAAGTGGTAGAGTGTTGGCTTTGCATTTGGGAGGTCGTGGGTTCAATTCCCACTGCCGACTATCCTGATTGGGTTTTCCAGGGTTTCCCTCAATCCTATCAAGCAAATGCCGGGATGGTACCTACTAAAACAGGCCCTGGCCGATACCTTCCCAAATCCTTTCCATTGTTGTTGTTGTTGTTATTGTTAGATATCCAGTATAAAATGGCCTCAGAGCTCTATCTAGTAATTGTTAAATAAAAATTTTAAAAAATATTTAACTAAGGTGTATCTTTATATTAATTTACTTATTTATTTTCGTTACTTTTATCATTGTTGAAGCAAATAGTATTATAATCTTACTATTAAGTGTTAAGATCTATTACAAATACACAAAACTGAAATCTTCTCTTATCCTTTATTCTTACTCTATGCCTTGATTATCTTCAGAATCTGTTAAATCTATATCATAAACTATATCTGTTCATAAACTCACTATTTATACATATCTTCTAATCTTTATCGTATACTTCTAAACATTTATAATCTTCCACGTAATCTTAAATCACAAAATCAATCTCTCTTCCAACTGTATCTTATTTGCGTTCTATTTACACATACTAACTCCCATTTTCCTTAGCAACAGTTAGTTTCAAATTCGCAAGCACTTGTACCATTTTCTATTCCAACATTAAGTAAATACAATTTTGAAATCCAGAAGTTCAGAAGTTGAAAGTGAAACTTCAGGGGCGTCATTTAGGGGGAGGCAGGAAAGGCAATTGCCCCCCGCAAGAGTTTGAGGAATACATATACTTTAATCGATTGTAGTACAAAACGTGAAAGTTTTATGTCGGTGGTGCTCTTGTTCCCCTCAAGCGAAGTCTGAAATGATGCTCATGCTATCACTGTTTATTGAAAAGTAACAGGTTCACAGAACGGGAACTATGAATGAAATCACTGTTGGGTGGTATTGATACCTGGGCTGAAGAACACTAGAAAGAAAGAAAAAAAAGAAAGGATGGCTATTGGAACCGCAAAACAATTGAAAGTAGAGGGGGTATTGAGAGGTGGCTAATTAATGTTGTGAAAACGACTTCCTCTATAGAAAAGTAGCCTCAGGCGATCCGTCAAAAATAAGAAACGAAAACAAACCAATTTAGCTAAAAATGAACGTTCTTCTTTTGTTTAATGTAACGTTTTTCCTTTTATCTCTAAGGCGGGATGTTAGCCTTTTGGACAGCTATAAGTGTAGGGGCCTCTTTTATCATGTGATAGTTTACCTACCTCTGCCCTCCCTTATTCCTCCTCAAGTCTTTGATCTCGTTCCTAGCCGAGTCCTTGTTACGAAAATGACAACGGGGAATTATTTTGAAGAAAAGAAATCGTCAAAAAAGATGATGTCACAGGAAGTAACGAAAATGCATGAATGGAGTAAGACAAGGAAGCCACCAACAACGGTGTTGAGGTTCGCGGTATGCTGACCACGCGTTCCAAAATTATAAAATCGTCGGCAGGTCAGTTTAAGCTGGGAGAAAACAGCTGAAATTTTCTATGGCTTTTTTCTATTAAAGTGCACAGTGGTGTACATAAGGGAGTTCGAGATTTAGGCCCCTCCTTGAGCAAGATATTACGGAAGAATAAACATTTACTATATTAAGATATCTATATCGGACACCTGATGGAAGAGTGTTACAAATCATAAAATGAAAATTTTCAGTTATCATCGCTTAAAAAATAATAGAGAAGAGCATACTACCTGCTGATATTTTCTCATAAACGTAACTAAACAAATTAACCTCTATAGATGGCAGAAATACAAGTATTCTAGGAAGCGATTTTGGTACAATAACAAACTTTAAAAGTCATGTACCCACAAATGCGTAATTTTGACTTGTAACAGTCTTCTACTGGGTGTGCGATATGTACAAATTACATGCCATTTTTGTACATTTTTTGCTCATAAATAGTTATTCCTATGCTTTTAATGTCCTTGATTTCTTTTATTGCTTCTTCAATGTAAATATTAAACAATGATGATAATGTTTAACTCCTTTCTGAATTGCTCTTCTCCTCTCCTTTTACCTCAATTGTTTCCTTCTGTTCTTTCTTTTCTTTTAAGTTTTACGTCCCACGTTTACGCGGGCTAGGCTAAAGAAGACTGTGATGATGAGAAACGAATGAAATGGTGAAATGAAGAAAGTGGGAGGAAACGGGAGAACCCCGAGGAAACCCATGCACACCAAAAAGTTCACTTGGCGCGAGTTAGGGTCGAAGCAAGGACCCTATTCACCAGAGGTGAACGCTCTACTGCTAAGCCACTGCAGCTTCTCCTGTTCTTTGTACAGTTTATATATTATTCTTTGTTCCTTATAACTTATTCCTGCCTCATACTGAATTTTGAACATTTTGTTCCATTCTACATTACCAAGTGCATTTTTCCACGTTCACAAATGCTAGGAAATTTGCTATTTCCTCTTGATATTTTTTCTTATAACAATTCTGTTAATCCAAGGATTGCACAATACAATATCCCGGTACATCAATTATTTATTAGTTTCAGAAAGACCTATGACTCTGATAGGAGAGAAACATTTTACAACATATCTATTTGGAATAATTTGGAATAATAATAATAATAATAATAATAATAATAATAATAATAATAATAATAATAATAATAATAAACTTGTTAGATTAATTAAGATGTGTTTAAGTGAATTCCAATGTAAAATTCGAATAGAAAAATACTTTTTTACGACTTTTCACCTCGAGAATGGCCTAAAACAAGAAGATGTGATGTCTCCATTATTATTCAACTTTGTCCTGGAATACACTGTCAGGAAAATCAAAGGTAGCAACCAGGGCTTAGAGTTGAATGGCGCTTATAAAGTTATGGCTTAGCTGATGATGTAAATCTGTTACTGAATGATAGAACAATAAAAAGAAGTGTAGAGGTTTTATTAAACGCTATGATATAGGTTTATAAGTAAATGCAGAGAAAACTAAGTACATAAAAGTTCGACGTGATCCTAATACTGCAAATAACACTGTTCAACAACGAAAATGTAAATTGAACAAGATCAGCTAATTCTTATTGATTTTGTGGTGCTGATCACGAATTTGAAAGTTATTTTCGAATATTAGCTCTACTTTTCGTTTTACAGGCATGACTAATAATAACGCTTTAAAAATAAATATATTCGCTTCGTTTGGGGTAAAATGTTACACTGATCCGGCAACACTGGAGAAATATATGAACGCTTGGTTTCATTGTGTTCCTTATCTCAGTAGTGTTCTGCTATTGTTAGAAAAGACAGGTTTAGTGCAGTTATCAGCGTTTTGGGTGTGACGTTTGTGTAGTGCAGGACATAAAAATACAACTACAAGTATGCAAAAATACTGGTATTTCGAATGTATATTTTTAAATAGTTGTCGGAACTATTTCAAGTGACATTTTGAGGATTTCAATAAACAAAAATGCCGCGAAATTGTGTAAACAGTGCGGATAGATTCTGCTACGTGTGTGGGGAAGTGACATTTTCCTCACAAAAGCAGACTATAACACCACTAATAAGAAAAACCTATCAATATTACTTTGGTTGTAAAATTAGAGACCAAGATAAATCTTGGGCATCCCACATTGTGTGTAACACTTGTGCCAGCAATCTAAGAAATTGGATTAATGGGAAAGGGTGCTCAATGCCTTTTGCAGTGCCCATGATTTGGAGGGAGCCAAGCGACCACATCAGAGACTGTTATTTTTGTATGGCTCCTTCCGTCAAGAAGGGAATTTCCACGAAGAAGAAGCGGGCCTTGATCTATCCTAACATTCCTTCTGCAATGCGCCCTGTTCCACATGGAGAAGGACTACCTGTTCCTGACCCATCTAAAGAATACGATCTTTTTTCTGATGATGATCAAGAAGTTAAAGTCCCTGAATCAAGTACTTCGAAGGACCTTACGTTTGTTGTAGAAGAACCTCCATGTGAGCCACATAGACTTACTCAAGAGGAACTAAGTGATCTAATCAGAGACGCTTAAAGCAATGGAATTTATTGCAGGAAAAAGTAAATATTTCAGTGTATCGGAATAGGGAGAAGATGTTCACTTCATTTTTTACTATGGAAGACACACTTGTGGCATGTACAGATGTAAATGGTCTCATGAGGGCACTTAAAATTAATTACCAACTACGGAGTAGAGGCTCTTTATAGATTCGTCCAAGGTGAGTTTAAAGGCTTTTACATATTGGAAATGAACTTCCTTCAATTCCTGTAGGTTACGCAGTTCATATGAAGGAATCTTATGAAAACTTGAAACGTTTACTTCAAGCCATTAAATATTACGATTTTCAGTGGCTCATTTGTGGTGACCTTAAAGTAATAGCACTGTTGCTAGGTATGCAGTTAGGGTATACAAAGTATTGTTGCTTTATATGTGAATGGGACAGTAGAGATCGTGGATCTCATTACCGCAAAAGTGATTGGAGTACCAGAGAAACTCTTCAGCCGGGAGTGAAAAATGTGCAGCATGAACCACTGGTAGATCGTAACCGAATTTTGCTTCCCCCTCTACATATTAAATTAGGTCTTATGAAAAGTTTTGTTAAGAGCATGAACCAAGAGGATGAGGCCTATAGGTACCTAAGAGGACAATTCCCTCGATTAAGTGATGCCAAAGTTAAAGAGGGTGTTTCCATAGGGCCACAGATTAGGCAACTATTCAAAGATCACAAGTTCGACGAAATTCTCCAAGGTGAGGAGAAAGCTGCGTGGGAAAGCTTGAAGAGTGTTTATTCACAGTTCTTGGGAAGACACAGAGCAACAAATTACAAACTACTGGTAGCAAAGTTGTTATTGTGCTACGAAAATCTTGGTTTCAATATGTCTCTGAAACTCCACTTTCTTCATTCACATCTAGACTTCTTTCCCCTAAGATTGTGGAGCAGTAAGTGATGAACATGGTGAGCGTTTCCATCAAGATATTGCAGCCATGGAGAAGAGATATGAGGGAAAGTGGAGTTCTAACATATTGGCCGACTACTGTTGGACTATTTCAAGGGATGCTCCAGATGTAACCTACAAAAAGCAAGCCAAGCGAAGACGCTCAATATAAAATAAACATAATCCTGTACAAGGGATCACTTGAAACTTTTGTCTACATTGCAGTGTAGCTCTTGCACAAAAAGGTATTTGTACATATTTTTCATGTTTTGATGTTAATACTGATTTTTATTACGGAATTGTTAATGTTTAACTTGACCACGGTTACTTTATTTTCTGTATCGCTGTGAAACTGGTATTTGCGCAATTTTGAAAAAGGAAGTACAAGGGTATAGAAAGCTATAGGTTAGGGTACTTCTTAACTCCCCAGCTTATCACATCACAGTGAAATAGATATAAAAAAGTGAAATGTAGGTTTTTACAAGGATTTTGCTTAAATGTTCTATAAATATTAATACATTTGTATATATACAGCTACTGTTGTACAAGGGCGTTTTTTTTTCACAACCTGAGCTAAGAAAATTATTCTATTATCATTTCCTTTCATATTATGCTTAAATGAATGTAAAAATCGCAATTTCAAAGAATTTACATACTTTCGATCAAAATTTGTTGAACAGTGTAATGGATACGTTATGCTTTCAAATACGTAGGATCAACTCATTAACAGACCAAAACCATATCTACGAAGAAATTAAATGTCGATTGAAAGCAGGAAATTCGTGTTATTATTCAGTCCAAAATATTTTGTCTTTGCGAATCCTGTTGAAGAATTTGAAGCTTTAAAACAATATAAAACGATAGTTGTGGCTCGTGTACAGTACTGTACGGTTGGGAAATATGGCCGCTTACTTTGAGCGAAGAACGCAGACTGAAAACATTTGAAAATAACATCCTGAGACAAAACATTCGGATCCAAGAGAAATGGTAATGGGAAATGGCAGAAACTTCACAGCAATTAATTGTATAATTTATACGGTTTACTTAATATTGTTAATGTCATTATGTCTTGGAGGCTTAGATAGGCAGAGCATGTAGCCAGAATGGAAGAAAGTAGGAACGCTTCCAAAATTTTAACTGGAAATCCAATTAAAAAACGACCATTAGGAAGACCTAGATGGAGTAGGGAGAACAATATTAAAATTGATCTCACAGAAAATAAGAATACAAATTAGAAACTTAATCCAGTCAGCTAAGAACAGGAGCCAATGAAAAGCTTTTGTGAATGTGGCTTGAACTCTGGATTCCATAGGCGATAGAGTTAGTTAGTTATACATATGTGTCATAATTACACTTTTATTTTCTTTATTTCCCCAATTATTACACTAATCATATATCTATTTGATATCCAAATTTGCTAAATTTTAGATATTTTCCCTCTTCTTTCTCTGTATTCCTAACTATCATGATAGCCCCTTTTTTTAAAAAGAAAGAGCCTTTGGTGCGTGCGGTCCTGGGTTCGATTCCCGGTGAGGACACAGTCGGAAAGATGTAACACCTTTTTCCAGGGAGCCATCCTGAGTGAGGTTTTTCTTGGTTTTAATCATTCACACCAGATAAATGCCGGGATATTACCTAACAAAGATCCTACGCCGCTTCCTTCCTTCCCCATTCCTTTCTTCCTTTCCGTCTTCCCCGAATAATGTGTTCGCCGAGGGGCATCATCAGGGCCGGATTTTGGCGCCCCTAGGCCCAATAATTTTTTCCGTGCTCCCTAGTCTGGTTAAAGTTACTTTCCTAAGAACCTTTATTAAAAAATTACAGCCAGTTCTCCCGTGTTTGAGATCAATGTTGTAACGAAGTTGATGCATAATGTTGAAAAATAGTTTAACTTTACCAACAATTATTTGTTCCAATGAACTTCAAAATCAGAATGCTTTATTAGTCTGATTTTTTAAAATCAATTCAAAAAATGTTAAGTTATGGCTATTTACTTTTATTTCTAGATATTTTTTTCTCTCGGCCGTGCGCCCCCTGGGAGCTTGCGCCCATAGGCCCGGGCCTATTGGGAAATCCGGCCCTGGGCATCATCCTCATACATGACTGTCTTAAGGCCATAGATACCGGTATTGTACAGAAATATACAGAGTATTTCAAAGCAACACCGACAACGTTTGGGAGGTGATTCCTGACAACAAGATATGACGAAAAGTATAGATCAACCTGGGTGCACAAATGCTTCCATTCGGAGTTATAGGCTGCCGAAAACATAGAAAAATAAACTTTGAAGATCTATAGCTCCAATACTAACCGTAATCGGGTCAATACTTCACTTAGGAACTAGTATGTGCCCTATCGAAGTATCCATGTTTCAGAATCCTACGGTACTTCCGCAACAATTTTTATAGAGGTAGTTGGTCAGTATTTCAAATTATATGCCCGTAGTCAAACTATCTCTATAAAAATTGTTGCGTGAGTACTTTAGGATTCTGAAACACGTATTTTTGGATAGCATGACTCGACTACGGTAGGTTCCATAACATTTGAGATATGGACCTTTAAAGCTTATATCTCATGTTTTTGGCAGCCTATAACTCCAAAAGGAAGCATTTGTGCACCCAGGTTGGTCTATACTTTTTGTCTTATCTTGGTGTGAGGAATTATCTCCCAAACGTTGTCGGTGTTGTTTTGAAACATCCTATATATATATAAGTAAAAATAAGGAAAAAGATAACCTCGAGCCACAAAATTTGAAACGAACGAGAAATTCAGAAATAATTAAGTGTTCAGTGCACAAGTCTATATTTAATCATTTTGCAGATATTTTGTATTTAAGATCTGTACCTGAGCTCCTTTCAACGCGTAAAAAAAATCATGTCCTGATATTGTAAATAACACTTATAACTCGTGTAACGTGATTACTTTTCCAAGTTCTTAAATGGAGCGTACAAATTTTATGTTTTTTTCTCTCATAACTTAGCTAATTGGACTTGAATCCCTTGTGCTGTGAAAGCCCCAATAGTGGAACGCTCTTTCACAAAACGAAACGTTTCAATAAATTATTTTACCTTGTTTATGCGGCAACAAAAATATACTAAATTTTCATCCGAATGATTTTTTTTCTACTTTTATCCACGTAAATTTTCCCCCTTCTACTATTTGGAAACCCGAATTCCCGCTTCAGTTTTTATATACTATTCCCTTGAGAATATATAACTTTCACATATAGCAATGTTAGACGGGGTTGAAAAAAATGAACGTTTTTATTTTTCTGTTTCCCTCTCCAACCCCCTTAAGCTGCATGACATCGTATCAACGGTGGAAATTTGGCAGAAGACTGACGCTCCAAAATAGCTCATTCACGGAGAGTCAAGGATTAAAAAAAATAGAGAATGACTAAAAAACTATGTACACCAGCTACCAGTTCGAATCCCATCGCAACAAAACACACCATCACTAGTCTGCTTACATCTGTGTGTACACTATATATATATACGTATATAGATGTGTGTGTGTGAAAGTCCCGGTTGGTTATTTTATTCGGGACATCACAAACCAAACAGCTAAATGTTAACGACTTTGAATGTTGGGTATTTTAGAGACAAGCATTTTTCTCATTCCCTGCTCGCTCACGCCTCAGTTTCACTATTTTTTTTTCTCTCAACACAGTACCAGGTTCTCCTGTTCCCAAAGCCTCAACAAAATCTATTTTTATTTTTTACTTTGTCACTAACCAGTAGACACACACACACACACACAAGCATGGTATTTGTATAACTAGTAGAGCGAACTAGTAGATAAATTAGAAATTTGTACCAAGAGAGGAAGAGAGAATTTTAAAAAAAATACCGTATTGATTTTCACTACCATCAGATTCGATCTAACGACGCTTTGGATCATTTAGATATCCCACGTGATCTCTAGAGATCGAGAAATCCCTTAAAAATGGTATCAAATTAAAAAGTTAAATCCAGAAGGAGTTGGTGCTAGTCTTTCATGTTTATTTGATTTTTTTTTTTTGTGTGTGTGTGTGTTCACCATTTTACCTTTCACATGCACATTCCCTTACGGGAATTTCAGGAAATTTTGTGTTTTGATTCAAACAATTAGGGTTTGAATTATACCACAAAATAGTTGCAATATAGTTACGGTTAATACTAAAGAAAATGGGAGATCGATTGCAGGCACTTCCTTCTCTGTATCGTTCAGTTTTTCCTTCTTTTTTCGTTGGATTTCTTAACATAAACAAGTATTGAGTGAATATTTTAATATTCCAATTTCATGTTTCGTACTTCTGCCATTAGATTACGTACAAGTTGAAACAGAAATGGAATTTTGTTTGAATAATGATTTCAAAATTTTAATGGCTGCAGAGATTACAACTATGTGTATGTAAAAAAAATTATAGACCAATAACTACAGTATAATCTCAGCACCCACGAAAATATTTGAAGTCATTATTCAAACATATATGTATATATATTCTCATGTTTATCCAATTATTTCATGAAGTCACTATAGTTTTCTACCTAGAAAATCTACAGTAACTAATCTTGCTGAGTTCACTCACTTATCAGCAACAGACATTGATGAAAAAAATGTTAACACCGTTTATACAGACTTTAGTAAGGCGTTTGATATCAGTAACCATGATATTCTTGTCAGCAAACTAGTAACTTTTAATTTTTCACAGTCTCTACGGAAATTTCTATCGTCACATCTCCGTGAACGCAGACACCATGTACGTTACAAAAATCTCCGAATATGTGGTTCATTCAGTTGTTTCACAAGGTTTAAACTTACGACCTTTGCTGTTCCTGTTATACACAAGTTGTATTAACGATTTATCCAATGTAATAAAAATATAAAAACTGTTGCGTGCAGATTATCTGAAAGTCTACCGCGTCATAAATCGGAAAAGGACTGCATTAATTTGCAAAATGACACAAGGGCAATTTGTATCATCATCATCATCATCATCATAGGTATGATATCTTTTCGAAGGTCACTTGCCGCAACTGAGGAGCTTCCATGCTCCACGATTTTCAGCTAATCTCTTCGTCTTCACGGACGATCTTTCTGTTTTAATATCCTCCATCAATTGTAGCCTCCTTCGCCCCTTACTTCTCTTTTTTCTGCCACCAGACACTCTAGCATGTCCCTCATGATACAGATCCTGCTTAGTCAATGTCCCAACCCAATCAATGTTCCTCTTCTCAAAAATATCCAAAATTGTTCTTTTTCTCCCTCACCCTTTCTAACACACTCTCATTTTCAGCTCGCCTCAACTAATTCTCTCTATTCTTCTCCACATCCACATTTCGAATGTTTCCAGTCGTTTTTCATAATTTTTGCGTAATGTCCATGTTTCTGCTTCATACAGAACAATACTCCATATGAAACATTTTATGACTCTTTGTTTCAACTCTTTATTCAAGGTACCACAAAATAATATTTTCCTCCTCCTAAAGGCTTTTTTCGCCATTCCTATCCTTGCTTTTATTTCACGTTCGCAATTCGTATTATCACAAATAATACTTACCCAGGTATCGGAAACTAGTCTCCTGTTCTAATTTCTCCCCTCCTACTCTTTGACATCGATTGCTTCATTCCAATCACCATGGCTTTTGTCTTTCTAACATTTAGACCCTATTTTCATCCCATATTCTTCACAGCCCTTCCTCAAGTTCTCTAACATGTTATTGATTTTCTTTTCAGATTCCGCAACAAGTGCCATATTATCTGCAAACTATATACAGCTTATCATATTATCTTCTACTTAGAAAAGTCGCCTTCATTAATTTGGCCTCTTTTTCACTATCTCTTCTAGATAGTTATTAAATAATATCGGCGAGAAATAGCATTCCTGTCGAACTCCCCTTCCAATTGCACTCTCCTCTGTCATTTTCTCCCCTATTTTAACACTTACTTGTTAGTTCACTTATAAGTCTGTCATGAGTCTTCGATCTTTCCATTTCAATCCAACCTTCTTGACATTGAACTTTATAAATGGGGTTCAATTAACAAGTTACCATTAAATATGAAGAAGTGCAATGCAATGTCTCATATAAGAAATAAACAAATTACTTGGAATTTGAATATCATATTAATGACATACAATTGCGTAGATTTGATCATATAATTGTTCTTAGTGTGTGACTAAAATAAAATCTTTCTGTTAATATTCATCTGAATAGGTTTGCAAATAAGGCTTTCAGAAATCTCGGTTATATAATGACATGAGACTTGGAAGCGAATTCAAGAACACTGATGTGCTTAGAATTCTATATGCTGCATGTGTACGTTTCAAACTGTCGCGTGCATAGTATAGAATTCTAGTGCTACAATACACCAATTAGAGTCAACTCAGTCAAAACTTGTCCGTTCTTTAATATACAAAGATACTGGGATCTATCTTCGATATGAAAAATACTATGTTACAATTCTACAAAGTTACTCATTGCGTTCTCTTATAACAAGAAGAGCTAATTTTCTTCTGTGTTTTTGAATAAACTTATGAATTATAAGGTAGATTCCCCAATATTATTACCCGAAATTTCTTGTTTCGCCCTCTTCTCCTGATTCCCATTTTGCCTTACATGTCATCAGCTGTCAATCACAGATAAAAATCTTTCTCCATCGTTTTAGGCCAAGTAGGAATTCCCATTTGTCCTAATTCCTTTTTCGCCTAACAATCTTATCAACTGGAAAACGATCTACAATCAGCGAATATGACTATTTTGAACAACCTTTTTCGTGATTTGACAGCACTGAAGCAAGTTCTGCTAATACCAGCAACTTTAAAAAGTATTTTAGTTTCAGTTTGCCATATCATTGTTGAGCAACAGCATTTTTAGAGCTTCGACAAGACCAGAAGGAGCTTTTGCTATTGAAACGTTTTATAAGTCGTAGTTTATGAAAGTATCATTATACAGATGGCGATCATTCTGTCCTAAGCACTCGATGCTGTCTTGCAAATGTTATAGCAACTTATTCGACTTCTTTCTCCAACTTATTAGATGTTTCAACTCCCCAAATGTGAGTGAAATGCACTCAACGCTGACTAACGAGCAATATATTACTTGGTGCTTAAATCAGACAATCTGGCTGACGCCGTGACGTAACGTTGCTACACACAGCGTGGAAATAACTTATTACAATGGCCTCTCACCACATCTGGATGTAGGAACTAATTCTCTTATTTAGTAGAGAATCAATACCTTTCAATTTCGAATGCAAATTATGATTTTATTAGGTGATTAGATGATTTTATTAAATTATTCGGTATTGCGCTTTTCTATTGCTGATTGCAATTGAAAGCCTTTTCGGAATTCATAGAAACGCGAAGCAAGAATCCGTCATCAAGGCGCACGATTGTTTTCAACTCAGCTATTTTTCGAACAGCCATAACTTCGCTTCCCATAAAGATAATGTAACGAAAACTGGCTCCGCCACTAATCTTTACCAGATAATGTCCTGTATAAAATTTCAATGTTTTATCTCCAAACATTTACGATATAGATTATTATGAAGTCCTCAAAAAATCTAAAATGTTGATACTCACTTATCAAAAATGTATTGTAGAGCACTTCATGTAGATGGGGAAACTTGAAATTTGCTACAAAAATGTAGCATTTGTGGTACAAGTAAAGAGAAAGTTTCGGAAACTGTAAATTTCCACCTGCAAGGGGAGAAATTAGAGGTCAACATCAAAATTATATCATTTGACTCAAAGTCTATGAGATACTTCCTGTGCACATAGAAACTTGAAATTTGCACAAACGTAGTATTTGTGATACAAACAAAGAGGTCCTAAAACTGGAAATTCCCCGCTGCAAGGGAGAAATTAAACGACAAGACCAAAATTAAATCAGTAGACTCAAAATCAACTTTACAGGAACCAGGCAGCTGTTATAAGAAGAGACCGAAGGAAGCAAGAATAAGTAAAGGAGTAAGGCAAGGATGTGGACTTTCATCTCTCTTATTCAATGTCTGTATAGAACAGGCTATGAAAGAATTCTTTGATAAAAACAAGAAAGGCATAAAAATAAGTCCCCAGGTTTTCAGCACAATAAGGTTTGTTGATGACATAGACTGATAGCGGAGAACGAAGAGGATTTGCAGGAAATATTTCAAACTATAACGACCAACTGGAAAAAACATGCAAAATGAAGATAAATAAGAAAAAACCCGAAGTGATAAAGTGCATAATAGCAGGACAGGAAGGGCAAACGTATGGCTAGATGGAGAGAAGTCTAATATCCTCGGCCGGAAGAAGTGAAAAAGACGTAAGTTCCAAAATAGTGCAGGCTAAACAAGCATACAATAGGAAAAGAGAACTGCTAACATCAAGAAATATGTCATTGAACGTTTGAAAAAGATTTATTAAGACCTTGGTATGGAGTGTGGTGCTTTACGGATCAGAGACGCGGACATTGAGAAAAGCTGAACTGAAACATCTAAGGTGGAAGCATTTGAAATGTCGTGTTGGCGCAGAATGCTGCTCATATCATGGACCGAAAGCAAAAGAAATGAAGACGTGCTAATGGAAGCTAATGAAGGACGACAGACCATGAAGATAGTAGAAAAAAAAGCAGCATGCTTGGCCATCTTATTCGGCACTCCTATTGGATCACCGTGTTGATAGAGGGAAAGGCAAAAGGAAAAGCAGAAAGAGGAAGACCAAGGATAGAATATCTAGATGCAGTTACGAAGAAGAGGCCTTATCGAAGTATAAAACAGCTCACTCAAGGGAGAAAAAAGTTTTAAAAGGTCTATGTTGGCCATGGCCACCAACCTATGATTGGGATGAACAAGAACTCAAAACCTCTGAGGTATTTCCTGTGCGAGTAGAAACTTGAAATTTGGTACTAATGTACAGTTTATGATACAAGTAAAGGGGAAAATTTTGAAAACTGAAAATTTTCCCCTCCAAGTGGATAATTAGGGATCAAGGCCTAAATTGCGTCACTGGACTCAAAATCTATATGGTGCTTTCTGTACACTTAGAAACTTACAACTTGGCACAAATGTAAAATATGTGATAGAAAAGAAAAAAAAATACGAAAACGGAAATTCTCCCATCCAAGGAGGAAACTTCGGCTGCAAGGTCAACATTACATATAGCTACATTACATAAGTCAAAACGTATAGGGTACTTCCTGTAGATATAGAAATTTGAAAATTGACATAAATGTAGGATTGTGAACAAGTAAAGGGAAAAATCGTAAAAAAGAAAATTTTCCTCTGGGAGAAGGAAAATCAGGGAACAAAAGCAAAATTACGTTACTCGAACTAAAACCTATTGCGTATTTCCTGTAGACACAGACACTTGAAATTTGGGGAAGACGTGGAATTAGCTACACAAATAAAGTACAACTTCCTAAAGCTGGATATTACCCTCTTCAAGGAGGAAAATTAGGTATTAAGGCACGAATTTATGTAAAAGCTTCCTCTTGGCTAAGCGGTTAGCATACGCGAATTTGATGCAGAAGACTCAGGTTCGATTTCCGATGGGAGCGCATGTCGTTCGGATCCCATGACAATCTGTATTCCAACGTGTCATATAGCTTTGCTACTGAAAGGGACGCTAAACTGAAAATCAAGTCAAATCAAACAAATTTACATAGTTATCGGTACGGCACTTGGTTCCAAGCCCATAGGATACTGCGAGTATATACATGGAACCTTGAAATTTGGCATAAACGTCGAATTGGTAACAGAAATAAAGCGGGGAGAACTTAAAATTTCCCTCTCCAAAGGGGAAAATTAGGGAGCAAGGGCAAAATTACATATAGACATGGAAACTTATAATTTGTCACAAGTGTATTATTTGTGACAAGGAGAAGAAAAATATCCTAAAACTAAAAATTTCCCTTTAAGGAAGATAGTTAGGGGCAAGGGCGCCGATCCTGGGGGCCGTGGGGCCCTGGACCCCCCAAAGCTCATTTGGGTTCCCTACTGTATTGTATTTATGAATATACAATATTTGGCATAATTTGAATGTAATTTGTCTTAAAATCCTCATATATATACCTTCTGCATCTGAATGCCCCCCCTCAAATTTACAGAGAAATCAGCGTCCTTGGTTAGGGGACATGTTCAAAACTCACATGTCATTTGACAACGATTTGAAACCTATATGGTATTTTCTGTACACATTAAAACTTGAAAGGCACAAGTACAGGATTCATAGTACAAATAAAGGAGTAAAATCCGAAAATTTGAAATTCCTCCACAATGGAAGAAACGTAGCGGCGGAAACAAAACCTACATATTGTCACATTACTTAAGACAAAGATTGAAAATCTAGTACTTCCCATAGATATGGAAACTTTGAAATTTAGAATAAATGTGGGATTTGTGATACAAACAAAGGAAAACTTTTATGAAAACTGGAAATTTCACCTTTCAAGGAGAAAATTAAGAGACAGGAAAAAAATGCATATATCTAGTTACGTCACTTGTTTGAAAACCTATAGAGTACTTCTTCCAGTGGTCATGGAAATCTAATAATTGGCACAAAAGTAGGATTTGTTGTACAAGGAAAAATATGAAAACTAAATATTTCCCTCTCTAAGGAGGAATGTTAGGGGACATGTTGAAAATAAAGTATCGTCACTTCACTTATGAAAACGACTTAATTATTGGATACTTTCTGTAGACATAGAAGCTTAAAATTTATCTCAAATGTAGAATTTGTGGCACAAGTAAAGTTAAAAATCCTAAAACTGGAAATCTTCCTCTCTAAAGAGGAAAATTAAGGAGGAAAGGGGAAATTACATATTGTCAGTCACTTATGACAACGATTTGGAACCTATAGAAAACTTTTTTTTTTTTTTAACTTGGAAACTTGAAACTTGTTACAAGTGTAGAATTCGTATTAGAAATAAAGAAGGGGGGTCGGAAAACTTGACCCCATGGAGGAAATAGGGAACAAAGTCAAATTCTGCATACTGTCACATCACTTAAGAGCACGGTTGAAAATATAGTACTTCCTGTAAACGTGTAAGCTTTAAAGTTGACATGAATGTAACTTTTGTGATACAAGTACACTAGAAAGTCTAAAAACTTGAAATTCTCCCTTCCATAGAAGAAACTTAAGGACAAAAATCAAAATTTACACATTGTTGCGTAACTTCTGAAAACGATTCAAGATCTGTAGGGTACTTCTTGCAAACATACAAACTTGCAAGTTAGCACAAATGAAAGATATAAACTGCAAGTAAAATAAAAAGATTCAAAAACTCTTAATATCCCTCTCCAAGGTGGGGAATTAAGGAGCAAAGACAAAATCACATATAAACGTCACGTATAAATCACTTGTAAAGACGACTATAAACTTACAGTATATTTTCTCTAAACATGAAAACTTTCGCACCTGAGTCACTCAGAAATACTAATTCAAACACATATAATAGGATATTTCCTCTAAACAAGAAATTTGAAATTCCATACAAAAGTAAGTATTCGGTATAAGTAAAGATAAAACTTATAAAAATGTTAACTTTACCACTTCAGGAAGAATAATAACGTAGAGAGAGTACAATAATTTGCATATTGAGTCGCTGAGTTGCTGTCAGTGAAAACTAGGGATGGCCGGAACCGGTTCCTGGTAAAACCGGTTTTCGGCTCTGAACGGATCCGGTTCTAGAAGATCCGATTCCGGAACAGGGTTTTCGGATCTAGTTCTAGAACCGGTTCCTGAGATCTGGTTCTGAATTTATGAACGATGTTGTTTCGTAAGGAGTAACGTGTGAACGTAATCGAACAGGATATTTTTTTTGTGTGTAAGCTACAATTGATTCTATTTTTCTCAAACGAGTCCTGAAACAAATGGTGTAATACAAAATAACTACGAACATAAATAGCTCGGACTCATTCCAGCTTTCATTACTCAAGCAACTTTTACTTTTCCTGTGTGTATTTAAGTATTTCCGATGAAAAATTACCACAATAATGTATCTACGGACAATTTCAAATCCCTGTAAATTCTGCAATACAGTGTAATGGAAAGGCAAAATTACAGATACAAAAAAAAAAAAAAAACCTTTTTTGTCTTCACTAGGGATGATCGGAACCGGTTCCTGGTGGAACCAGTTTTCGGCTATGAACGGATTCGGTTCTAGAAGATCTGGTTCTGGAACCGGGTTGTCAGATCCAGGTCTGGAACCGGTTCTAAGATCCAGTTCCGGAACCGGGTTTTTCGGATCCAGGTCTGGAACCGGTTCCGGAATCAGTTCTGAAAACCGAATCTCCAAGAACCGGTTTCGCCGGAACCAGAACTTTGTGGCCATCCCTACTGAAAACCAATAAAAACTTACAAGGTATTTCCTATAAACGAGAAAATCTGGAACTTGAGAAGGAAGATAAAGATTGAATATTCATGACTATCACTATTTAGTACACAAAGTAATAGTCTATCTGCCGCTTTAGGTACTAGGTAAATCATTGTAAATGCTTTTCAGAAATAAGTGATATCTTACCAAAAACATAAATATGAAAAATAGAGCCAAGTTTTTGTACATTTATCACTTAGTCGGGCCAGAAAAATAGAAATGATGGCAAGTTAATTTCTGGTAACAATATATATTGAATAGTCATCTGTGAAGATCATCTTTACTGCACATAAGCCCCATAAAAATACAAAATAAATAAGTAAGTGAATAAAATAAAAAATACAAAGATATTAGAAACATATTTTATGCAAAAAGAGGCTAGCGAGATAAAGATAGTTGGAAATATCATCACATAAAACAATATATGTTCTATATGCTGAATAGTTATTTATACAAAATCATACTGCAGATTAACCCATAAAAATATTTTTAAAATAAAAAATAAAAAAATCAGAGAATGGTCCTCAAATTCCTACTACTAAAAAGATGTATGTGGTATTTATTGATCTAGAAAAGGCTATTGACCACATGAATTGGGAATTGTTGGAAGTTCAAAAGGAGGTTGGGTTGGAATGGAAAGATCGAAGACTCATAAGAAACTTATATATGAACCAATAAGTAAGTGTTAAAATACAGGAGGAAATTACAGAGGAGAGTACAATTGGAAAGGAAGTTCGACAGGGATGCTGTCTTTCGCCTACATTATTTAATATCTATGTAGAAGAGACAGTGAAAAAGAGCCTACAAGATGAAGACGGCATTTCAATAGGAGGTAGAATGATTAAATGTATACAGTTTGCAGATGATATGACGCTTTTTGCGGAATCTGAAGAGAACATCAATAAGATGTTAGAGAACTTGAGAAAGGGCTGTGAAGAATATGAGATGAAAATAAATGTTAGATAGACAAAAGCCATGATGACTCGAACGAAGGGGTCTGTGTCAAATATAAAAGTAGGAGGTTAGAAAATATAACAGGTGACCAGTTTTCGATACCTGGATAGTATTATTAGTGGTGATATGAAGTGTGAACGTAAAGTACAAGCAAGGATAGGAATGGCGAAAGAAGCCTTTAAGAGGAAGAAAATAGGTACTATTTTGTGAGAACTTGAATAAAGAGTTGAGAAAAAGACTCATAAAATGCTTCATATGGAGTATTGTATTCTATGGGGCAAAAACATGGACATTTCGCAAAAATTATGAAAAACGACTGGAAGTTTTCGAAATGTGGGTGTGGAGAAGAATGGAGAGAATTAGCTGAGTCGAGCGGAAAACGAATGAGAGGCTATTAGAAATGATGGGGGAGAAAAGAACAATTTTAGATATTATTAAGAAGAGAAAGAGAAACTGGTTGGGACATTGGCTAAGAAGGAACTGTATCATGAGGGACGTTCTAAGGAAAATGCTGGCAGGAAAAAGATGGAGGGGCGAAGGAGAACACAAGTAATGATCGATATCAAACCTGAAAAATCGTACGTTAAGACGAAGAGGTTAGTGGGAGACTGTAGAGCATGGAAACTTCTCTGTTGCAGCAAATGACCTGCCATTAATTTCAGAATACCTATGCAGATGATGAACCTTCACGCGGTGATGGGTGGTAACGGATAATAAGAATTCCGGCATATAGTAGCAATGTGCATTCAAATTAGATTCACATACTGATCTCGATGATTTTCACTTGCCCCGGGCCTAGTTGG
The DNA here is from genome assembly GCF_964235325.1 of Thermobia domestica. Taxonomy (NCBI): domain Eukaryota; kingdom Metazoa; phylum Arthropoda; class Insecta; order Zygentoma; family Lepismatidae; genus Thermobia; species Thermobia domestica. Next base: position 171,348,894 of record NC_137465.1, on the reverse strand, counting down.
GATTTCGCCTCCATTTATAGCGATGTCTGAGTTTGAAAAGTACCTGCTTGAGTTTTATTCAAGACTTTTTCATATTTATAGTGAAATTAATCTCCTACATTTCATCAGAAGCTATAGGTTTAAGAAGACATCTTCAGTTTTTTGTTTTAGTGGCAGATTGGGGGACCTTCTGTACAGATGAAGCATATACTGCTCAGGTTTCTTTGCATACTTTCACAATTCTTAAACAACTATTAACATACTTTTCCAAACAATCTACAAAACTATTCAACCGTACCGCTGTTACAAGAGCAAGTTAAGATTCCTTAGCTTCTCTATACACTACACTCACAAAGAGATTGCACTTGAAACATTTTACATTATTGAAGTTTTTTATATTAGGAGACAATGACTGCATATGGTAAGCGGGCAAATTTAACAAATGAGCTGACCAACCGTGTGTATATACAAATAATGTTTCACCTGCCTCTTCTCTTCCTTATCGCATCTTCAAAACATGCATTACGCAAACGGTGTCCAAATATAACTAAAAACCAAAACTGGTTTATACCAAGTTGATTTAAAACACTCAAACTTTGGTTGTAAGGGATAACATTTTATATTTATTAATACACTCGCGAATACGAAACATTCGTCTAACATAATAAAAACAGTACTGTAAATTTCCATAAATTTTCCTAGAATTTTAAACTTGGTTGAAGTTCAATTGATAACGTTCGAAGTTTATTAAACAATTGAAAAACACATTTGCCGTCATAATAAAGGTCTGACAACCAGTTTGAAAATTTAGAGATAAGGAATACGTGTAACAGCAATATTTCTGCTTTGATTTTGAAGCACCAAGGCAAAACACCAAGGTGATATTTAAAACACCAAGGCAATTATCTAATGTTCCCAATTCCAACTCCTGTTTATACTCATTACTGATGAGACCCGGGTGGTCTTGATTTGGTCTTGCTCTTGCACACCCAGCCTTGGTCTTCTTTACAAGAGTCTTGCTTCTAAGAAATTTTAAGGTTTTCAAAGGTAAATTTTAGACTGGATATAACAGATAATAAAAGTTACATTTATCATTGCCTGTTTTAATGCATCAATAGTAATGGATTTTTTTCTTTCTTTTTTTTAAAATGTAATATGGTTCACCTTCATGTGAGTATGATATGATAGTGCACAGAATTCACGGGTTCAGAAGAGCAAGATTAACATTGTAAGATCGAGATTCTTGTGCTCATCAGCTCATCACTTCCCCTTATTCACCACCTGCAGCAATGATAGGAACTTCTCATTTTCACTTTTTTACGTAGAGAGTAAGAAAGGGGAAGATCTTAAGATTGTTTTGTTGCTAAATTTTCATATGAATATAGATTTTTGGGTGGCTTTTATGATGTACAAAAAAATAATATGCTTGTGAAAATACTATATTTTTTGTACTCAGTTCGGGATTTTCATACAAATAGTAACACCAGATTTCTGGATTACCCATTTTAAGAGATTTCCAAATAGTACAGCAAATTCTGTTAAGTCAGATGTATACGTTGCCCGGACCATTTTTCTTTTTACAAGAACTGCTTATTTATAATTTAACCAACCTAAAATGTTCACGTGGCTTAGGTATAATGCGCTTACCTTTCATGACTAGGATCATAGATGCTATACAGATCAACGTAATTTTCGTGGTTTTTGTCGTGAAGTGAATCTCTTGGATCATATTTCCTCCGAACAAAATACATTTTCCTTTGTTTTTTTTAACGTTATAAAATACTGTAGAGCTAGCCAATTACAGAAATCACTTACTTACGTTTACGTCTTCATTCTAATTACAGTAGAGCGTCGATTATCCGAAGTAATTGGGGGACATGGGTGTTCGGAAAACTGGTTTGTTCGGATAATCGAACTGTACTGTACTGTACTGTACTGTACTTCTACAGCCAGTGCCAAACCGACAGAAGTGTGCTGATTGTTGAAACACAGCGACTGGCGGCTTGGCCGGTCAGCAGCGCCTTATGAAGGCCCCATTAGAAGCAATGTTCCGCCAGTGATGGCTCAGTGCGGCGACTACTGTGGGAAACTTGGTTTGGGAGTGCGGGGGATGATGGACGGTAGGGTGGGAGAGTAACAGGTGCGAGCGAGTACACAGTTCGGTTAAGCGATCGTTCGGTTGACCGACATTCGGATAATCGACGCTCTACTGTAGTTGAAATTCACAACTAAATTTCGGTTCGTTATACTTGTGGGTTTAAAAACATCACCGCCATGTTTCTACGTCATTGGTTGGTACAAGGAATATGAAACCAATGCATTCAATTTACTAAACCATTTGTATATGTAACTAGTGGTACTTCCCTGAGCACTACAACACAATCAGTGCTTTTAAACTAGTACTCGTCCAAATTCAGAAGCTCTTTTAAAATCTGTAATGATGCTACACGTACAAGCACACGAATACAGTTGTTATAGTCATTTTATTTAGTATATTTATGTAAATCAACATTTATTTCTAGTTTGAGAAAATGCACTAATTAACGTCCTCATGTCTGTGTTACCAACCCTCCTTACGAAGCGAAGTAAGTAGCCTACTTTCCTTGTTCTGTTACTGTCATTTCAGTATTCCACTAAAGTTATATGTAGCTTACCAGTACAAAACTGCAATATAAAAGTATTTCCTGAACTTTTCAATACAACTGTACGGAGGTGACCTGATATGTGATGCCACGTCAAGACAGGTTGTTTTTCTTTATGTGACGTAATCCTTTTTTTTTTTTTTTTTTTTTTGCAATCTTTGACAATTTGTATCTCCACAACCAAGAGAATATTATTCTGATTTTTTTATTTTTTATTTTTTTTTTTTTTTTTAGAATGAGTTATGTTGAAGATTAGTTTTACCCGATGAAATCATTAAGTTAAAATTTCTGATCACAAAGAAAATGTCAATTTTTCATTCATTTCCATTATTTGATGCTTACCTCATTCCTCGAACACAGGGTATATTCATGAGAAATTAATCGAAATAATACTTAATTTTATTTAAGTTATGAAATTTGAACCGCTTTAAACTCATTAATTCATCAATACTGAAACCTACCAGGGAAGCAAGAAAGTTCGTGCGCTTTTATACTATGGAAGAAAACTGTCAATTACAGGGTTTTAACGGTTTGTTTATTCGGCAAAATAGCCTCCATTTGCTTCTACAACCTTCTCCCAGCGCTCAACAAGCTTGTAAATGCCAGTTTTGTAGAATATTTGTTCCCGAGACTCGGAAAACTCAGCAACTGCATTTTTGACGTCTTGTTCAGTCTTGAACTGCCTGCCACGCATAAAGTTGTCTATGGCCAAGAATAAATGGCAATCCGAAGTGGCGACATCTGGGGAGTAGGGAGGATGAGATACAAGCTCCCAACCAAGTTCTGAGATTACTTCCAGCGCTTGTTTTGCGGTGTGAGGGCGCGCGTTGTCCTGGCTATAGAGCACACCTCTTTTGTTCACTAGTGCTGGCTGTTTCTCGGTCAGTTTGGTGGCTACCGTTCTCAGTTGTGATGAGTACACATCTTTGGTAATTGTCTTACCACGTTCCAAGAATTTGTAGTGCACGATACCGTTTGTAGTCCACCAAACACAGAGCAAAACCTTGTGTTGATGGATGTTCGGTTTTGCAGTCAAAGGCTTGGGATCATTCGGTGATAGCCAATGGTATGACCGTTTTTTATTGTCATACAAGACCCACTTCTCGTCACAAGTTATTATACGGTCCAAAATTGGACAGATTTTGTGTCTCGTTAACAAAAATGAACAGATATTCAGTCTTAGAACTTGGCTCATAGCGGTCAGCTCGTGAGAGACCCACTGACCCAGTTTTCAGGTCTTCCCCAACTGATGCAGATTTACCCGAATAATTTTCCTGCTTACCTCGAATCGGTGAGCAAGTTCCTCACATGTTTGACTGGAATAATCTTCAATAGAGGCCTTCAGGTGGTCCATATCCACTGATTTAGGCCTCCAAGAGCGAGGTTTATCTTGAAAGGTCTCGTCACCAGTTGAAAAGGTCTGGAACAATTTTTGTGCTGTACATTTACTTATTACACCCTCTCCGAGCGCAGCACATATTTTTCTAGCTGCTTCTGCACCATTTGTCCCCAATTTAAACTCGTAAAGCAAACAAGCTCTAAAAACTTCATTTGACACTGACATGATCACGAGCGATTTTTACACCCTACACTGACAAATGCGTTGTTATATTCACCGTGGCTGATCCATCAATGAATAAGCTTTCCCAAACAGTCAAAACTTTCATGCTACGGGGACAGATGTCGCCGCAGCAGCTAAATGGAAGCGGGAGTGGTTCAAAAGCGCACGAACTTTCTTGCTTCCCTGGTATTTCGGTAGAGTCAAATAAAATGGTATGGGATAAGTACTTCACCTATTTATTATAAAAATAAATTTCTATAGTAAATTTACGAATTTCCTTTGTAATACAATAATAAGTGTTTCCAAGTTCAATATATCCTCAGCACACAGTAGTGGCTTCAGATAATATAGGTTCAATTTAGATTCAGGTTTGTATAGGAACCCCTTCGCTCATTGCAGCCTCCGGGGTATATTTATTTGAAGGAGTCTCCTTCGTCTACAACGACACCGGGAGACAGCTATAGGGATCCTCCGTCGCCCACAGCAGCCTCAGGAGGTAGGTTGTTGTAAGGAAATCTCTTCGCCCACAGTGGCCTCCAGAGATAAGGTTTGGTAAGGATAAACCTTAGCTCAGTGCGGCTCCTGGAGGCGTTGTTAGGTTCATTATAAGCTATTAACTGATGTCTCTGCTCTGCTGTGGTCCTCTTTTATGGGTGTCCTCTACAAGGAGCGGTGGTGACGAGATTGTCGTACGTCTTCGGTTCTCATCCGAACCAACTTCGTGTTTTCCTGGTATCGTCTGCTGGTGATTGTGTTTGTATACAATAACACGTGTTTAAAATTGAGACATGTGTTTGTAGAAGTAGTATACACTAGAAGGTGTGGATTCTTAGAATATTTTTTGTAACTAACAGAACTCTTGTCAATGGCGAATTCTGTGATTGTTTTATTTACATTATATCAATAAACATTTATTTGCTTGTTTCGTTCAGGGTACAATTCTCCGTTGGTAAAGTAATTCACGCTACCTTCTCTTTCGAGATCGTGATGGAATGATCCTTCTGAATTTTCTGGAACCAGAGACACCATAAACTCTGATCGCTGGATCGTGACACTAAAGTGAAGACCTAAGTTTCTAGTCAGATTTCAGAAGAAAACACGACAATAATTTGAAAAAACTTAAGATTAAATTGCCAATCTTGGTTGAACTGTTATACTAATCGCTCCTTATAGTCCGGCTGTATAGCACCTTTGACTTTCATTTGCTCGGATAGACGAAACATCTTGCTATGGATGCTATCATTGAAACTGTGAAAGAGAGAGTCATCTCCGCTGATGCCGGCTTTTATAAACGCTCTAATTTATCTACTTAAAATGTATAAGTTGGAGGATGATGATCACCCCGAAGGACGACGGATGTGATGTGGACGGATGTCACTATTGAGATTCTCGTGTAGCCTCGTGTTAGGGTTGCTCTTGAGACAAAAGTTAAGACTGTCTTGTCTCGAAAAACAGTAGTGAAAGTGATAGTATATAGTCTCGGAAAATGTATATATATTTCACTATTGAAAGAGTTCTGTCTCGTCTCATCTCGTGGGCGATTCTATTTATATTACTTTCAAAAAAAGGTATTATTTTTAGAATAACCCTTGCATGTAATGGAAGTTTGGAAAATTGTTTTGTGTCAAGATTGCATAAGACAATACAGTAAGCTTAAACAATATTATGTGATAATAAGTCGATATCAAAGATTGGCATTGCAGATTCAAGTGTAGGCACGGCGACTCAATACGAGAAGGTTTGCTGAAAGCTTCATTCGCATGTGGACAATTGTCAACCAGAGATTTTTATGCAGATATCTCCCTGCGGTTCTGAGAAATAACCAAAGCAAGAATTTATGCATAATTTAACATTTATCGAAATCACTGTTTGACTCTTCTGGAGGTGAAAGCGAAAGAAAGAAAAAGAAATAGGTATCCATTTACTCACAGAAAGATCGCAAAATAGAGAATCGGTAGGAAATGTCAATTCCCTATAGTATAACGAATCGGAAAATCTCAATCTTCCTTCTAGCCATCGAAATGCCTTTTGGACTCATTTTGCAGGCGAAGAAGCGGAGGGGAAGGAAGATGCATTGTGTCTCTTAAGATGTTTTTTCTACCTCTCAACAGCTTCCTCATCTGGATATTCAGTGTGAAAAGTAATTCAGAAAGGTCACATGCCAATCGACCAAAGAAAAAAAAAATATTTCCTTTTTTTACGCTCTAGGAAGGACGGGTCATCGCTATTCTCACCCAAGTGTCCACTCGGCTATTGCAGTATCTTTACTGCTTTTCAGGTACTATATACGGGTTTTCTTTTTTGCGTTTTCGCTCTACAACCTTCATTTGTTCTTTTCCTACCTTTATCTTCTTCTTCTTTTCTCTTATATACCACGAAGGGGATGAAATATTGATGGCAGGTCGCTTGGCCACCGGGGAATGATGGATCTCTCCAGCACAGCCTCTGCAACACATATCTCGTGGCTGCAGAACGGCTCCTGCCTTTTGTTACGTCCAATTTATCTACAGATCTTCCTACAAACGGCCGGCTCTGCTACCATTAAATCGGCTCCAACCCCCCATTCCAGAGAGCCGTATATGGAATACAAATAGTACCGAGTTCAACTTAATTTTGTTACGCACTGACCGTTTCAAACAATAAGGTTGGCCCTGGGGCGTTATTCTGCTCGGAGGCCGGCTTTGTTAACCGGGTTACCGCCTATCACCATTTATACTGCGTCCCGAACAAGGAAATTATTTACTGGGGAGGGGCCGGCTTAATCCCCGAGTAATTTTCTGGTATTGTTACAAGTAATCCCAGGGGAGCGGAAATGAATGTGCCGCTGCGATAGTGAGCTCAGAAATGGAATAACGCATTCAAGCTCCAGTTGTGTGCTACGCCTTTCCCCCTCCATTACTCTCTTGCTCTTTCTCTCTCTCTCTCTCTTTAGCACATAGCAAGGTTTCCAGCTCCTAGATTTTGAACTGTTTTAGTGAAAGAATTTCTTTCGTGAAAAAGTTTTGAACTCATTTTCCTTTTTCGCTTTATATTCATATATATTTTCTAGATCGTATGTTGTAACATTAATCCTTTTCAATATAAGTCTTCCCTCTTCTGCAGATTCAAGTAAGGATGTTTTATCTCCTTAGTCTAATGCTTTGCTACATGCTTCCTTCTATTCCTCTTCATTGCAAACTTGGTAGAAATAGTGTGGTAGTTTCCCGTAGTGTTTTACTACGCCTAGAAAAAATGAAATGAAATCTTTCGGTTTTACGTCCCACGGTTAAGCCAGCTAAGCTAGAGGAGACGTTGATGACGAGAAATCAATGCAATGATGGAATGATCAAAGTGGGAGGAAACGGGAGAACCCCGATAAAAAAAACATGAACTCGGTGTTTGTCCACCACAAAGCTCACTTAATACGAGCTGGGATCGAAGCAGAAACCCCATGCACCAGAGGTGAACATTCTACCGCTGAGCCACCGTGGCCCTACTACACCTGGAATTGGTATGAAAGTCGCCTAACTAATTAATGTTGAATAACCAATCGAGTGAGAAAAACTTATTCTCTTTTTCATGACACACTTCGTCTGGCAGTGACGTACACAGGGGAGTTTCGGGGTGATTACGTATCTTGAGCAAAACATTATGTAATAATAAACATTTATCATATTAAGATATGTATCCAACATCTGAAATTATATGAATTTGGGAACTTCAATCTCCCCCGCAAACGAACTACTACGTACGCCACTGTCGTCTAATAACTCGATTTTAGGCCAAATCAGTACGAATAATTCTTCCATCGAGGTTTTAAAGGGGTAATCAATTAAAGTAGGGGTCTGTGATTTTGGGGAATGTATTTCAAATTGCTTTTATACGAGATGACCTTTCGATACACCCTTGTCTTACAATTGAGCTTCCTCTGATTATATGGTTAGCGTAAGTATCTTTGATGCAGGAGACCCGACTTCGATTCATGGTGAGAGATCATATGGTTCGGATACCACGTTAAACTGTAGCTTTACGTCTCATATAGTCTCGATGCTGGATAGAAATGTTGAACTTCGAGAAAATATTGACCTACAATTAGTCTTATCCTTTCTTTCTTTTGACTTAAAAAAACAATTCTTAGACAAGGCAAAATTAGAAGACTAATGAGTTTTAAGTAAAGATAAGGACTAATTGTTTTTCATTTTTATTTAACGTGTATATAGAGCAGTGACCGCACTTAAGGGAAGTCCAATCGAAAAAAAAATCGTTCATTTTTTCACTATAAGCTAAGTAAAGAACGCTTCATATAGCTTCAGAAACTGTATGCAAGAATTATTACAGTAGATATGTTTACTTTCCTCAGCTTGTAGCTATAACATTGTTATTTTTTTTATAGATGTAACTACCCTCAAAAGCCGCCACTGATGTGGACCACTTATAACAAAATTAAATTGGTGTTAAAAATTTCGGATAATATTATCATTGCCTTTGAACGTGCATAGTCTCAAAATTGGACAATTCGGTGGGAGTTTGTATAGAAAAATATGCGATTTTATACAAGAAATTTGATTTTGACTCTACGAAGAGAAAGGCAATAACATGGAAGTAAGACACACCTGTCTGCAACGTTCCGACTATGGATCTTGTGGTGGTAATAATCAGCGGAGTGTACACCAAAGAAGTTGCCCAATGGGTGGAGTGTTTGTAACTGTAGCTCTCGCAGATAATTCAATAATGAATGAAACAAATGACAACCATTCAACGCAATGTCCGAGAGGTATGGGAAATGCATTAACGTTTTTCAACCAAGTCAGTTATTGATGTCATAGGTGACCTTGGCAACATGTGGCTTCGCGTTATCCTGAAGCAGAATATTACTTTTGGTTCCACAGTTTTCAATTTCTGGTGCTTTAGTGCTCATGTCCCAACTTTTGCGAGTATATAGTGAATGAATTGTCAACTCGATGACAGTTGGCTATACGATATTATTGGCAGCTCATCCAACACAGCATAATTTTCTGTTGAAATAGGATATGATAGCGTGAATCATTATTAAAGATACTAGAGTAATTCTCAGGGCCAGCACACCACAAGTAACTGTAGGATGACAATGTTAAATCTAAAGGAGTAACTACTTGAATTTCATATATTGTGAATAGGAATTCGCACAACGCAAGAGTTGAGGCTTTTTCGTTACGAAAATGTATTACGAAAATTAGTATCGTCTCGAAAAATACATTTTTCTATTGGAAGAGCTCTGTCTGGTCTCTAACCTTGTCACAAAAATGGTCTCATATCGTCTTGTGCATAAATTCTAGTTGTGGGTATTTTTGACAAATTTTCGTTATATTTTAGTGAGGTAAAGTAAAAATTACGTAGAAAACGGCCTTCTTGCTCTCCTGATTGAAATCCTCTTAACTCTCCTGAATTATTATCAAATTTGATAAGAATTGTTCTTATATGGTTGGCAACACTGAATTTTATATACATTCCACCCTCCTTTAGCTCTCACAGTCTCTCTCGCTCTCTCTTCTAACTGAAAAAAAAGAAAAAAAAATACAGAGACTCGCTCTTCGCGTCTCTAAACAGATTGCCCCCAGTCTCTGAAACAAATTCCCTACATTGAAAGAGCTAACTATTGTAATCAACGTTAATTAAAGTCCGCTAATCATTTATTTCGATAATTAAATTACGCTCATCATACATCATAATTAAGGTCTCAGCTATTTGTAGCTAATAAGAAGGAGAGCAAAGGAAGCGAGCCTCATCAAGGCTGGCCAACGGATCTCTGTCTCTCTCGTCTCTAGAGAAGAGAAGATAATTCGTGTTGATGGATGAGCGCCGGAGCGGAGAAATATAAACACTCACACACAAACACAAACTTAGCACAAACACATATGTACCGTACAAGACAAGCAGGGTATTAAGGGAGAAAAGATAGGTATAAGAAGGAAGAAAGTAACTAAAAAACATACCTTCTTGTCTCTTGCCTCCCTCTACTCCCGGTTTTATCTGGGAAGAGGAATGAAAAGTAGGTATTACGATTTTTCTCCGCTTTCAACTAAAGAATACTGTGGCCGTTAAAAGTAGAGAATTTTCTCTTGGAGATAAAAAGAGATCAAATAAACGGAAAGATCTCAGAGATGCCGAGAAAGAGAGAGAGAGAGAGAAAGAGAGAGAGAGAGAGAGAGAGACCGATTGCCTCTCCGCCTCTATTTCTTGCGAATCTGGTAGCCAAGAGCTGCAAATGAAACTACGTGCGAAGTTATAGAAAGCCATTAGCTAGTACGTATCTACTGGGTTTTACTGTTTCTTTGAGCAGGTGATGCTTTTATTTCCCTCTATACCCCCTTCTCATTCCTCTCATCCCACTCTATACACTACGTAAGAAGAAGACAAATGCTATGAACCAACCAATTAAATTAGAACATGCAACGTTAAGATTCCACAGAACAAGCCCCATTTCTCCCTCACTCTCCAATGCGTCCTTAAAAATGACTTTTAATTTTTAAAGTATCAATCTCATTTTCTCTCCTATTTTCGTAGCACCCGAAGAACTGGAAAAAAGAGGAAAAAATAAGATAGTACCTACCACGAAGGTTCATACTCTCTTTCTTTTGATAGCAACAACGGTTTTCCAGAAGCTCATTTATGGGAGATCTACTTCAACAGTTCATTTTAACACAAGAATAACGTCCGTTCTTTGACTAAAATGCAGTTCGTTTTATTTATTTATTATTTTCCTGCTGATTCTTTTTTATAACAATGAAAGACAACCAATAAAATTCAGAATAGCTACATAAACCAAATATTACAGTTTTGGTATTTTTCTGACCAGTTTCATCCCAGCTTAATGCCAGCTGTAAAGTGAAAGTAACAATTTTATTCCTGAAATGTTTGTCTACTGCAGAATAAAGGATTTTATCCTTGTTTGCTAGACTTCCCGCAACACAGCAGCATTTTGTTGGGTTGAAGATCTCTCAGGATAATGATAGTGATTCTCTTACCCTTCTGAATCAAAGACCCATTAAATAAGATTTTTACAAAGATATATTAATTAAGTTCTAACATTTAGCGAAATTGAAATTGAGATACGTAACTGAATAGGCTGAGGGGAAGAGTTCGAAAGATTTGTTTTCGATTGAACTACACAATAAAGAACAATTTGATTCGTTTCTATCAAAAATAGTGCTCTAAGACCGTGGTTTTCCATCTTTCGATACTGCGGACCGGCAAATAATAGAGAGAAATGTTTGAGACTGGCAAAGTAATCACAATTCATTAAGATATTTAAGTATTTATTATTAACATAATCTAATATTTATACAGGGTGACCCAAAAGTAGGTATACAGTTCCGTCCCGTATTTTATATAATTTCTTACTGTTATCAAACAGTGGATCTAGGTTCTTTATTATTTGTTCTTAACGTTTTTTTACTTATAACTTAAGCTCGGAACAGTCGAAGCAAATGAATATATAAAAATAGAATATTATACTTGATCAATGCAGGGGTGTATACCTACTTTTGGGCCACCCTGTACCCTGATCTATAAGGTATGATCAAATGAAAATGAGATTACGGTTCTATCTGAAGAAAAGTTTATTATAATAGACTTTACATATTTTTACACAGTGAATGTGTAACATGAAACCTATAGATAATTGCCATTTCTATTGATGCACTGATCCCAATGTGTAGAAAGGGAGTGGATTTATTCAGTGTACAAACTTCTGAGCTGCTGATGGATTCATTGTTTCTGGTGTTCTGCACTTCCTTGTTATAGGTAAATTGTTGACTTTTCAGATCTTGATATCTCTGGATCCCCTACATTCTGGACAAAACTGGTGGTGATCCCATCAAACCCAAAACAGCACAACAAACTGAAATATATTTGACACAAGCTTGTAAGGCAGAGCTACCAGACTGGTGACAAGTCTCACAATTGGGGTCTGTAAGTCTAGGTGTCCCATTCCAAGAATCGAAGTTCCCGATTTCCAAGTATATTTCAGATCTGTCCCTCAAGCTGGAGCAAGACTAGTATATAAAGAAAATTCAAGACTCGAAATTATTTTACTTGAATTAGGGCTTCTCCGAGTTTAAGCCAGTACTTAATTAAAAATGCATACTTTAATTCAGCCTAAAACATCAAATTAGCCCTGGATTTTCCTAAGCTGATCCAAGGGTACAACATTCTTTCCACTTTCATCTTGTATTGTTCTAGGTACAAAATAAGAACTACTAAGAGCCACATACTAACAAGGAACAGACATGAACGTGTCGTCCGGACATCCGAATCAAACCTAGTTCATTCGATAAATATAACAAAGATATGTTCACGCACAAAAAATTACTGTAGGTGCCATGGACAACGGAGTAAGTCCCTCGGGCCCATTAACCCTGTTAGAATAAAGAAAATCGTAGACTCGCAGTGAAATACCTATTGCATCAACACTGTTCATTGGAAAGTCATGGTTCATAGTTCATTCTCTTGAGCTTGAAACAAACTTGCCAGAGGTGCTATGTATTGCGGCCCATAACGTACTTGAACAGGGAAAATTGGGAGAATGTCGGGAAAATTCCCTTTAGAAATCCCTCTAGAGGTCCATCAACTTTGGACCTCTCTGGGGTTGCCCCGGGTAAAAGCGCAAAATCCAAATGTATCTCGAAAAATACTATAGGGAATAAGAAATGACTACCAAGTTTTGTATTGATAAACAGAATAGATATGAGGGAAATGCTTGTATACCAATTTCTGTCTATCTTTTGTTTTCCTCCTCCGAACTCTTCAGTAAAAGGCGGGAGACTTGCATTATTTGAAGGGGAACCAGAGCTAACACAAGCGACGGTAGGCACCACCTAGGTCCACAATAGACAACAACTTACAATGAATGTTAATAACGTCTTAAATCCAAAATATATTTTCATTGCAACATTTTTTTATAATGCTAGCATACTGAAGGCATGCTAGCCCCTTACAAGTTTTACGCCCTTTCCTCGGAAAGAGGAATACCTTATATGTTGTGAGTAGGTATCTGCTTGTAGGCCCCAGGATGCGCCAGTGAGTCGGCGAGGAAGATTCAGTCTAAGGTAGGCTTTAGTGATAATCTGAGCTAAGTGAGGTCGGCATGTGAGGTGAGTATCGAATGTAACACCTAGGTATTTAACGTGTTTGGTAAGTTTGAGGAGAGCATCAAGAACAAATAGGTTCAGACGTGTTGGGTTTCTATGCACACGGGACCGTCTCTTAGGGTCAAGAAAAACTATTGCTTGAGTCTTCTAAGAATTTAGGCGTAATCGCCATTTCGAGCAACAATTAACAAAGCTATCAATGGAGATTGGAGTGCTGTGTTCAATTGATCGATCATTTTGCCAGGAGCAAGAAAGGCTGTGTCGTCTGCAAACTGGAAGAAGAGATGTACATTTGGAGGAAGTGGAGGAAGATCAGCAACGAAGAGCAGATATAGAAGTGGAGATAGTGCTGAGCCTTGCGGAACGCTGGAATGAATAAAGACAGAATGTGATAAGGAGTTGTTTACAGATATATACAGGGGTAGACAAAAAAATCAAAAACATTTGCAAAAGTGTGAAAATCATACCTAGTATCGTGTGGGGCCTCCTTTTGGGTCCAAAACAGCTTGGATCCGACGTGGAATTGACGTATACAGCTCCTGAATCGTGCTTTGTGGAATTTTGTACCATTGTTCTTCCAAAACATGCTCCAGTTCCTTAAGGGATGCTGGTGGAGTGCAATGAGACCGAACACGCCTTTCTAACTCAGACCACAATGGCTCAATGATTCAATGATATTCAGATCTGGTGATTGTGGGATCCAGGGAGGTGTGATAGTGCCTGCTCATGCTCCTCAAACCATAATTTCACCGTTTTTGCACCGTGACAGGGTGCCAAACCATCTTGGTAGATGCCATCACCATCAGGGAACAATATTTGGGCCATAGGTAGAACCTGGTCCTCCAAAATGGCCTCATACGCCTTAGCATTCATCATTCCATGCAGGGCGATGATAGGACCTGCAGAAAACCACGATATGACTGCCCATTCTGTAACAGAACCACCCTCATGCTTTACAGTTGGGAGCAGACAGTCTGTATCATAGGCCTGCGACGGTGTTCTCCATACGTAAACACGACCGGTTGTTGGAAACAAGGTGAAGGTCAATTTATCGGACCACATTATGTGTTTCCACTGCTAATGACTCCACACATTGTGGTCCTTGCACCACTGGATACGCCTGTTCTCATTTACTGCTGTGACCAGGGATTTGGCGATTGTGGCCCTGTCATGAATTTTCATTTTATGAAGTTCCCGTCGCACTGTTTTCGATTAAACCGGGTTCTGTAGGGGAATTCAGTTTAGACGTAATTTTCATTGCAGTGGTCTCCTTTTTAGCTGCTTCAATCCGTTTTAATGCCCTCTGGTCCCTATCTGACAGGATTGTCTTCCGATCACTGCTGTGCTTTGCAGACGTCGTTTGCCCATAAATTGTGTATGCCCTCGTGACATTGGACACAGTGCCTTTCGATACCCCCACAATGTTTGCCACTGTTGCCACTGAAGCTCCAACCAGACGGATACCAACGATCATGCCTCTTTGGAAGTCTGTCTGGTCGCCCATTTTACCGCACCACTTTCACACCACGACACTCACAGGTGAACTGATTACTGCTGACGGACGAGGAATGTCCACATGACACATTGAAAACAAAAAAAAAAAAATAAATAAATAAATAAAAATAAACGATCGGCAACCGGAACACGTGTTGTACAGTGAGGGTCAAACTTACGTGTCCTGTATGAAGTGTTTTTAGATTTTTTGTCTACGCCTTGTATGTAATGCGACATGATTGAAAGTTGAAAATGAATCGGATGTCGTACATTAGTAGTTTACTCGACAGAAGCTTAAAGAGAAGCTCAAGATGCCATACCTTATCGAAAGCTTTTTCAAGGTCGAATAGTAGTGGTGAAGTGGAATGATACGATGTCGAGAGAAATGTGGATGAAGTCTGTTTACAAGAATGCGTTCGAGAATTTTGCAGAAAACAGTGGTTTATTGGATTGGACGGTAAGATGATACAGTGGTAGTTGGCTTGTTAGGTTTTAGAAACATTAAAGTCTTGGAGGTTTTCCAATCGGCGGGAATGAGACCGGTACGTAAAATGAAGGTGAAAATATGGGTTAACAGGAGCAGTAAACAGAAGGAACTCTCTTTAATGGGACGGTAGGTGATAAGGTCAATGCCTGGAGCAGTATTACGTTTGCGAGCTATGACTTCTCGAATTTCTGGAACTGTGATGGGTGTGATAAGTTCTTGATGAGCTGGAAAGGTATGCTCGGTACTGGGTTGAAGATGAGCAGAATCAACATTAAACGTATATGCAGGATGGTGTCGTTCAGATCTTTCAGGAGGAAATGGCGTGAAGATGATTTAGAGATGATTCGCAAAGGCATCAGCTTTGGCACTATCTGAGGTGAGTGGATGATCGCCGTCAATGAAAGAATAAGGCGTTCGAGTAAGTTTGCCAGTCAATGCATTAAATCTCTTCCAGTATTTGGTTGGATGTGAAGTTGCGTCCAGTATATTGCACGTTTTGACAAAGTTTCGAAGTTTATAGGCGACAACGTAGTTATGAGCCACACGTTGGAGTTGTCGATGATCTCGTAGAGCTTCTTCGTTCCTTGTACGTATGTAATCTCGGTAAAATTGTCGAGAACGTCTGATCATGTGAAGGTACTGAGGTGGTAATCGAGGACGTCATGGATGTACTTGCGAGGTAGGAATATTCTCGGCAGATGCTGTATGGATAGGAGAGGTGATAGTATGCAGAACCGAGTATAGTTCATCCTCAGTATTTGATGGCTCGAGATGTTCAAGCTGAGAGATGAGATGAAGTCTGTAGTCATCCAAATTAGCTGTATCAAATCTAGGGACCTCCTTAGGTGGAATATTTACAGAACAGTGGTGGCGAAAAGAACGTTTGATAGTTAACTTGACTGGAAGGTAGTCACCCGCCAAGAGGGTCTAAGACTTCGATATGGCATTTGCTGGCAAGGGTAGTTGAGGTGATGACAACATCCGGTGTGGTATCTGAGAGAGGGCGTGTTGATTTTGGAAGTTTGTGCAGGACGCTAGGTATGCGTGTTGTAACGAAGTCCTGGAATTGACCCTTCTTGTAAGCGGGTCTACCATGAAAGTTGATATCAGCCATGATAATGAAATAGTGAAAATTGTTTGCGATATACTGAAGAAAGGAGTATGGTATTGCGTGTCCGGGGCGAACGTAAATGGTCGCCGAGGTGATTTATAAAGCCTTGAAATAGACGGTTGTGATAGGATATTCTAAAGGTTTGGGAAGTACGATAAGGTAACTGAGAAGCAAATCCAATGAATACGCCGTCATTGGCGCATAGGGCCAGTGTTTGATTGTCGGCCCGAAAGATATGGTATCCTGAGGACTTACAAGACGGGCGAGGTGTCAGATGCGTTCCGTTTAGTAGAAACACTGAAGCATGTTCTTCCAGAAGTTGTTCGAAGAGAGGTTTATGTTGAATGAGGGAACTGATGTTGAGAAAGACAATAATGATATCCATAAAGAAATTCATAATCTCAAACAGATGTTTCCAGTCGAGTGGTGTGAAAGTAAACTCGTTGGCCTGAGTAGGTGGCATTGAAGATAACTTGGAATATGCAGCAGGCAGCATACTGTATTTGTTGCAGCACATGTGGCCGTAGAAAAGGATGCACGTTTTGCAGCGTTAATGTGATGAACTGAAGGAGTTGAGATACTGTAAGAGGCTGAGAATCAGGTGGTACAGTGGAAGAAGGAGTAGAGTCGGTCGTTGTTTCACTTTGAGTGCGAAGTGGTGCCATTAAGTGAGATTTATCCGGGGAAAATGCGGGTCGAGCTTGGAACTTAAAACTATAAGTCGGAGGTTGTTCAGGACAAGCAGAGCACTGCGGTGGACGCTGCAGGTTCGGACAGGTGCATGTGAAATGGAGCCCAGCATAGTATCCACATTTCAAGTTATTCCTGGAGTTGGCGGTGGTATGCGTGTTATATTCTTGGCAACGCTCGCAACGAATTTGCACTGGTTGTGCAGTGCGTGATGGCTCGACACGATGCCGTTTGCCATATAAGCTCCATTATCAGGTTGTTGACTGATGGTGTCCTGCGTTCAAGATAACACTTGGATCATATAAGTGGGACCGCGGTCGTTACTAATGCGGATGCACTTGGAACCATTGTGCCTTTCTTCTGTGAGTTCTTGTAGAATCTCATCGTCCGTAAGGTAAGGATTTACACCTTGGGTGACCACAGAGAAAGCAGGCGTGCGAGGAGGCGTTGGCAGCTGTTTGATTCCCCGGTCAGGCAGTTTAGTGAGCTGTGCATTCTTGCCAAGAATTTCATAGCTGAACTTGTTACGAACAGTAGTAGCCAAACTCTGATCAGGAAATTTGATGATCATTCCATTTCTGGTAGCAACAATTTGTAAGATCTGAGCTCGCCGATATATTTGGTGAGCTGAAAACGTGTGTGCTTTTCGTTCTGATACTTCGTGTCGAAGTTTGTGAGTAAGAACGAATAGATTTGCTGTTTTATAGTATCAGATAGCGATGGAAACTCCGTGTCGTCGATTCTAAGTCGTTCACTATCAGCGGCGATGACGTTTCGGAGATGGTGTGTGATGGTGATCTATGACTGGAGATCATGATCTTTCCGGGCTGTTGTCGGTACGATGTGAGTCTCGGTGCCTACGTCTTACATCTGAGTCTGCAGAGGATACGGTAGGACCAGCTATGTCCGTAGGAAGTCCGACATGTTGTCCCCCAGTCGCCATATTGGGTCAACCAGTGATGGGCCCCAGGCTCACTGGTCGAAATGAGAGATAAGCAACAATGACATGTGAGATGAAAAAATAAATGAGTGTAATGAAGTTCAAAACACAAGGAACCCTTCGAAAGCGATAACTTTCGTCAATCCTATAAGTGCAGTATGTGTACTATGCTCTCAGGTACGTATTGCAATACCTGGTCCTCGCTGACACACTAACAAACACAAGACAGGTTAGGTTTCTTCTTGGAGCATTCGTCATAGTAATTAGATTTAGAGTAAAGGAAAACTATTAGGTGTCAGTAGATTTTCAGATTTTTCATTGGTATATTATTGTATTATGAATTAAAATGTATATAAATGTCAAACTGGAGGGAAAACATTATATATATAGGAGAATATTTAGTGCGCATACGCTCAGTGCTGCCATGTATTAAACTTCAACGAACTAGATTCTATGAATACTGTACAGTGAATTCTAGACAGGGCAATATATATTTTTTTCTATTGATAACCAAGGATTTCATAGCTCATTTCACGCAAAATTATGCACCATTTTCTTTATCAAACTCACTTGATAATGAATCTAGCTGTGACTATATAATGACTATGACTTTTTTGTCTTTGAAATAGTCTTCTTTAAATAGCAGAGTAACTACGAATGCATGTCTCCTCAACGAAAAAGTTAAAAGTCCCTTCCCTACCATCTAGTGCCTTTTGTGGTTCTCTTGTCTCTATTGATATTTAACCAGTCAAAAGAGAAGTGAACGAAACGAATGAACAATCAAGCGATGTTTCTGATGTTGACACGCAAATTATTGTGCAGCCTTTCTGTAGCCAATTTGATTTGCCAAATCCAAGGCTCATTAGGTCAAATGAGCTCCCTAAAGTCGTTAGCCTCTAAAAGAGCATTGAGCTCCCTCGTGGCTAAGCGGTTAGCATACGCGCCTTTGGCGTGGGAGACCTGGGTTCGATTCCCGGCGGGAGTTCATGTGGTTCGGATTCCACGTTAATCAGTATGTCCCCGTCTCCTATAGCCTCGCTGCTGAAAGGGACGCTAAACTAAAATCAACTCAGTTCAACTCTAAAAGAGCATTATTCTACAGGCAAATGCCAGTGTAATACGTCGGACTATCTGAGACCGGCGCATAGCATTAAAAAAATGCATTTGTCTCAGGCTGACTCAAATGTGTATTTCTAATAAAATGTCTGTGAAAGGAAATCCAAGGCTGAAGTATAGTACCGAGTAAAATATTGTTAGGGATGTTCTTGAGATTTTTTTCTCCCGGACGGACGAACACACACACATACGAACAGACTGGGTAAAAGGGTAAATATATAATGGAGTTTTGATAGACCAAGGGCTCCTTAAAAATAATCTGGGTTCACCAGTCCTAAAGTGCATGAAATATAAACTAATCTAAACTAGTGCATGAAGTCAGAGCCGTCGCGTGAGTTGTAAGTGCCCGGGGGAGAATTCCCAGGCACCCCCTCCCATGTGTTATGAGAAACAACCAGAGTTTATTTGCACTCCTAGATTTCAATATGGAATGTAAAATCATAATTTAAGACTAAAGAAGTTAGTATTATGTATTTTTTTTGAAAAAGTGAATGGCTTTTGTAGTTAAAACATAAAAGTTAATGAAAAAATGGTTTTGAATTATTGAAATCGAGTGCTATTCTTCCTTATTTTGAACTTGATACACGCCAACATACTAATAGCATAGAATATACAAATAACGATACAAATATTAAATTCCAAGATAAAAAAAAAAAAAAACTCTTCACACAATGGGCTGGAGAGAGTTCCAGATGAATAATCCTAGACGATGTTTTATTTTACCGGTAATTTTCAAGTTCAATACTCTATCAGGAGTCCCGCAAGGATCTAAGGTCCCCCGTTGTTTCTAGTTATTAATGATATTCCTTTGTGTATTAAAACTTCTCAAGTTCTTCATTTTTGCCGCCGATCTTAAATTATACTCCAAAGAAGTTCAATTGGTAACTGCGTGAAACACCAACAGGATCAGTTATTTTTTTCTTGGTAAACAGGCGTTTTGAGATGGCCCCACAAATAAGTCAAAGTGTCCCACATCGGAGGAACGTAGTGGCCACTCATTTCTTCCCGATGTTGGCCACTCAATTGACCAATCAAGTGGCCCAGAAACTGTGCATCCAACCACTCCTTGATACATAATAAATCGTGAGGAGACGCACCATCCTGTTGGAAAAAGGCAGGGAAGTTATCTTCTGGGTTCAGCAGTGATAACACCTGTCTCTGCAGCATGTCAAGATATCTGTCCCCATTTACGTTTCCATGGATGAAGAACGGCCCGATGATATGAGTCCTATCTATCCCACAATATGCCATTATCTTTATCGCACCGATTACTTTCTAGGCGTCTGTTCATGCTGGGTTTGTGTCTGACCAATAATTTTGATTCTGTTTATAGACCTCACCATTCACATAGAACAGAGCCTAATCACTAAACAACACACTAACGTAAGAGGAAACGTGGGATCCTCGTTACACTTCGTCACAACCCATTCTGCAAATTGCGTTCTCCTATCTGGGTCATCCTCCATTAACTATTGCTGCAGTTGGAGTTTGTAAGGATGCCACTTGTTTGTATGCAACACATGGGGTATCAATTTCTAACACACTTGAAACTGCAGCTAAACGTCTAGTACTGCGTTTCGGGCTTTTCACTAATAATGCTACAACTGCCGTTGCTGTTGCCTCATCCGTTGAAGTCCCCGGGCGTCCACTGTATTGTTTGTCGTGTACGGATCCAGAAACTTTAAATTTCTGCAAAATACGCGAGACTGTGGTATGTGCAATGTTGTCCCTCTCTGGATACCGGGCATTGAAGTCATCAGCAATGGCTCTGGTACCGTGTTCCCCACTGATGAGAACAATTACAATCCTTCATTGACGGGTGAGAGCAATTTTTCATCATTTGAAAAGACAAATCAAAAGCCATTACACGATGCAATATGCAATATTTACTTCACAAAATTTCATTACTGATTAAAGTTAAGTGAAAAAAAAATAACTTCAGATTCGTATTACTAGTGAAAGTTTAGCCTAAAATAATTGGTCGTATGCTCCCTTCCCATTTTAAATGTTTGACCTGAATTCAAAATGGCGGATTTCAATATGGCCGCCATGATGCAAATGCGCACTATCTGGTGCACCCCCATCCCAGTTGTCCACATCCAATTTTCGTCATTTTTCCTCAAGCTGTTTCAAAAATACAAGGTGGTGCTGCACTTTTGCCTCACCCTAGTAGGTATTTTGCTATTACCGACAGATTAGAAACTGAGAAAGTTTCATGTACCAAAATCTTTAGCTTACCCCTTCGTCTTCATGTAGGAATGTTCTCTTTTAATAGTGTCAATCAACTGTAGCCAATTAGCTGCCCTCTCTTATTCCTCCACTACACCCTCTAGCATGTTCCTCATTAGAGGTCTATACATTTTCTTTTCAGTCAGTGTCTCGAACAGTTTCTCTTCGTCTTTTAAATTATATCTAAAATTGTTTTCTTCTCACCTACTATTTCTAATACTTCTACATTCGTTCTTCGCTTGACCTAGTTAATTCGCTCAAGTTTGCTCCATTTCGAAAGCCAAGAGTCCTTTTCATCGCTTTCATGTCCATAGTTCCGACTTGTATAGTACAATAATCCGTACAAAACAATTTATGAGTATTTCTCTCAGCTCTTTATTCAAGGATTCAGAAAATAGCCTTTTGGTTTTCGTAAATACTTCTTTCGGCGTTTCTATCCTTGCTTTTATTTCACGTTCCCACTTCATGACCTCACTAGTGCGAATCACGAAATTAACAGTAAAGTCAGACTGTCTGAAAAATCCTTCAACGAAATGCAAAGACATGCAGATCAATAGTCACTCGTAATAATAACATTAATATACAAAAATAAATCCGAAAGATGACACAAGTTTTTTTTTTTAAAAAAAACCTTTTCGCCTACAAATCACGTTCATGGTTATTCTTCGCTAGATGTCTCTTCTATCTCATTGATGGCTGTAGGTGACTCCCTTCTATGAGAAAATCTGATGACACACATACACACTACACACTACACACGTGGTATATTATATATAGATACACATAAGTGAAAGATTAGTTAATACATATTTTAAATCATATGCCATTACATAATTCCTATACTGGATGTATAAAATCTTAAAGTAGACGTATGCGGCCTTCCAAGAAGAACTTAACAGTATACTATAGCAAAATCTCTCCTTTCTCCTCATCTACTTATATTCTGGAACCCACACACGCAGAAAGGTTGCGGAAAGTTGTGAGAAAATATCGCCTACATCAACGAACATCAAAGTTTTAAACGCAGATTTTCCCTTGCCCTGGCTGCTGGCTCTCTAACTTAATTGGCGTCTCCTTCCGTAAAAGCGTTACGTGCAAAACCCGAACAATAATTTATGGGTGTCTCTTACGTCGCCTGTGGCCGCCCTCGTTTAACTAACGGATTAGAAATTGCACTTGCAGGAGATAAATTAAGGATAGGAAGAGCCTCTCCTCTTACGTTAGTTAGTCTCTTGATTTGAGAAAGGAAAAAAAGTCAATGAAGCGACCAATAGGATGGGTGGAAGAGCAACTTCTCATGTTGGCTACGAGAATATCATGAAACCATTCTGGAAGATAATTAGTTCGTAAATTAGTTGGATAGATGGCACCAGAAGCGTTTTTTTTTTTAACTTGTGACACTTCTTTAGCGTAAGGTTTAAGTACAAATTAATACTGTAGAAAGGAAAATTTACTGTAAATATTTTATTTTGAATCTGAAACTCTATTCTATTTTAGCTCAAATCTGAAACAAATTTTGTATTTAAATACCTAAATGTAATTAAAGAGGCTCATTGCATTTAAGACTGAATGTTTATCTAACAAATACAGTTGTCATCCACATTAAACAAAACATTCGAACAGATTTTGACTTAAAAGAATTCATATCGATTTTAGCAACTTAGAATTTTTTTCGGACCAACAATTATAACCTACTTCGATTTTTATGATTATAACAAATAATTATAATAAAAAATAAACTCGTCGCGCTTGCTACTGCTTGACATAGAAAAGGCATTCGATAGACTTTTTTTTTTTAAAAAAAATCATAATTTCGAACTTCCTTTAGTCTACATCTGATTAATTGATATAATTTCATAAATAATAAAATATGGTAGACAGTAAAAAGAATCACCCAGTAGAAGTTTCAATTTTGTCCGGTAGATGTAGACTGGTGAAGGATGTTTGCTGCCATCTAACGTCGAGATATGTAACTTTTCTACTACCTTTGTGTCAATGGTAGTAAATGGGATACGGATAACTACCGTTAAAATCACCGTTACCCGTGAAGGTATTAACGGATTGTCTTCATTAACGAACTCTGCCGATATTATATTCACTCTAGCTATCTATTGCAACAAACAGAATTCAAAATGATCACTTCGTTCAAGAGTTATCATGTGGAGTGGAGTGGAGTGGATTTTGAGTTTAACGTCCCTTTCAGCAGCGATGCTATATGAGGCGGGACTTACTGGTTAACGTGGAATCCGAACCATATGAGCTCCCGCCAGGAATCGAACCCGGGTCTCCCACGCCGAAGGCACGTACGCTAACCGCTTAGCCACGGAGGAGCTCTAGTTATCGTGTGGAAGGCCCCATCACGGCGAAGTTAAAATACCGTTAATTTTACAGTAATTATGTGATACCTTCAAATAGATAAAAGATAATCGAAATATGGAACAGAGCGCACTAGATAATATTATTTTACATGAGATACCGTTATCACGACTCACTTATCTGCTTCCGATTTCCAGTTATTTTCAAAATCGGCATTTATTTTCACGTTTCTAAATGGCTAGGTGACTCGTGATAACGGTACCTCATACAAAATAATATTGTCTAGGGCGTTCTTGTTTCACATTTTGATTATCTTTGATATATTTGAAGATATTATATAATTACTGTAAAATTAGCTGTATTTTTATTTCGCAATGATAAGGCCTCTTAAGTTGTTAACGGATTGACTCCATTAATGAGCACGGCAAAGAGCAGACACACACCCAGAATTTTTGTTGGGGGAAGTCCAAAGTTATGAGGGAGGTCAAACACTACAATACATTACGTATGTATATATAGTATTGAACCGGTGATATAATGCACCCGAAAGGATGATAAGTAATTGCCACCTATATTTTCAGAAAAAAAAAATGATTGTTTCATAAAGAGTATTTTTCTACAGGTGAATTGTGTGATCAAATATCTATGATGTCAAATCAATCATTTCTCTCCTAAAGAAGTATAGTTTTATTAAGGAAATGTACACTCATGTCCAAAATTATTGTCTCATGTCTATGAATATGTTTTTGTAGAAATATAATTTGATAACGAATTCGTCCGGTATTTCTTATAACGTTAGTATGTGTATAATTGGCAAAGACATGTGTGTGACAAATTTCATGTCAAAAGAGTAAACAAGAACAATAAAACAAAAATAAAACTTTCTTGTCCATTTAGCAACATTTTGTTTTACTCATTCTAATTTTCGTATTTATAATTCTTTTCCTATGAAATTTACCACAAATATACATTTCCCGATTATACACATATTATCAGTATTAAAAGTACCCTGCAAAATGATTATCAAATTATATTCTTACAAGGAGACAGTTATGCGACAATCATTCTGGACGTGAGTGTACAAATGCATGACGAGTTACAAAGTTTGGGGGAGTCCGGACCCGGTGGACACCTCGCGTGGGTGCGCCCCTGACAGAGAATCATAGCTCTAGCTACCTATTGCAAAAATAAATAAATAAATAAATAAATAATAAAAAATGCCTTTGTTTGAAAATTATTGTCAGACAATATCTATTCTGAATGATAATGCAATTCTAGCATGTGGTGAAACCATCGCAAATGTTAAATCTTCCAAAATGTCATAAACTCATTTGTAGTGAAATCGCTGTTGTCTTACTTTGGTCAAAATGAAAAAAATAAACTTTATGACAATCCCTTCTTACTACATTCGTGAATTTCTACTGAAAGTTCTTAGATTTGCTTCCACTTTGGCTAGTGTAATTTATGTAATAAATATTCATTGTGACCTATTTTATTTACCTGAAAATAAATAGAGTAAAACACCTTTGGCTAGCGCCATCTGTACGTTTTATTATAAAATATCCAGGAACTTGCATCGTAGTGAAAGCGTTGCTAAATGACTGTCAGAGTAAATCAAGCTGTAAATCTGATTCCCAGAGCACCAGGGGACAATTTTTTAAAGATATTGATTAAAGAATTGCAATAAGCTGACACAGGGGAGCACCCACTGAGAGGATTCATCGGATCCGAACCTTCCCTTCAAACTTCGTAAGTCGACATACATTTGTCCCAAACTTTTTTAACTTGACATACTTGTACATTTTCTTGCTAAAATTGTACTTCTTTAGCAGAGAAATTATAGATGTAGCCTAAAAATTTAATCTTACACTTCATCTGTTCTCTTTCTTTTCTTATAAAAATAATCTAATTCAAACATTTTTTCTGAGGATATAGATTATAGTACTTAACAATTACTTATCGTCTTTTCGAGTGTAGAATAACAAAGGTTCAATATTGCGTAAACATAGTGTTTTGTAGTGTTTGATTTCCCTTCTCCACCTCCTCCACCCCCCAAAAATGGAGCATCCCTTTTTACAAAAATGTCCTGGTGTGCGCCTGACTGACATTATTATCCATACTTATGTTCGGTATCCTGTATTCTAAATTTCCCTTGACTACTCTCTTCCATTTATGCTGGACATCACAGTGTTATAATAGACAATGTACAAAACAATGTACAATGTACAAACTTCAATGTACAAAATTATAATGTATAGTTGAATGATTCTACTAACAAGGGAGAATAGAATAGAATATTTTTATTGTCGTTAAACAACATTTGTTGCAATAGACAACGTCAAGAGATTATACAAAATATATACATTGAATATATAAGTACATAACTAGTCACGTTTTATTTTTTAACTCTTTCTCAAATTCTAAAACGCTATACACAGCTGTTTTTCAATGAGCCAAGATTTACAGTGTTTCTCGAAGTTTCTATTACACATACCACGAATTTCTGTAGGTAGAAGATTATAAATCTTCATCGCAGTGTATTTATAACTCTTTTGTGTGGCTCCACTGAGATCCTAACGAGACAATTGTGTTTGCATTTGATATGTTATAACTAGACAAATTCCAAAGTTATACGTGCCACCGGGCGGGATATCGTGAGTTACAACATATTTTGTAATGTACTCGGAAAAGCTACAAAGCTGGCAGAATAGTTTAAACCAGGTCTTTTGTTCGGAAACGGCTGGCAGAATAGTTTGAACCAGGTCTTTTGTTCGGTAAATGGAAAACTCGGATAACACATATTCCATCATTTTCAAGGACACACTGTTGTGGATAAAAAAGTTCGCCCCAGGGTCCCCCGCAGAGTGTCAGATGGGGTCTAACTCAAAAATTTCAAATGGCAAGCGGGGTTAAGTAGCACATCATTTTAAAGCTGTTGTAAAATGAAAGAAAATGGAGCAAGTCTCGACTCTCTACGACAACCCTGTGCAAAATGGCGGCGGGTCAAAGTGTAAACACAAACTTAATTGAAAAGTCTATGACCACCTTGAATCCAAGATGGCCTCTTAAAACCTATGTCCTTCATAACAGTACAAATCTAAATCTCTATTTTCTCTATTATGTATTAAGAAATAATAGGAAGACAAAGAACAATTGTATTTCGATTCACTTCAACTATTATTTCATTCCGTAACAACATATTATATATGTTTTGTTCCTAATGCGCGTTCGTCACGGTTCTCTCGATATCCTTTAGGTGAATATAACGAATATGAGATGAGCACACAACTCTGACTTCCTATTCATACTGCTAAACTAAAATTGAATACCTTCGGGTATTTTTCTAATTTTGTCATACGTAATTCATACATACGTAGTTCGTGATTACTGCACCAGCCAGGTTGGGGGGGGGGGGGGCTATTGTAACGTATTCTTGATGGTTACATTTGTATGCCATTCGTTGGATTGATCGTAATATTTCAAGCAATACAAATATACAAAAAAAAAAATCATTTACAAGATTGTCGAGCAGTACCAAACCACGTGTAAGTCATTTCAGTACATCCAGCTGCGTCAAAATTTGTTGGTTTGATCACAATATTCCAAGAAATAGCACATTTACATATAAGGGGCGATCAACTGAAAACCGTTCGTTCCATGTATTATTGGTATAGTGTGTAGGAGGATATTGTTTGTTTAATAGTGTGTAATGGCTAATGCCACTGTGTGTTGGGTGTAGGAATGTTGTTGATACGTGTTTCCGTTTTGCAAGCATAATCAGTGAAAGATGGCGTTCCAGATCCCCAATCCGTCCAAACAGGACCAGCGTGCCGCCATCCAGTTTTTGAGTGTCGAAGGTTGTCAACCAGCTGAAGTGTTCCGGCGTATGAAAGACGTGTATGGTGATGCATGCGTTTCCAAAACAACAGTGGTGGACTGGGACAGAATGTTTCGGAAGGGGCGTGAACAAACCTTTGATTATCCCCGTCGTGGTCAAGCCCATGTTGTTTCCACAGAAGACACGCGTGAAAAGGTGAATGCGGCTATAGCTGCGGATAGACGCATTATATTCAATCTATAGCGAACGGGTTAAACATGAGTTATGGTACTGCTCAGAAAATTGTGAAAGAGCTGGGGTATCATAAAGTGTGCGAGCAGTGGATCCCCAGGGTATTGACGGAAGACCAACAGTTGGAGCGCATGAGTTATGCCATTGAACATTTGTCACGTTACCATTTGGAAGGTATGCTGAGGATTGTTGCTGAGGATGAAACTTGGTGTCATCATTTTGAACCGAGTTCAAAGTCTTCTAGTATTCAGTGAAAACACCCCTCATCCCCACGTTCCAAAAAGTTCAAGACGCAACCATCTGCGCGGAAAGTTATAGTGTCTGTGTTCTTTGATTGCCATGGACCATTATTGATCGACTTCAAGGAACCAGGACAGTCCATCAACGCCGCACGCTACTGTCAGACCTTGATAGAGTTATGGAGAGGCATCAAAAACAAAAGGCCTGGTTTATTGACCGCTGGAGTCATTGTGTTGCATGACAACACGATTCCACACGTTACAAATCAAGTGCAGGATTTGTTTCAAAGATTCAAGTGGTAATTGTTGCGACACCAGCCCTACAGCCCTGACCTTTCACCTTGTGACTTTCACATCTTTGGACCTCTAAAGAAGGCATTGAAAGGTCAAAGGTCACGTGACAAAGATATTTCAGTTTGACGCTGAGATTCAGGACGCTGTGCGTGATTGGTTTGATAGTCAGCCGTCCAAATTTTACATGGACGGCATTTGTAAATTAGTGACACAGTGGGACAAGTGTCTCAACGCTCATGTGACTTCTTCTGAACAATATTTTTACTGCACACTAACCATAGACGCCTCTAGATAGTGTACAAGTTTCCGCTCGAAATAAAATTTATTTCAAGAACGGGTTTCAGTTGATCGCCCCTTATACAAACTCATTTTTCACTCTGGCAGCTATACTAAATTACAGATAATGCTCGTTGATATTTTGTGGATGTCTATTATTGACCATAAACGAAAATACCACATTTCATTTCTCCAACACCAGTGGTTTGAGCTGGACATGCGTTCGATACTCGTTAGTGCGGCATTTTGAACTCAAGATGTCCAATTTTTTTTTTAACATTTCGTATCTTTTCGTCACCTACTGATCAATATTCATACCAAATTTGGTTTTCCTAGCGTCAGCAGTTTGTTATGCCTATCATTTCGGCATAGGTTTTAAGCGGCCATCTTGGATTCAATGTGGCCATAAATTTTTCTATTGAGCTTTTGTTTAAATTTTGACCCGCCGCCATTTTGCATAGGGTTGTCGTAAAGAGTCGAGACTTGCTCTATTTTCTTTCATTTTACAACAGCTTTCAAACGATGCGCTAGTTAAGCCCCTTTGCCATTTGAAATTTTTGAGTTGGACCCCTTCTGGGACCCTGGGGCAAACTTATTTTTTTGTATCCCCAAAAGTGTGTCCTTGAAAATGATGGAATACCTGTTAGACGAGTTTTCCATTTACCCAACCGTTTTCGAGCAAATGACTCGGTTCAAACTATTCTATCAGGTAGTTTTTTTTCTAGCTTTTACATTACACAATATGTTATAACTCATGATATCCCGCCCGGTGGCACGTATAACTTTGGGATTCGTCTAATTATAGATAACATATCACATACAAACACAAATTGTCTAGTTCGGATCTGAGCGGAGCAACTTCATGACCCTTCCATGTAAGATTACATCCCGTTGGCTCTTCACTGTGATTAGAAGCAAAATTAAAATAATTTTGGTGTACGGAAAATGGAAATAAACCCCTGTGATTTCAGGAAATATCAATGTCTTTTTAGATGTACGCGTATTACTACAGCAAATTGTATTAGGTGTAATTCTTCCAATCTTAAGTTATGATCACAAGAGATTTTGGTCTCCTCTTTTCTTGTTTCGTGTGTCTTCTGCTTCAGACACCATCTGAAAGTCATTAAAATTATTAAAAGAAAAAAGATTTTATAGTTTAGACCTTCTTTAAATATCTAATTTATAGATATTTTTTCAAATAAAATCTCCCCAAAATTATTGTATTGGTGCCTGCGGTACTTTCTTTTATACATATTACACTAACACAAAGCTCACCTTGTCCTCATTCATAAAATCTGGTTCTAGTGGATAGATTCTTATGTTTTTATCTTATTTCTGTGTTAGCAGATTGATACCTGTTTTTTTTTCTTTAATTATCTATCATTAACTGTTCAATTTATGACCAATTTTTATAACTTCTACAGCAAACTTCGGTTTTCTTTTGCCAAACAAACAAAAAAAAAAGGTTTAAAAAATACCTGTGGCAACATAGAATCAAATCTTCAAAAATAAATTATATATAAATAAAAAGAAACTATACAAAAAAAAATAAGTTATACAATTCTTCAAAATAAATTATACAAGAAGAATTTTATGATAGATATCTAAGAGTTTTTGTTTCCTGTAGATATGTACAACAAAACAAAAACTCATTTAAAGATAAATTAGATACTTATTTTTTGTGCTATAATATTCGATTTTTAGATCGGTTCTGCAGTGACGAAAATAGCACGAGAGATGTAAAATAATTTCAGTCACTATCTTCAGATAAATCAAATAGACCCTAACACTTTCTGGTACATATTATTACACTATTATTATTATTATTATTATTATTATTATTATTATTATTATTATTATTATTATTATTATTATTATTATTATTATTATTATTATTATTATTATTATTATTATTATTTAGCAAATTCTAGTCCATCAATTTATTGACACGTTTGAATATAAATACGCGTTGTAGGTGTATTGTCATAACGAATCCGCGTCACTCAATCATATATGTAGAAGAATTATTCAAAGAATATTGCAACACATGTGCAAGAGTACTTCCCAAGTGAAGGTCCGCGAACTTACAGTGTAGCTTTCATCAATCACTAATACGATGAATTTGACTATAAAGATAGCGAAACCATATAAACTGTTTTCAAAAGAAATAAATATTACATGGTAGTGTAAAATGTTACTTGTTGTAATCGTTTTGCTGATATGCATCTATCTTAAATTGATTTTTATTTCCATCAAAAGTGCAAAGTCATTGAATGTTCTCTAAGTGACTTACACAATCATTATCAACAGAGGAATGGGATGAATTTCAGGTTGTAATGTATTTTTGGGTAGGTGTATAGTATTATGGTTGTGTAGATGGGAGAATTATACAGTAATAATAAAGGTTTATTTTGAGATATGTAATTTTTCTCTTTGTGTATTGCTATTATGCATTAATATGTATTTTCCTATATTTTAATAAACTATCGAAATAAATCCAATTCAATGCATGGGGTCCTAAAAGTTATACTGTTATTGTTGTCTCATACCTACATATGAGTACAAATTACTATTGCTTAACAGTATTTTTAAACTTCATTTTCAGACATTACTGTAATCTATCATTCTCGAAACTTTATAAACAGACCTAATAAATTTTCAGTTTCAGAAGTATCCAATGTCCTAATTTCAACTACACGGAGAAAAATGCATAATCCAGTCGGCATGTAAATGCTGTTTTTACCAGGTTATGCGCGTCACCACATTAAGTAATGTTGTTTCATTAATAGTATGATCTACACCACCGTCCAGCGAAAATTTTGTATTGTGGGACCACCATTTCAAATCTAGAATTAACGCCATACCCATTCCTACGGTGGTAACTTAGGTATGTAATGTTGTTACTACCTTCCTACGAGTGTCCCCTCTTGGTTCTTTCTAAATCTGTGAGTCCCTACCTTACGAGACTAGTAGTTTTTAACACGAAATCAATCATGTGAATAAAATTATCCAATCACAGCGAGTCTAGTTCGACACCGAACTCCAGACTTGGCATGGAGTTCCCACCTGCTGTACTTTTATACATGAAATTACATTACTTAAGGAGCGCACCCGCGTAAATACGATGTATCCACACGGAAATCCTAGTCCTTTTTTCTCAGTGTACTCTTTATGTAACAAATATTCAATTTATACCTATTAACAATATTCCTAATATATACCCCGTTTAGAGATAGCCTATTTATTTTTTAACACAATTCCAGATGATGTTACAGCTTTTTTTTTCACTGAAAGCTTGCAATGAAATGTGAGAAAAAAACTTTGAAAAAATATCAGGACCTGGATATGTAATATACAGGGTGTTTCAAAACAATTCCGACAACGTTTGGGAGATGATTTCTGACACCAAGATAAGACAAAAAGTATAGACCAACCTGGGTGCACAAATGCTTCCCTTCGGAGTTATAGGCTGCCGAAAACATGAAAAAATCAAATTTAAGGGTCCATAGCTCCATAGGGGAACTACTCTAGTCGGGTCAGGACCTACCCTATAGTCACTTAAGAACTACTATGTCCCCTATCGAAATATCCATGTTTCAGAATCCTTCAGTATTTCTGCAACAGTTTTTACAGAGGTAGTTGGTGAGTACTTCAAATTATATGCCCTTAGCCAAACTCCATCTATAAAAATTGTTGCATAAGTAGCGCAGGATTCTGAAACATGTATTTTTGGATAGGACACATAATAGTTCGTAAGTAAAGTCTTGACCCGACTACAGTAGGTCCCATAGTTTTGGAGCTACGGGCGTTTAAAGTCCATTTTTTCATGTTTTCGGCAGCCTATAACTCCGAAAGGAAGCATTTGGCACCCACGTTGGTCTATACTTATTATAGAGGAGGGTTACCAAAGAGCACGCACGCCCTAAGAGCGCGCAGTGCCAATTACGCTGAAGTGGTAACACACAGAATTCTTATTGCTACGCTGTTTGATGCATCTTTGTGCGAGAGTTGATACGAAGAAAAGGGAAGTTAACGGTTCGCTGGAAACAGAAAATACAGCTAAAAATAACTTTTTTGAATTCTCGATGTAATATTTTAATACTCTTAGTTAAGAAATTATTCTGATATAGCAGCTAACTACAGTACTCTTGTTGCATGGTAGGAAACATGAATGCAGATAGAATTGTTTACCATGGCTTTGTGTCGGGGGTCTTGCATGTGCAGCCACATGGATGAATTTTACTCGAGTTGACTGCTGTTTCCCAAAGAGTGCGCGTTAGTGAGTTACCAAAGAATGCGCACGTACTCTTTGGGACAATTTCTTTGATAGTGTGTGTGGGTAGCGGCATTCATATTACAGACTGTGGTTATTCTCATCAGTTGCTCTTGGAGTGTAATATGATGTTTGAATGGATTGTAGAATTATTTGTAATTGTTTGTCTTCGATTCAAGCACCAACTGTAAATCATATATAAGAAGTATTTTAAATTCACAAAATTTCTTAAATTACAATGATGATGTGGTATTCTGCCCGAAGGTAGGCCTTTGGTCCATGGTAGTTTGCCATTGCCTTTCATGGTATGATGATGTCGTAAGAAGTGAGGAAATGATCAAAATAAAGATTCTGGAAGTGTTCTGGATGAAGATGCTGAGTGAAATATGGCTTCGATTACGATTGTAATGAAACCACGAACTAAGAATTAAAAAAGACATACACTAAAGGTGTGGTTCAGGCTTTTTTTCCAGTTGGTGGAATAATGTAATAAAACCACGAACTAAGAATTTAAAAAATCATCATTAATTTTACTCATAAAAATCATAATTTGTGGGTGAAACTAAACGAAAATTTTCTTTAATGTTGTAAATTTCGTGTACGTTCATAATATATTTTTTTAAAACCACATGGACGTGTAATCAAGAAATTGTTGGAAGCAAACGCAAAATAGTTTAGAATCGCCTGTATACGAACAATTGGAAACAAACCTTAGGATAAGTTTACGAAGGGGTTTAGGTTTCAAGTATGATAGGTGTTGAGTGCGTCCTCTTAGGGACCTCAAAACGCACTCTTTGGGACACTGGTCCTTAAGAGTACGCATTTGAGTTTTTTAACTTTTTAACGTATATCTCCATTTCTACATCTAGTAGTAAACTTTTCTATTTCTTACAATGTAGCCTAAACTTCAATTAAAATTTTGTACAGTTTATATAACTTTTGCTTTATTACTTTCGGAGCTATTTGAAAATGAATATTAAGTGCGTGCTCTTTGGTAACCTTCCTCTATATGTGTTTTAAAGTGTATTAAATACACTTTACAATAAGGGAAAACTGTAATTAGGCATTTGCCTGTTGTTTTTCCGAAATAAATAAATAAATAAGATATATTAGGGATGGCCATAATTTTCCGGACTCCCGATTCCGGAAGTGGCCATCCCTAAGGTTACGTTCTATGATAGAAGTTAAGACGGTTACTACCTCTTTGCTGAGTCGAGTTTTTCCTTATCTAATAACATTATAACTTTTTTGACCAGTTTCTCAGTAAGCAATGAACAAATCGTTACAAAAAAAAAAAAAAAAAAAAAAAGCATGGTGTCAGGTCGATAACAAAGGATTGAACACACGGACTTATAATTTTACTACAAGCCTTCAATTAAGTTATGTCATATACCTGAACTTTCCTCTCCATCAAAAATTAAAAAAAAAAGACTTCGTACGCGACTAAATCTGGTGAATATAGTGGCTCTAAGTGACTCACTTCTATGTGAAAATCTGATGACAAATAAACGCACAAACATACACACACGCACACACAGTCTCTCTCTCTCATACACACACTCACACGTTGTGCAGATTGCCTTTTGAATGTCCCAATATTTACGGAAAGGGATTAGTTGGGATCAGGTATATCAACTTAATCGTAAAACATACGCCACTCATCTTTACTTGCTGTCAAATCTTAAGATGACTATAGTCGTCTGTAAGATATTGAAACTATATAACTATACACACAGAAATCCACATTTGTTGGATAGTTATTGGGCTATGAAATCTATAAATTCTTATCGTGAATGTACGGTACAGCGGTGGACACTTCTAAATGGTACACCTTAGCCGTAAATCTCCATATGGCTGTACCATTTAGAAGTGTCCACCGCTGTACATATGATAGGGATCTATTACATGTTAATCTGCAAGTTCCCACCTCGGTACTGTAAAAAGGGTTATTGACCAAACTTTCTTTTTTAAAAAAAAAAAAAAGTCCTAGATCTTTACGTTTTTAAATGCAATTAAGGAAGAAAGAAAACAAACACTTTATTTAAAAAGTTTATCAAACACATACTTTCTTTTGGTTTGTATATAGGTATATAAGATTAAAGCTCCCCATTTCGGTTAAAACGTTACGCTGCAGCTTATGTACGGATGGGTCTATATATAACTTAACCTAATCTTTAAGGAGGGAGAGCCGACGTTTTAATTTCCATTGCTGGAAGCTACATGACGCTTCTTGTTCGTGGCTTTTATAAATTAAGGGAAAGTTTAAGAAATGAAGAAGCCACAGAAAAGAAAAAAATCAAGCAGAGAAGCTTCCAAAGAAGAAGAGCTTAGTAGAAACTTTGGTATAAAAATAAAAAGAAAATAAGACCAAAAGCAAACAAGAACAGCCGTGGTGCTCACGATAATTAGGAACCTTCATCACGATGAACGTAGAACGCTGCAAGAAATGCGAAATTAAATCGTATTTCATGTCTCTCTCGAGATTTGCCGTTTTTAAGACATGATCCTTCCTAGATTTTTTCTTCTATTCATTTCCCTGCTTGTTAGATAGACTGTCTTAAGTACATTCACGAATCAATCTGAAAGATTGACTTAAAAATGTATGTTGCATGTATTTTCAATCCTTTTTTATTATTATTTATAGTAATAGTAGCTGTGGTAATATGCAGCACAATTAATTTAACTGTATATCCGTGCAGATGTTGTTAAACTTCTTAAATGGATTTTTTTTTTTTTTTTTAAATAAAAAAGGCACTGGGTCAATATTCGAAAGATTAGAATTTCTGTTTCGTTACCTGGTTATCTATTCTAATTGAATATAACAAGTCATATCTAATTAAATCCTACGTCTAAATCATGTAATATGTATCTAATTACTAAAGAGATCTTCGTATCTCGAATTGTGGTTGTATAAAGATAGCGTCAGAGAGAAGTTAATGTAGTTCATAAAGAATGAACCAGGTTACGAGGACAGTTCTTATTTAAGAAATTCACTCTAATTGGGGACCATTCTAATTTCTGTTGAAACGTAGCCTTCATATCTAGAACGGCATTAATTTTGGTGAAGTTAACGTAACGGCATTAATTTCGGTAAACAAGTTGTGTGTTAAAGATCACATGTAAAAAGGAAAAGTCGCTTCATTGTAAGATACTCACTTGTTAGGCGAACTTACCAGGAAAAGCATAGTCGAAAGAAAGCATCTTACGTTTACTTGTGCATGCACCCTTTCTAAATCAAATCTTTTCACTGCTAGACCCAAGAGCCGAACCCTTACTGATATCAATAATCGAAAAGAAGAAAAATATTTCTTATCTGCCAAGAAAATTACAATGTCCAACGTAGTCTTGAAATTCCGCACCTTTATACTTGTCTCCTGTATAGATGTAACTGCACATTCGAAACTATACTGTTTGCTTGCTAATTCACTCATCAGACTGCAGACGTCAGTGGAAATACTGCATATGTTACTTGATTATTTACAGGAACAAGTGTTTTCAACCTGTAGTTTTTTTCTTTAAAATCTACGATTAGAAAAACTACAAGTACGGCGAAATTCCCAGCATGGCAAACATCCCTTCTTTTACCCTATTTAATTACTTCTAAACCTAACAATCTTAGAAATCCTAAAAAAGGGCGACTTTTTAATCTTAGATATTTTCATACTTTGACTATAATATTAATACGCCAATTAGATTCTAAAAATTTTGTTTTAGTTACTATGTAAAGTTAATTCTTACATGAAAATTTTCTCAGACAGTGCTTCCTAAATTTAAAACAATTTGGTGTTTTCAGAAAGAGTAGTCATGTATTTTTTAAACAATAATCATATAACCTACCATATTGCTATTAAAATTGTTTGAATAGAGTGCCGATGCACCTAGGGGGTAAGTGGGTTTGGAAGTTTGAAGAATTGAATTTAACACAGATTTAAGTGGTAGAATTGAATTTAACACATTTCTTTCAAAACAATTATTGATGATTTGGATTATTTTTTTATGAACATAATGGAAAATTTTACAATCGTCAGCAAAGAGAAGAAGATTTAGATTGTAAAGACAAGAAGGAAAGGAGATCATCCATGTAAAGAAAAAATAGCAATGGTCCTAGGACACTACTCTGGGAAACCCCAGAAAGAACTGGGACAAATTTGGGTGATGCGTCTGCAGAACAACACGTTGCATACGATCAATTTCATAATCCTTTAACAGAGACAGGAATTTATCATGAAGATTAAATCTGTTGATGAAGCAGATGGGTATCAAATTTATCGAAAACTTTTTCCTTTTCTTCTTTGTTATTTCTTATATACTTTCTTACATTGTTTCAGTGTAAAATGAACATAATCGTTTTTTCACGAAGCTTTGCAGCTCTTGTAAACAACGCAGACGGCAGTGTGTAAATGTTGCCAACTAACAGACTAAAAAGTTTATAGAAAACCTCGAGCTAACAAATTAAGAAACAAACCGAAGAGCGGGAGATTGAAAATGAAATGGCATGGACTTCTGATAGATTACCGAGATGCATTTTCTCTCTCCTGAATCTTTGAAGCAGCATATATAAATATAGACACAGAACACTAGGAAGCATGGCTGCCCGCAGCGGGAAAGGGGCCAAGGGGATGTTGCCTCCCTGGGTTTTGAAAGGTTTTTGGAAGTGCATGTCAAGACATACTAATTTGCTTACTTAAATGTTATAACACTTAATATATTCATATTAAATAATATAGTATCTGGTATTATAGATTATTTACTGTAGTTAATAAGCATACGCGAGTAAATAACTGTTGTTTTACTTGATGTATTATGTGCCCTCGTGTATCAAAATATTGTGTATTCGCGACTGAGTTTGTGTGTCGGTCTTTTGTCCCCCCCCCCCCCCGTGGAATCAGTATTTTACCTCCTTGAAAAAGTCCTGCGGACGTCCATGCCTGGAAGCCGGGCTGAACAATCTCGTAAATTTTCCCTGTAACTGCAAATCATGGCTAATCGTGGTTGACCATAAATCTTCGTCCTCTGTATATCAGGGAGTTCGCATTAATGGTTCAAAATATTCAATCTATCACTACTAAATTTTATTTAGCCTGCCCATAGCGTCAAGGAATAACATGGAAAATTAGAATCATAGCTATTGGATCTTACTATGTTCTCTAGTCTTTGTTGTCTTACTATATTTATTAGCTTGACTAGCAGATGTACTAAAACATATGCTCTTTTACCCCCATCCATTTCAAAACTGTGTTTCGGATCACTACGTGACTCTCAAGTAGAGGCAAGAGAACATGTGGATAATTGTTCATTAAAAAAAAAAAAAAGCGAAAGAGTTTATTTACTGAATGGATTACAATTTTAGTATCCCTTGAAGATTTTTTCAGATATTTTGTTACTCCTGAGAACGGACAATCATTCTTACGACTCTTAAATGATGACTCTTAACGTACCATTCCTAACTTGTCAACGTTGTTTACCAAGCTGGGGTCTTCTGGGGACCCCAAGTATTATTTTAATATCTCAACATAGTATTGCAACTCAAATTATTATTTTTTGGATGTCTAAAAGCATACCTAAGTTAAATGAGCATTGTTGACATCAAATATTATGTTTACTTGAGCAATATTCAGTTTTTCGTACAATTTTATACTTTTGTATTCGTAAATCTGAAATACAAGTTTAACAATGGAGCTTTTATTTTCAAGTGTGTTTTTATTTTTTGTATTTTTTTTAACGAACGCATCGTTGATCTAATTATGTAATAAATAGTATATCCCAAACGGATGCAGGACACACATAAAAATCCAGAATAAATTGATTATTATAGTTGCAGGAGTATCACCAAATATCGCCCTCTGGGGTTCCTAGAGGACCCCGCTTGGTATGTTGAAAGTTAAACCTGATCGTTTCTTTTAATCGATATGCGAATTATAACCAGGGGTAAAAGTGGGGGAACGCGGGAGAACACCATCCCCGACCTCGGAAAAATATGTACGACGCCCCTCAGTTTCTAAGAAATTAAAATGGGCAAGGATAGGCGGGGGGACGGCGTGACGTCATGCCGCTTGCTACCGTACCCCTACCTTTTCAGATCCACTTTTACCTCTGATTATAACATACAAAATTAACATCAGACGTTACGCTACTTCGAATCGGTGAAGTTGCTTTTATCTCTATTTCTTACTTATCTTTAAAATAATAGGCCTACAACTTTTAATATCCAATGAAAGGCTCTCCAATTATCTGAAGTATAATGCATTTAATATATTAAATAGAAATTTAGTACAAGGGCTCAGTTTTTCTTTTGGGTAACGTAATGAACATTTGTATCCCAGTTCTCTGAAACTGACTAAACAGTCTGACTACGATTCTTCAAAAAAAAAAAAAAAAAAAAAAAAAAACCGAAATATAATCAGAAGTGAGCAACACTTGCAATGAGCCAAATGACTATTATTCTTCCATAAGAAAATAGTCCCCAAGAAATTCCACTTGTTCAACCTAAGTAGCAATTACTGTATTTTTAAATCACACTAAAAACATTTTAGTTTCAATTAAAAGCACATCTCTATATGTGGATTGACATCTTACACAAAAATTTAAATTTAACAGGAAAATAGCTACACCCACTGACAAATACGCAGAGCGCGCGCTATATTTGATGATGGCCATGCAGGCAGGAAGGTTACCAGTGAAGGATTACATGCACGTGCAGAAGCAGAAATATTGCGGGAAACAGACGAAGCATTTTCTCCTGCACCAATCGCTGAATACTCGTGCGCGGAGTGATACAAATTGAGTTACGCGGTTTGTTTTTGAAGAGTGCAAAGGTTTGTGAAAAAGCGATTAGATCTGTATCTGAAACATTTATAAATATTCTTTTCTAAAAGGTCGGAATTAAAAGTCTTAATAAAAGAAGTAGGAATTAAATATAACAAATTTATATTTTATTTGGCCAATTGAGATCTTTATTTAGATGCAAAAGTAATGGAATTTCTTACGTATGGTCCCCAGAACATGGCATTCTAAAGCACAGAGGGTGGCAAAAATGTTTTGAACAAGACTGTGCATATAATTCTCTTGACCTGGGTTCAATTCCCGGTGGAAACGCGTATTTAGCGGTTTTGATACAGCATTGTGAGGCAGTTGGAGAATTATCTGAATAAGAAGAGAACGGACTGTTCTAGAAAGCTATAAATAATGGCTGAGTGTCGATACACTGACCACGCATAACCCACCCAATATGGCCAGTCATGGTCCCTCTAATAATTATGACATGATCCTCGAATCTACACCTTTGAATAATCTACTTAATCTAATCACACATTGCCAATCCTTAAGTACGTATTTTAATTCAGATAATCTGACACGGGAGGGTCTCACAAGTTGTCGCTAAAATCTGATTGCCACATAGCACATCTGGTAGAGTATCATGAGAGATGAACATGAGCAAAATTTAAGGTGCTATGGACCAGAAGGATAGGAGGTAGGGGGCTTCAAAATTTGAATATCCAAAGAATTATATCATGGAATTATGTACGTTTCAAGTATGTATCTTAAAAACCGTTAAAGCAATCAAAACAAAAGTTGCACAATACAATGATAACAAAATGCCCTATCGAAAACTATGAACAGTGTTGCCATAGGTGAAGCAGTGTTGCCAACTCAGCACAAAAATATTTTATTATAAATAGCATCATATACAAGTGTGCACAGATTTAAAATGCACTATTATCACTAAACATAACAGCGAAGTGTAGTGGTACAGTGTCACACACTATTGGAGCTACGTGTGCTGAAAGTGTACAATGGAGAGGTCTGATATGTAGCAACAGATGGTAATAAAGGAATCTGGGTCTCATACTATGAATTTAGTTCAAATGCATAACACAGATAGTATAGCATAGCAAAATGTCAGTAGTGTCACAAAATATTGATGCCTTTGAAAAACGAAATTGAGTGATGCCATTTTTACGTCCTGTGCCAGCTTCGAAGCTATATAGGAGTGTAAAGTGGGATTCAAATCACTGTGAAAGAGAAAGATAATGAAATTAACAAAAACATGTCCGAGGCGGGATTGGAACCCGCGATACCTAATATGTCGGTTGTCTAGCCTTCTAGACCGCACTGCCATCCAGTCCGACTAAAAACGAAATGAGGTATTAACAAAATAATCATATTTCCAATGTGCATATAGTAGTATTACGGTGTACAAACATAATTATATGGTATGTAGGAGAGGAAGTAAAAGAATATGTTACTTAACACGAAAGACCAAAACAAGAAAGTCCTCTTCCAAATACTGATAACAAAACCTGGAGAACCAGTTTACGGAATTAGAAAACACGTGTTTCTTTCCTCACGTGTATCATTTAGTTTTCGCGAGTTGTCTGCTTATTCGTCGGGACTACAGAAGTATATTGCAAAATTCTCACATTTTTCTAATGCATTCTTTTATTACCCTATGTTCCCACATATCAGACTTCTCTATTGTTATATTTTCAGCACGTGTAGCTCCAATAGCGTGCAACACTGTACCACTACACTTTACTGTTATGTTTAGTGATAATAGTGCATTTAAATCTGTGCACACTTGTATATGGTGCTATTTATAATAAAATGTTTTCATGCTGAGTTGGCAACACTGCTTCACCTATGACAACACTGTTTATGGTTTTCGATAGGGCATTTTGTTCTCATTATATTGTGCAACTTTCGTTTTGATTGCTTTAACGATTTTCAAGATATATACTTTAAACGTACGTAATCCCATGATATGATTCTTTGGATATCCAAATTTTGAAGCCCCTTAGCTCCTATCCTTCTGGTCCATAGCACCTTAAATTTTGCTCAAGTTCATTTCTCATGATGCTCTATTAGATGTGCTATGTGGCAATCAGATTTTAGCGACAACTTGTGGGACCCTCCCGTGTAAGACGGCAGCACCCTTCCATCTTTCAAGTGATGATTAAGATGTGAGTTTTCTTTGCACTTCTATGTTGAAACAGTTCACTTTTATGCCTCCATACCTGTAACATTGGAGGAAAAGTACATTAGTCCATGTATGAATGTGTATGTATGTAGCAAAGAGTTGCATTCGATATCTTTCTGAAACTGCTGAAAAATATAGCAAATTATTTGAAATGAAATGAAATGAAATCTTTGAGTTTTACGTCCCACGACTATGCCGGTGAGGTTAAAGGAGACGGTGACGATGAGAAATGAATGAAATGGTGGATGAAGAAAGTGGGAGGAAACGGGAGATCCCCGAGAAAACCCACGAGCACGGTGTTTGTCCACCACAAAGTTCATACGGCGCGAACTGGTATCGAACCAGGGATCCCAAGCACCGGAGGTGAACGCTCTATCACTGAGCCACCGCGCCCTCTAGCACATTTTTTGAATAAGTTAGACTAGCTTACGAAATTTAGTGAAATCTTTAATGTTTTGCTTGCTCTGTACAATCAGAGCACTCTGTGCTATGAGTAAATAGTAAGGAAATGAGAAGAAACAAGAGAGAGAGAGACTCTATCACTGTGGCAATATAAGTTTTACTACAATCGTTAAAGAGGAGCTTCTTCGTAGCTAAGTGGTTATCGTACACACCTTTAGTGTGGGAAAACGGTTCGATTCCCGGCGGGAGCTCATGTGGTTTGCATCCCATGTTAAGCTGTAGGTCCACATCCCATATAGTCTTGGTGCTGAACGGTATGCTAAGCTAAAAATCAAATCAAATCAAATTGTTAAAAGATGCACTTTAAACATCTCTCCTTAGCGTTTATGACGAATAATGTGTTAATAAATTAAGTTTGGTATTTAATGAAGTAATATGTAATGCTTTCTTTCCTTCACTATTTCTTCTGTTGTGTAATTTCTTTGTCAATCCAGCTCCATGTGTTTAAATGGAAAACAATCCTTGCGTCCTCTCATCATTAAGGAACCTTGTACACAACAATGTTCAGTTTCTAAACTATGCGAGCAGTTTTTCAAGTGCCATTTTTATATTGAAGCTTATGCACGTGGAAACGTGATATATTTGGCCAATCAGCAACATTTAACAACCAAACTATCCATGCTTCGAAATCGTGATGTGTTTAAGATTACTACAACACAATTGCTTTTTATTATTATTATTATTATTTATTTCTTATACAATACGTTCTTCTGCCCTTTAAGAGTAGGAGGAGGACTAACTCAGTAGGGTAAGAAGTGGGGGCCGAGGGGGAAAAGATGATTGGTGATTATTAAGGGAGCCAATCTTTTGGCTCGCACGTGCGACCTTAGTTTATAATGGAATTGAAAATTTCCTTGATTCGTGAGCGAAGTTTGAGT
Source organism: Thermobia domestica (assembly GCF_964235325.1). Lineage (NCBI taxonomy): Eukaryota > Metazoa > Arthropoda > Insecta > Zygentoma > Lepismatidae > Thermobia > Thermobia domestica. The sequence goes on along the minus strand of NC_137465.1, from coordinate 171,305,754 downwards.
CTAAATTACCGGGTATTTTTCTGAGCTTTAGTTGTCTGCTGTGGCCTCGTGGGTTGATTTGCTTTATGCTATGTTTAGAAGAAGAACAAAAGAGAAAAAAGTGACATTTCATGGATACAATTTCCTTATATTATCATTATTTTATTATTATTATTATTACTGTTTCTTTGTACTTTTATTTTTAGCATTATACTTTGTAAGTCAGACGACTATAGACAATTGAAGTCTATCAAAATGTTAATGTTCTGTTTTTAGATATCTTTGGTGACGAGATTTCTTTTCTGTGGTATATATCCTTTCGCTCCTTACTTTAAATATTAACCATTTATCTCCATTCAAATCATGACTACAGCAAAACAATCGTGATTATTGTAGTTTGAATTCAAATTGCAATCTATAATCTACGTTTTGAAAATTGCGTTTTTTTTTTTCTTTCTTTCTTATAGTCTGCCTATTACTTGATTTTATTTTATTGTATTTTGAAGGGCAATACGTTTTCGTACTTCTGTACTAAATGACCTTTGTTACTATTAAAATCTAAAGGAAAAGTCTATAAATGATAATATCATGTATATTGCATTATAATGGTACTTTGATACACAGATGAATCATTTTACTATATTTCTCTCTTTTTTTTTTTTTTTTTTTTGCATTTTTATCATTATTATTCAAAGAAAGATATGTTTTTTTTTTATGTTTCATTACAGGATAATATGAGATACTTTGAATGTCAAACCACCTAAACTTCCTGAATGTGTGTGTTAGAACATCAAGGTTGAAGAAGAAAATTCGTTTGACCGCCATCACGCCACCTCTAGAAAACAATCTTGGGGTTTTCTTTGCCACTATTGGTGTATAAATTCACCCTTATTGTAAGTGGCATGGGTACAATAATAACAAATACAATTGTACAGATATACAATTGGACGGTTCCAATGTGAAAATCGGAAATAGCCAATCAGGATTGGTTACGTCATAGATGGCAAAGTAGTTTTCAAATAGGTGTATGTTTCCTATGACATTGTTCCACTAAATGAAATATATTGCCTATAAGCCGATGAATGAACTAAATTCTAAACAATTTAAACTGACCAGTTAGCGATCTACTGTAGGAGTGTGTATGTATTTGGCATATCTGGAGTAACATTGCTGTGTTACTGGTTTTCTCTACAAGAGTTTCCTTCTTTTCTTTGACCAAAATGCTAAAAAAAAGTAGCTCCTCAATCGTACTCACGACATGACACTGAATAAACGGCACATCGCCAACACTATTTAGTTTCTCTGATCAGTTACCCTTCAAAGTACTGATCACACCCAGCGCTACTTCACTTCGACTGTCCTCACACTATTGAATAGATTAGCGCGACTAATGCGTTATATTAAGAGATATTATCTATATTATTTGAAATTTTGTGTGGATATTTGTCACTAAAATTGATAAATTACGATTTCAATGTTACCATAAATTGCATCGCTAATCTCGAGCCAAAAGATATTATTGAGATTTGTTTTATATATATATATACACTCTCTAAGAAATTACATTTTTTTATTACTGTTCCTATTGTATAATTAAACAACTCCGTTCTAAGTATAGTAATTAATTTGATTTATTACTTGGAATATTATTTCTATGTAATTTCCTTATTTGACTTTATAGAACATCAATTAGAAACCAGCAGCGATTACAATTTACTCTTAAAATCAAAACGAATCAAGAATTGGTATGAAATTTTATTAAAATCAAGGTGCGCATTTCGTTTATAAAATGACTGTTTGTGCGCGAAATATATAGTTCTTGTTCTGAATAACAGTAAATCTCAGTACTTAAGCTCGAAGTTTTGCAGAAGGGAATACGAGCTTATTCTCCGACTGTTAGTTGTAAAGCTTTGTAATTATCTTGTAATCTTTGTAAATCATTGTAATTTATGGAATAATGTCGCTGCTATCTTGAATTGCAAAATCTGGAGGATTTGTTAGGTTCGAAGATTTGAAGATCAGCACCGGAACTTTCATGACTCCATTTTTACTCTTTAGAGACTGCACTGAGAAAAATCCGTTATCCGGACAGCGATATATTACACAAATATACAGAATCCTTATGTTTACCACGGAAATCAGTATTCGTGCCACTGATTCCACTACCACTTTTCCTGTTTAGGTGTTACATCATGCTGTTTCTGCAATGTGGCATCTAACAGTCTTCCGTATATTACATACATATACGTGTCAGCTATAGATATGTTACATACGTCCATCTGTATATGAGATCCTGACCACTTATATGTACAGTTCTTTCGTTCGTACGGAAAGTACGTTTATTCGGAACACTTATACGGGAAGTACGTATAAAACATGCGTTTCCAATTATACATTCGCTGTACGTTAAGTCCAAAAACTACAGGATTTACACATGTAACCTACGTTTTTACGTACGCAACAATGTTTTTTTTTTTTAGTGTGTATCTCGCAACATCCCGTGTTATCTGCAACCTAGGATACGGAAATACCGTTTCTTCAAAATTTCGAGGTGCTATTCCTAATAGTCTTGAAGATCTGGAAAATGTCAGAAAATTTTCTAGACTCCCTTTTCTTTCCCTTGTGAGCCAAATCTAGCACACTCTCATCTTATATGCAATCTGTGTTCAAGATGATTATTCGTATAAATTTCAAGTTTCTACCGTTAATAGTTTCGAAAATACACTAATGAGAAAGATATACTAATATCAGTGATTTAGTCAGTAAATTTTCTCTTGTAGACAGTGGAAACATATCAACTGCAATCAAAGTGCACATCAAGTGTGAACTACGTGATGTAATTCGATTTCTCCAGGTGGTTACCGAGTTCCCTGAAATTCCAAAATTAGACAGTTCAGAAATGCTACGTCTTTATGTCGTATGTCCTTTATGTCTTCCGGAATTTACGCGTTTATGAAGGTTGTCTGCAGCTACAGATATTCCCCCCCCCCTTGACTTACGCTCGTCGTGTGCGTCGGTAAGTCCTTAAAAATTTACTTATAAAATTTATGTCCTTCTCTTTACTCGTTTGATGATGAACTGTGGCCGGCTGTATTATGACATGAGTTGGATTTTTTTTAAAAACAAATTAAATAATTTCGCTGCAACTGAAAACTCAAATAACATATGCTCTTTCATCTAGAAAAATCGAATTACACCAGTTTACTTCACACTTGGCGGGCGCATCGATTGCTTTCACGCTCGCTACTTCACAATGATTGAACGACGTAATCTGTTTATTGATGTGAGGTACTGACGACTTAAATGAACTATTTATCTTATTTCCGTTTAATCCTCTCGCGTGGTTTCCCTTTGGTTGTTTAGCACAGGTTGAATAAATAAATATTCCTCGTAATAATAATTATCTGAGTACATTGTCGTGAAGTGGCTGACTGCCACCGATCCAGTATTTGCACCGCATAGTATCACGAACGCAGTAAAGAATACTGTTTAGGAAATAAGTGGTGTGTCCTGCATATTCGTAATATACCAACTTATGAGAGCCAAAGAAAACAGTTAACATGAGTTGGATTTTTTTTAAAAAAAAAAACAAAAATAATTTCGCTGCAACTGAAAACTCAAAGAACATATACCACACTCAGTTCGCACAGCCTGACTGTAAGCTGATTTGTATATAACCCTGTCTGTAAGCCGAAAAAATCGCATCTCCAAAGGTGTCCTACATCTCTCCATCAAAATATTCCCCCCATTTTTTGCTTCTTAGCATGGAAAGAAAATAAGATACAAGTTTTGACTACGTACTGTATATAAGTGAAGATAAAGGCACAAAATAAACTCTAAAAATAATAGCTAATAGTAGGAAAAAAGAACACCAATATAGACTTTAGGGCTGATGAAAAGTATACCTATATACGAACAAAAGAAAAAAATCCCATTGTACCCCCCAGTAATTGATGTGATAGGCTATTGTAAATTATACAGAGTAAATGGTTACTGTGTATAATCTAGTAAAAGAGAACATATGGTGACTTGTGAAATAGATGGTTCGTTGTAGTTATAAAAGAGAAATATATGAACCTTTATATACATATATATATATGTGTGTGTGTTTGTGTGCCTTGAATATTGTCTCTACATCCACAATAACGGAGGATTCGTTTTATTGGGTTTGTGATGGCAACGATGCAGTCTATAAACAGAGTCCATTTTGAAAGAACGAGAGAAGGAAAGAAAATAAAGGGAAGGAGAGGATGGAGGGGAAATAGAGAACAAACGTTTCGGAAAATGTGTGTGTGTGTAATAACATTGATAATCTTTCTTTAGTCGTCAATTTGGAAAAAGGTTCCCTCCTCAATATATAAAAAAAGAAGAAAAAAATCCTAGGTTGGAAAGTCGAGAGAGAAACGAAATTATAAACGGTACAAACGACCACAAAAAATCTTTTTTTTCCTTGGTTATCGTTGTCATTTAATGATGATAACAGTAGGGAGGAAATAGTCTAGGGCCTAAGGAGTTCTTTTTATTTTTGTGATAGAGGAGGGATAAAATGGTCATTTCTTTTTTTGTGAGTCGTGAGGACCACTTACCCTATAACTACTCAAAACGCTCTTAATCGCTGTCGTGATGGAGACAAAACGGTTTAGGGGAAAGTGGGGGAAGACAGACAACAGGGCAGTGCGACTTCCAGACGAGACCGCGTTGTTTGGAATTTCTTCTGGAAAGATGTACTACAAACGATTACGTATAGTTAATCAATGGTTTTGTTCGTGTATTGATGTTTCTTGAATAGTATTAGGCTGTTTGTTTCTCTGTATTGCAATATGCTTAACTTAAAAAGAGAAGAGTTACTGTAGTATGAAAATAATATTGATTTTAGAAAGCAATTTTATATGCGGTTTAGTATGACCTTTATTTTTAGGTAGAAATGTCAATTCTTAAAGGGTTTGATTTACCATAAACACCTTTACATCTCTCTCTCTTTATATATATGGGCGGATCTTATAAATGGGCTTCAATCCTGCTTTACAGTGGATAAAGCTGAAAACTATGGTTTAGCCTCTCCCTTGATCATATCCTGGATCCGTCACTGTATATACCAGTATTTATTCTAACTTTTAACTATTTAGTATGTATAAATATAATATGCCATATTAACCTCAAGTACATATTAATTTGTATATTTTTTTATTTTTTTAAAATAATAATACCTTTGGGATTGGGATCTTTTGTGTATATACTAAATAGGTCGTGGTTTCAAAGTTTAAAATTCAACTTTCTCAGAATGGAGAAATGTTGATCTTTCGCCTTTCTTTCCTGTGGTCTTCATATAAGAAAAAAACATCGACAGAATGATGTGTAGCTGTTTTATTAGGCTTTCTATAGGTTTCTTATGTATAGCATAATTAGAAAGTCTAAACAACTATAACTATATCTCTATATGTAGTGTAGTGTGGCGAAATGACTTATTTCTGCCTAATCAACAAATAGAAGTTAACCGAAAAAAGTGACTCGGCTATGAAGAAACAGCTATCATGGATAGGCAAATGATAATATATTTTAGATTGTCACAAAAATCAGATCTTTTCGGTTGAACTCATAACCATAAACGTGGGACAATGGCAAATAAACAGAGCAGAAAATTTATTAAATCCTACGTCACATTGATGAACAGTTTTTCGTTCAGTTTAAAACTTGAGTCCTTGTGTCAGTGGCGCAGGTACAATTCGTCATCGGAGGTCGAATCATACAATTTCTGTCCCATAATGGGCACAATTAAGGGTGGTAAACTATTTACAGTATTTAGAAATATTCTATAATCATGCATTGATCAAAAGACAATTAAAATAAAATCAGTTTTTAGCAGGTGAGCTTTACTTAAAGCAAACAGAAGCAAGCTTCTAAATTTATACTATATGAGTCAAGACTATGTGCATTTGAGTTTATGTTTGTTCCTCGATTACTTCCTTAAGAGTCTTCATCCCGGCGAAATTAAAACACCGCTAACTTTACAGTAATTATGTGATATCTTCAAATAGATAAAAGATAATCGAAATGTGGAACAAGAGCGCCCTAGACAATATTATTTTTAGGGATGGTACCGATACCGAGACTGACTTTTATATACCGAGACGAGACCGAGACGGGCTTTTACATATCGAGACGAGACCGAGACCGAGACAGACCTCTATAAATCGAGACGAGACCGAGACGAGACCTTGGTCAGTCTCGAAAGTCTCGGTCTCGTCTCGAATCTTGACAGCTATTTTGCCTTTACTCAAAATTTGTTTCGTTGCTATGTGAGATAATATGGGAATGGTTGACTGATGTACAGTGGCGTATTTTGGGAGTAGGTGTCGGGCTCAAGCCCCTCCTGAAATAAAATTCTGATCATTTTTTTGCATTGCACGTACATCACAAATGTTTCTTACCCGTTCCTCAAGCCTCTCCCGAAACAAAACCACTGCTGTTGTATATAATCTCTTTCTCTCTCTCGATATATATATAATATGATCGATCCAGGATATGATCAAGGGAGGGGCTACATCATACTTTGCCTCTTTATCCAGTGTAAAGCAGGATTGAAACTCATTTTATTAGTGTATACCTGAGCGTTAAGGGGAGATATAGGCCTTCCCTTGGATCCGCGCCTATATAGATATAATTAAAAATGCTGAAAATTTGTGCCATGTTGTGTGAAATATTGAAAGGAAAATTCTTCCATATACTCTGCAATACCACTAGATAAATAAGCAGTGTTGCCAACGCAAAATAAAGTTGTATTTTTTTTAAAATTGCACTATGTAAAATATTACCTATTTCTAATTTAGATATTAAATAAAACCACAATACCACATACATTATTCAGTGTAACAAAGGACAATACAGTATCGCCAACATCAACATTTTGGAGATCTCTAACAACTCAAATGGCATAGACGGTGCAATGCGCATCATTTGTATCTTAGCGTCAAATACTATGATCATGATATAATGTATTTTGAATGAAGGAAGGAACAAAGTTACCAGAAATGGAAAAACAATAACTTTTTCTAAAGACTTTACTTTGAAAACGCGCTGACATCACATCACGTCTCATCATGTAGATGCTTCCAAAAGACTTAAGTGATCATAATGTCATTTACAACAATTGTTATTTCAAACCGTTTCAGAGATAGCAAACACATGGATAGTGATTGTTATACTGCTTAAAATAACGTATTTGTGTTAAATTTTTATAATGGTTGTTGCTTTAGTTTGCTTCTATAACATCACAACAATAGTTTTTGGTGGCTTTAATTACAAGTTGCAGTTCCATTATTTTAAGTAGTGTTGCCAACTTAAATAAATTGCTAAATAATATTCTAAATATAGTGCAAATAACGTAGCTAAACTGTAAAATATTTAAAAATTACTCGTAATTTATTTTATGGTGCAAGAATGTTTTCAAAAGACGATTTTTTTGTAGTCTTTATAATGTTAATGTTAATGTCAAAGTTTTGGTTCCAGCAATGCGTGTAAATGCAAATTGTAACTAAAATTAAATGTAATTGATAACTTTTCAGTAACAATGTTCTTTACACCACTAGAAAGAACATAGTATATTAAAAAAGTATTGTTAACTCAATTTCCACCAAAAAGTGACTTAGCATAGTCAAATTTAACGAAATTCGTACAGCGAAAAAAAATATTTTTGATTCTTCATATTGCAGCAAAACTACGAAAATTAATAGAAAAGAAAACTAGAAAGTTAAGAGTCACTTGTTTTGTTGGGACAGAGAAAATAGATACATATAGGTCGAATTACCTATATACTTATATAATATGTATGTCCATGTTTCGCAAGTAATTTTTAATCAATATGAAATTTCAATATAATGAACGCACGATTAGTTTTCTCCACTTTGAATCTAACTTGTTTGGTGATCCAACCCGAGACCACAGATAGCAAACATGAGTGCTGTAGCTCCCACCACAAGGTTCAAGAAGTTCCTGTTTCAAAGTGTCAATTAAACACTGATATGTGAAACGGCAATAAGGAATTTGGTCAATTTGAAACAAAATATAATGTAGTAATGATTTACTCTATTTGTTAAGATAATGAACGTTATATTCTGTTTTTAAAATGACAGTCAAAGCAGAATGTATTGGATAATAACTGAGAAATTGTAAATTTCAATTTCGGCGCTATTAAATACATTCGTACTCCTTGTGCTGCGTTATCCCTTAGGAGGTATTGAACAATTTTGATTCAAAGGAAGGAAATAAACTATTATATAGTACTGGAGTTAATTTAATAGAGTTTAATTGTATAGGCAGTACTGAGGCTATTTAAGACAAAGTCTATTGCTGAAAGTGAAATATGGGTTACTATTATTGCTTTATCCATACTCACTGATGATTGAAGCTGGAACACACCCATGGAAAACATTGGCGCAAGCAAATTAGCTACGAAGAGGTACACCATAATTCTATAATATAATAATTCTATAATATAATTCTAAGTCAAGAATGAAGGCAAAAAATAAGAAGCGGAAACGACAGACGGTACGATAATAATACTTTCACAATTTTAATTTCACACTATTTATTTCGAGACTTTCGAGACGAGACCCGAGACGAGACCGAGACTTGGCCTTCGAGACCGAGACCGAGATCGAGACAAGCATCTGTTGAACGAGACGAGACCGAGACGGCGATTTATGACTCGAGACGAGATCGAGACCGAGACCGCTACTTATCAACCGAGACGAGACCGAGACTGTATAAAGTCTCGTCTCGTCTCGCCTCGATACCATCCCTAATTATTTTACATAAGAAACCGTTATCACGACTCACTTACCTGCTTTCGATTTCGAGCCATTTTGAGAATCGGCATTTATTTTCGCGTTTCTAAACAGCTGTAAACGGAAAGCCACTAGGTGACTTGTGATAACGGTACCCCACGCAAAATAATATTGTCTAGAGCGCTCTTGTTCCATATTTCAATTATCTTTTATCTATTTGAAGATATCACATTATTACTGTAAAATTAGCGGTATTTTAATTTCGCCGGGATAAAGACTCTTAAGAAGTGGGTGGTGATGGAAGAATCCCGAGAAAATCCACGCACACATTGTTTTTTTTCTACTAAGCAAGGGCTGGGATCAAACTTGAAACCCTACGCACAAGAGGTGAGCGTTGTACCACTGAAACACCGTCACTCCCACTAGTTTGCCCAAGTCTTAGTTCTCAAACACTGCTTTAGTGTTACATAAAACTATAAATCCATGAAGTAATTCTACAAACACAATGAAGAGCATTTATCAGTGTTTAAAGATCCACAAGTCATCACACAAGAAACTCCAATAATAAATATGGTTTAAGTGTTGTTATACAGTGAAACTTCTACTAACGGATACCTCTATAAAGCGGACACCCTCCCGTAACGGACATATTTTGTAATCCCCAAACACTGTAATAGGAAAAAATATATTGACAAACCTCTCTAAAGCGGACACTCTCTAGTACGGACACGGACAGTCTTTCCTGTCTTTTATAGGTATTATTTACCTCCGTATTACGGACACTTTCTCTAGAAACAAGTTGAAAAGTGCAGTTAAAATAAATTTTTAGTACTTCATACATGTGTCATCAAGGAAGCATTGTGACAACATTTTGCCTCCTCAACTGGCTGCTCAGCAACTCAGACGAAGTCTCTGTTTAACAACACTCTCATGTCCTTTGTTTGTATCCCACTCTGACCCAAGCTGTTTTAGACACAAAAGTGATTGACAGTTACCCAACCATTTGGAATGACACGTTATGGTACTGTTCCGCTGGAATCTGTAACCAAGCAGAAGACAAGTTTGGTATTTTTGGCCTGCGGGTACACATATTGTCTCAAAAAAGACACTACTGGACTGCAATTAACTCACAAATTAAAACAACATACCGAAAATGTAGTAAGTAGTAATAAGTGTAAAGAGCAGAGAATTATACTATCTTATTTCCATGTTGTGCCTTGAACATAGAGTATTGGGTGGCGGAAGACAATGCAGGCATTTTTGTAATATTCGTAAATACATGATTCATGCAAACATATTTTTTCTAATTCCATATTACCTTGTTTACTAATTTACGTCATAAAATATTGAAACCTCTCTATAGCGGACAATTTTCGATTCCCCATGGCTGTCCGCCTTAGAGAGGTTTCACTGTATCATATTTTTGATGGGCTTCTCGTGTAGCAGAATTTTGACAACTTCTAGATAAAAATTAATAAGAAAATTAGGTCATAAATTCTGTACATAAATTTAGGAAACGAAACGAGATCAAGAATGCTTCTTTTTCGAGAATCAAGAAGAGACAAGAAAACCTTATTTCTCATCTCGGATATAGTATACATGAAGCTGCATCAGTTCCCGAAGGAGCAGAACGCTCATACTTTTAGGGATTATTCATTGAGTATGTACGAACTTACAAAGGGGGTAACAAAGCGACTTTTATTTACTTATCGACTGATACGAAAATAAAAAAGAACGTACCTGTACTTTATATCTGCATGTGTAGTGCCCTTGTACTTTATCTATGACTATGTGTGTGTGTGTGGGGGGGGGGATTTAACGCATATCGCATGTCTTGTGCACATGGATACTTCTTAGTATTGCACTACGTAGAAAATTTATGATATTTCATGTAGAAGTGGTAATAGAATACAGAAGAAAGCAGATCAGGGGGTTCTCATGTATACTATTACCCTCATTTCGTCTCGTCCGGTAGACAGCACTACTATCACTCAAGGGTAGTTAGACAACCCACTCCAACTTAAAGATAATGGTTCAGGTTACTTTAGCTAAACGTTTTCAATATTCACGGAGCATGGCGTATAGGATATTTTCTATGAGGGTTAAGAATTACTACTAGCACTTAGAGTCACATTTGGTCAAGTGTAAACAGATAAATTACTCACTACTTAACTAAAACTATCAGTTTCTACTATGTAAGTCATTAACAATATCAAAAGGACTCGAGATTCGTACAGTTTTGCTATTCTCTTATTTGACTGCGCTGAAGTAAACAGTTCTGAAGTTCTATGAGTATAGTAAATCTACAAAGAAAATATAAAATATACAACATACCTGTATATTGTGCAGACATTTTCTCTTCCAAATGGCATAGTGCTGTTAACCAGCAGAATTGTTTTTGTTGAAGAATCAGTAACCGTAAACTGTACTAAAGTACCGCATATAATGTCTTTTGTCAACGCCTTTTGAAAAAAAGAAAGACAGAGAGAGGGAAAAGTTTTTACCGGCCATTGGTGAAAATGAGAGGAGATTAAAGTATAAAGAGTAACAAACACAGGAAATGACCAAACAACTGTTTCTTGTAAAGGTCTCATTATCTCTCTTTCTTTCTTTGATCTAGGTGGTCCTCTCTTTATGAGTCATCCGCCATCTTTCTAATAACCAACACATTTGTCTTTCCTCAAGTTTTCGCAGTACATTCTTATTTCAAAAATTTAATGTTGTTATGGTTTACAAAATATATATATATATATATATAAGAATAGGACACTAATCTAATAATCAGGAACAGTACAATAATAGCTCATTGTCAAGATTAAAGAACAGAAAATTTAATAATAGAGATTTCGTTATTTTTCTACAGAAAAGTTATCTATCCTTGTATTTTTTTTAATACTTTCACAGTGTAGTAACCACTGAAGTGCGGTTAACAAGGAAGAACTCTATCTTAATCTATTGCAATTGCGATGAACTGAAGGTGTCGATATTAATTACTAAGATTCTATAATTTATGAAAAAATAGTATTACTGTTATTATGTAATCACAACAACATTAAACATGAACTGTCACGGACTACGTTAAACTTATTTCTTAAAAAGTTTGTCCGTGATTGTTGTACTTTTAGTTCATTACTCTTTAATGTGATTTACAAATTACAGTGAAAAGAAACTTTGGATATTTCAAAACTTAACTATGATTAACTTAAGAATTTTTTTTATCTGTAAAAAGTGCTTTGAATTTGTTTCATATGTTTCCACGTACCGAAGCCAACTACTTTACACAAACCATCGTGTAAGTCCATGCACTGAAAAACATTATGAGAGAAGTATATTCCTATAGATACACGTATTTACTATTTCACCATATGACGTAAGGTCCACAGTTTGTACATTTATATAACTAGGGATGCACGCGAGACGCGAGAAGTCTCGTCTCGTCTCGCATTTGCGAGACGAGACACGAGACGAGACTGAAAATTTTATGCGAGGCGCGAGACGAGACTAAACCATGCGAGACGAGACGCTAGATGAGACTCTGTTAAGTCTCGCACGAGAAGTCTCGCGAGACTTCTCGCAGTCTCGCAACATTTATGAATTTCATTTAATTGTATATTTAGTGATTTTACATTTATTGAATTTTCTAAGTTGAGCGTTAATGCCTCCAGGAACAAAAAAGTGATTGGGGCAATAGACATTTTAAGTGATTTATTATTATTCAAGGTTGATTTTCAGAATTAAAGCCTTCTTTAGTTTTTAAACATCACTAAAAAAGAAAAGCTTTGTAAATTGGAAATTTATTACAGCATCGATTTAGGACTTTATTTTGCGACACAAATACATACATGAACTTCTGTTTTTGGTCTGAAAAGCGAATAAGACTCCCCATTGCTGTGAAATGTGATATTTCTGTTGTTTCTGTTTTTTTTTTTTTTTTTTTTTTACATTACTACTAGCGATTAATGTTGGGGGATGGCGGGAAATCCCCTCTCGTCAAAGTTTATCCCCGGCCCGGCTCGCAGAAATAACATGATATTTTTACATGGAATAAGTAGGATATATTTCTCAAAAACATCCCCCTCTAGTTCGGAAGTTTAATTCAAACACTGGTTTGGTAGGATAGCCCTATAGTTTTGGTGGGAGATGGTAGGAATGGCCCTATAGATTTGGTGGGAGATGGTAGGAATGGCCCTATATCTGTCAGTAATTTTATTTTCTAGATCTGGCAACACTATATAAGTTGAAAGCGAAAGTTGATAAAATGCGATAATGCAACATTGCTACAAGCGCGAACGAACCGAAAAAATTGGGTCGTATTGTGTTTTGAGGAGTTCTTTTGTTGTTTACAAGCGCTTTTGGTTGTATAAAAACATCTTTATAATGGAAAATCACCCTTCAAGGAAACGACCAAAACGTGTAAATGTTGATAGTGGCGACGATATTTTAGAAGAGCCAAATGGGGACCCACTTGAAAGTGAAACGGACTCAAGTACTGTTTCTGCAAGTTCGAGTCTTGATCCACCCAAAAGAGCAGGGCGTAAAAGTAAGTCCCAGGATTACTTTAAAATTGCGACGAATGCTGAGTTGGCTATTTGTAAATTATGTAAGCCTAAGAAGATAGAATTGAAAATGCATTCTCGTAATACAACGGGGCTGAAGAAACACTTGCAAAATGTTCACAAGAAAGAGTACGCGATTCTCTACCCCAACAGCGACAAAGATCAGGAGAGTGGCTGCAGGAAGGAGGATATAACAATATATTCCCTCAGAAGAAGGAAACTAAGGTAGGTGCATAGCATACTTGACAGTGTCTAAAGTGTTGAAAATTAATTATCACTATTCCCCGCGGCACTCCGGTTGCGAGCCATTGATATAATTGTTATTAGTATTGTAAAATTTTTTGGGAGAGCAATAAATGTACTCGGGATTTGGACTTTTCCCTTCACCTTTTTATTATAAAAAGTTTATGTATACAAATTATAATAAGAAATTCCACTAATATTTAGGTAAGATTAGATAGAAGCCCGGTGACCAAGCGTCGTGGGCTTTGAGGTGAGGTACTCTCGGTGACCAAGCGTCGTGTGAGGGGTGTAGATTAGGTATCTCTCTCTCGGTGACTGTGCGTCGTGAGAAAGAGGAAAGGAACCCGGTGACCAAGCGTCGTGAGTATAAGGATGGGTACCTCTCGGTGACCAAGCGTCGTGAGAGGGGCTTTAGGTGTTTAGATCAATCCGGGAAGATTGATGTTGGTCGAGGCGTGTAGGTCCTTTTTATCCTCTATTGTCGGCTTCCTTCGTTGATTCTCGTCCTTCCGACTGTTGGCGATGGTGATCGACTCCTCTTCGGGACCGTCGTCTGTTTATTTTTATTTATTACTAACACATGTAGTTCACACGTGGTTATTGCCTGGTACGGCAACGTGGGGATCCTTACAGTATATAATATAATTATGTTGTATATAAGTTATTTAGGTTTGTATATTAGTATATGTTAATTGTGGCGTGTAATAGTAAACCGTATAAGTGTAAATGAAGCTACTTTAAAAAAAAGGGAGAGGTTTTTTGTGGTAAGTTCCTCACTTATACGGAGAGCATTCCGCGATGAGTACCGCAACAAATTGCGGTACCCTGATTTGAGACCACAGACATGTAACTAAAGAATAGACCTCCAGCCCTTATTTCAAAAGCATTTGGCAGGATGAAGCCGGATTAAGCTAAAATTTGGTGAAGGAAGGCGGAGTACAAGGTAAGTTGGGCGGAGTTTAAATTTTATTATTTGCAGTAGTTACCTATATTTAATCCAATTACACACTGTACAATTACTCTACTGTATAGACACTGGGTAACGTACTGTAGGCTACATATTAATTTCCTCCGTCAGACAATTAGTGATTTAGAGTGAGGATATGATGTGTCTATCCGCCTACTTTCGGCTTCAAATTGCCTACAATTGGATGTTTGAATGGCCACATCCTACCCTCAGCACATCCACTTCCGACTTCATAACGAACGCTCCAATTATCGGTCTATTCGGTGCAAAAATGTGCCCGCATGGCATACTGGAAAATATTGCTGGAGACCTCTAAGCTGGAAAACAATGTTGGATCCAGCAACAATTTATGCTGGTTTTCTGTAAATTATGCTATTAATTTGACGAGAATTAATGGTCCAGCAATCAAATTCCAGCACAACTTTTCTTTTAATTTGGAGCGGAGGGAACACAAGTTTGGATACCACGTTGAACTCTAGGTTCCATCTCCTTAGGATGTTATGAACATTCATCCCATGGAAAGCAATGGCAAACCACCATGGATTCACCTTGCCAAGGGACTTTTATGTCAAATACCTGCCTTCAGACAGAATATCACATCATCATTCATTAACAGCCATAGAATAACACATTGCAAAATTTTGATCCAGAATATATGCGAGACTGCGAGACCATGTGAGAAAGTCTCGCGCGAGACGCGAGACGAGACTCAAAGTTTTATGCGAGACGCGAGACGAGACCTCACATTTGCGAGACGAGACGAGACGCGAGACGAGACCAACATTTGAGGCTGCGAGACGAGACGAGACTTTCCATTTCTCGTCTCGTCTCGTCTCGCGTGC
The DNA here is from genome assembly GCF_964235325.1 of Thermobia domestica. Classification (NCBI taxonomy): domain Eukaryota; kingdom Metazoa; phylum Arthropoda; class Insecta; order Zygentoma; family Lepismatidae; genus Thermobia; species Thermobia domestica. The sequence goes on along the minus strand of NC_137465.1, from coordinate 171,290,384 downwards.
ATCCCTATATATAACTAAGGTTACTGATTTATCAAAATCTATTTTACACATTGCATCATGATATTACCTTTTATTGTAGTACGAAACAAGTTAAACATTTACACTCTTTAAAAATTGTACATATAGATTTCACGAGATGGATCCTCTGTTATTATATTATTTATTTTTATCGTTACTATGACAACTAAACTCACATCGTCGAATCACTATCATATCATAAAATATTATCGCATAACAACAGAAAAGAAATTACTTCTATTTCTCTTTTCATATTCTTCTTCTTCCTTTCTTGAACAGCTTGTGCATATTTTAAAAGTACATTTTGCCCATAAATACAAATAAAGATATAATAAAGATGTTAAAATACAAGTATCGTTGTAACCACAAGTGCATAAGTGCATGACCTCTGCATTACAAGAGAAACAAAATGACAGATTCCGTAAGTCGTGGCATTCCGACACAAAACTTAGCAAGAAGAGGACTCCGTATCCAACCGTGGATCAGACTTGAACAGTAGAATTCTACTGAAGTGTGTCATATATTAGACCAGCATCTATAAGTCTAAAGTATGTACTCATTTGTCAGTGCCTAGTCATGATGGGGCGCGGACAAAATCCAAGCTAAATTCTGGCAAGGCGGACAAAATCCAAGGAACAGTATAATGTGCGTAGCTGTGGTATGTGCCTGTGAACACTCTAATTAAATTGTATGTTTGTTTCTTTCTTCAATTGCCATGCATTCTAAAGTTTTATCTGTAATTCTTCAATTTATTGAAATAACATCTCATTTACTTTTAAAGAACTGAAAATCCAATAGAACATGTAAGATTGTCACAGTAAGAGTGCAGATGAGCTTTAATTACTTATCACATCCATATGAAAGTATGTAAAAGTATTATACACAGTGTTTTGAAACAAATAATTTTGATATACTGATCAAATTTTCGTCAGAAATGATCAATATGTGAAATATGTACGGTAGTTGCAGAATGCTGAGTTTTTCTTTTTGTATTCTCGTGTTTCGCCTATATATTCTAAATAAGTGAAATATAGATGTATCTATCAAGATCAAAATGTGAATGTGGAAATGGTAGAATGCTGAGTATTTTTTTACTCGTTGTCATCCACCATTTATTATGTTTGAATGCTATTGAAGTGTGTATTTTTAATAATGTAATAATGTGTGTGAATTAAATAATATAAAAGTGTTATCTAGAAAATAGAAATGTGAAAATGTGTCTAGACCAACTAAATGAAAATGTATATATTATTGGTTATTTTCAAAAGCGTAACTGATGTAAATACTGTGAGGGTAGAGAAGTAATTTTTTTAAATCTAAATTATATCTTTTTAATTTTATTTCTACTTTAATTCTCAATGAATAGAATAGAATTACGTAAGTGTACTCTTTTTAAGACCACTCCTTTGCTGTTATTTGTTATCTCTGATTTAGCAAGTCAGTGCTTTTATTTTCTGGTTATTTATGTGAATATACTCTTTTCAGTCAAAATATGTCTGATCACCCTAAATTGGATCCACCTGGACATGTCCTAGCAGTAGCCAGAATATTTTATGAATAATCTGCATCTGCACTCTTACTGTGTCAATCTTTCATATTTTATTGGATTTTCAGTTCTTTAAAAGTAAATGAAATGTTATTTCAATAAATTGAAGAATTACAGATAAAACTTTAGAATGCATGACAATTGAAGAGAGAAACAAACACACAATTTAATTAGGGTGTTCACAGGCACATACCACAGCTACGCACATGATACTGTTACTTGGATTTTATCCGCTTGGATTTTGTCCATCTTACCAGAATTTAGCTTGGATTTTGTCCGTCTTACCAGAATTTAGCTTGGATTTTGTCATCTTGGATTTTGTCCGCTTGGATTTTGTCCTCTTGGATTTTGTCCACTTGGATTTTGTCCTACACTCAGTCATGATACGGTACTTGGAACAATTCTACAGACATTAATAAATATAAATTACACTAATTAAAATCACTCTCCGAGACTCGACTCTTTTCATTTCATCATAAAGAGAATGTTCATGAATATTGATGTAGGAACTATCGAGGTCTAGAGTTTTAAGAAAATTGCTATGACTACGATATCTCTCGTGTACGTCCTCTTCTATGTTAATAATAGATAACTCATAGCATAACGGCAGTATTACCGACTTCTCTCACACTTACGAACGAAGTGGCATCCATAGAGGGTAACTTCTCACACAATTTTTGAGAGAAGCCAAGTTTTATGCTGTTAAAATTATGCCGTTCGTTGTCACCTTGGCCTGATCCTACATTGTTAAAAATACATTTTTAAATCTAAGAAACCATTTCTTATCTGTGCATCGAGAATATCTTTTTCTTAGAAACAAGAGTTTGAAACTCTCATTAATGAGAAATGAAGAAATGTAGATGAGGTTGTACAACGCGAAACAAGAAAATAAACTGTTACTTTCCTTATGAATAAGAATTGCCAAATCTCATTTCTAAGAAAATATTGTCTCGGTGCACAGATAACAAACGGTTTCTCAAAAAGAAATTATTTTTAACAGTGTATTGTTAGTTCTTATCCTGCTTCATTACATTATTTATTGTAATGTTATGTGGCAATTGTAGTTTGATTTCTGCCAACCGTATGACACAATATTCCTAACAGTGACACCATACTACTAGTAAATATAATAAATAAATTAATTAATTAAAGTAAGGTTTGCATGACAAGAATGTATTTAATGCATAGAACATTCGGATCCAACTTAACACATTAAGACATAATTGTATTGTTGTTCATTTTAGTGTTGTTTTTTGAGTTTAAAGATAATAGACTCATGAAGGAATTATCTTGTAACAATATAGAAACTAGTAACAATATCAGAAACAAAATAAAGCCTACATTCCTCTATATCTCCACTAGCAAAAATATATGAAAATAATGTCGTGAATTTGAGGTTCACAAAAGCAGAGAGAATATTTTGTAATCGTAAGTCAAACTACATAGTGTTGCACTTTTACAAGTATATATACACACCTGGCCAGGGAGTGAAATATGTTGGGTCGAGAACCATTGCGTTTCTTAGGCAAAGGTTAAAAAATATAATCCTATTGGCTCTCGATTGATGACTTCACCAATGAGATTCAGTCATTCGGTTTTGTAAGCAAAAGACAAAATAAATATTAGGCTATCGTAATCCTCTTACATATGTATCAATTTGTTATATGCCTTTATGTGAGTATTTTTTTTTATTCAACAGTGTTCGGATTGTTTTTAGCCACGATATAAGATATTAATTCTAAATTTGATAGAAACCTACAAAATGATTAACAACGTGGTCACAATTCAACGTGGTCACAACTTGGTCGTAATGGTCACAACTCATATTTTTTAAGAGTACCTTTGAAAGAAAGTGATCGCAATTGTCTTGTTTTTGAACTGACACTTGTCGCAATTGTCATATATTCTCCTTAACAGCACATAATTAGTAGGGCAACCCAAAGAGCATAACAGCGATTTACACATATGGTTAATACCTTGAACATGTTTGTGGTTGTCTAAGGGCCCAGAAGAAACTAATTTTAAAAGCATAACAAAGCATAACTTTAGAAAATATAGCATAAAGCATAATTTAAAATACTGCATATAGTACAATTCTTGGAAAATTCTGTTTAATTGCAAGCTTAACATACTGTATTAATATTTTGTACAACCAATATTTACGATGCAAAATATTTGAGAACATAACAATGCAACAATGAGAAGCTTATTTTTATTTCTGTAAACTTTTCGGTGTAACTCTTTGAAGTGGAGAAAAGAAAAAAGGAAAAGAAGAAGAAAATTTTCCGTCAACAATGAATAGTAACACAAGAACTCCACACTATATTGTTATGTGTAGCTCTTGAACTTGAGCACTTTCTGTATTTTTGGTGGCATCTTTTACTTTCTCTTTCTGTATATATGAACCTCTAAGGCTCACACTAGTGAAAAAAAAACTGACTAGAGTAAAGCATATCTCTTTAAAGTGCATTAAGTCGAAAGTGCGTTAAATATGAAAGAAACTGGTTGCATAAAATATTAATAAACAGATCAAGATACTTAGAATATTATGCATTATACATTATACACGATTAATGTAAAACAATGACTGAAATTAACAATAAAGCATAATGAAGCATAATTTGGAAAAAATAAAGCATAAGTAAACAAAAAATAAAGCATAATGTGGGTTGCTCTAATAATTAGTCAACTCTAGAATTTTATTTCATAGTTTACTATTATTATTATTATTATTATTATTATTATTATTATTATTATTATTATTATTATTATTATTATTATTATTATTATTATTTCACGGCACTCATTAATGTCGATGATTGTTCATGCTATTCAGGCTAGCACTCACTCCAATTCGTGCTCTCGTGTTGTCAAGTTCACTATCCTCAAAGAAGCCGGCGTTCCCTAATCTTGATGATTGCTCTTGCTATTCAGCCTAACACTCACTCCATCTCGTGCTCACACGTACTCAGGCTTATTATCCTTAAAGTAGTAGGACCTCACTAATCCTGATGATTGCTCATGCTTTCAGGCTAGCACTCACTCCTGTTTGGACTTGTAGGCTCAAGCTCACTATCTTCAAAGAGGCTAGTGTTCATTACTCTTAATGATTGCTCCTGCTATTCAGACTAGCTTTCACTGCAGTTCATGCTCACGAGTTGCAAGACTCACTATCCTTATAGGAAAAAAAAAATGCTGGTACAGACTAACTTTGACAGTTGCTTTTGCTATTTCAGGTTAACATTCACTTCAATTTACTCTAACGTGAGTTCAGGTTCACTTTCCAGACAGAGGTTGGTGCTCACTAATGTTGATAACTGCTCATGCTATTCAAGCTAGTATTCACTACAGCACTAGCTCAGGCTCACTATTTTCAAAGAAGCTGGCGCTCATTATTCTTGATAATTGCTCACACTATTTAATTAATAACCTCAGGTTATCAATTATGTGCAAATTCTCATTGCTCATTGTCATTAATTAACTAAAACCACCTATTGCATTAATTTTACTACAACAGTGTTGGCAGGGGCCTCGTTTCTGTCAAAAAAACACCCATTTTACAGACTTGCAATAAATAGCCTTTTTACATGGCAACACTGCACGAACTTTGTCACATTTTTACACCAATAGATAAATGTTGATGCATACTGCACATCTACACAGGGATTCACCCGCAGTAAATCAGTTTTCTGCAACTAAATATTAATTTTCTTCATTTCGTAGATTTTTTAAATTTTTTTTAAACCTTCGGTACTTTCTTTCGTCACTACACAAAAAGTTACAAATTCTAACATCGGTCATGATCTCAGAATTATCTACATAGAATACACTTATATTTGTTTCAAGTCTCATGCCTTTATCGTTCCTGGTTCAAAAGATATACGCAATCAAACTTTGGGTTGCGCAACTTTACAGACACACTGTAATTCAGGGAACAGTAAAGATGAGACCAGTAGTAGAAAAACTGCATAATATAGATTAATATGGTTTGGGGATGCAAGAAGACCTTTGGAATACGTAGTTCACCGAGTGGATTCTACAGACCTGAATGAGAAACGAGTGCGAGACCAGCCAAAGAAGAAGTGGGAAGAACGATATTATGCAGTGATTAATGATACATTTGTCGGTATTTTTATCAATGCATCATTTAAATACATTCTATTTGATCATTACGATATTGAACTTCTGCAGCTTTCCTTTCTGATGAACAAGAAGTAATTCACCAGCCAGAACTTTAAAAGTAATATCATCTATTGTAAATTTGTCCAAGCTTGAGCCCAATTATAGGTACAAGTCAATTATCCTAATCTGCACACATGTTCAAGAGATATAGGCTGTTCGTAAGCTTTTTAATCTTTCTTTTGAAATTAAATAAATATGGAAAATAATACTAGAGCAACATTATTTGTTTTGTGAAACCCTGAATAAAGAGTTGAGAAAAATACTCATAAAATGCTACGTGTGGAGTGTTGTACTGTATGGGGCGGAAACGTGGACATTACGTAAAGGTGATGAAAATCGACTGGAAGCCTTCGAAATGTGGGTGTGGAGAAGAATGGAAAGAATTAGTTGGGTCGAGCGGAAAACGAATGAGAGAGTGTTAGAAATGGTGGGTGAGAAAAGAACACTTTTAGATATTATTAAGAAGAGGAAGAGAAACTGGTTGGGACATTGCCTAAGAAGAAATTGTATCATGAGGGACGTTCTAGAGGGTATGGTGGCGGGAAAGAGAGGAAGGGGGAGAAGGAGACTACAATTAATGGATGATATAAAAACAGAAAGATCATACGTGAAGACGAAGAGGTTAGCGGAGGACCGTGGAGCATGGAAGCTTCTCAGCTGCGGCAAGTGACCTGCCAATAAAGGCAGAATACCTATGATGATGATGATCATAGTAAATAAATGGATACGAGAGTTGCTGGAAAAGTTTCCGTAATTAATATGAAAAAAGGACATTTGAAAGTCTACAATTGGCTTTATTGTTATGCAAAGTACATATTCACCTTTAAGATCGATACACTTTTGCATACATCATCATTATACGTATTCTGACCTTATTGGCAGGTCACTTGCCGCAACTGAGAAGCTTCCATGCTCCACGGTCCTCCGCTAACCTCTTCGCCTTCACGTGTGATCTTTCTGTTTTAATATTGACCTGGAAAAGACCATTGTACATATGTTCTCTTTTTTGCTGTCAGTAAACTAGTTCAAAATACAGTGTGGTTTCCCGTTGCCTTCCACTCCGCAGTATTCCAGCCGTTAAAGTCACTCTGACCACGCCTGGAACTAATGTCCAAATTGCCGTACTAATCACTATGATTTCCGCCAACTTGGTTCTAGAGACCAGCTGTATTCTCCCAGAACACTCTTTGTCTGGCCACTCCATTTAGAGCAATTCGGTAGGGGTAGCCCTTTTGCATACAGTCAAACTAATTTTGAAAGAATTTTTTCCACTCTGATGCTACTACCTCGGAAATCACTGCTTCAGGCGAAGCAAAAAGCTAATCATTCATCTTGTTATTCATGTATGGTAACAAAAAGAAGTCATTAGGTATAAATCAGGTGAGTACGGACAATGAGGCATTAATTAGACATTTTGCTGGACAAAAAGTCAACAGTTTGGTATGTTGAAATGAAGCTGGCATTGTCATGGTGAAGAACATGCGACGATTTGGATTTGTTTTACGTGTTGACGACCTCTGGCAAACAAATCATTGTATACAACTCAGCATTTACAATCCTTTAATCTTGTAAATCTAAAACTATTGCCACATATCTAGTATAGCCGAAGAAACAAACAATCATTTGCTTGAGCACACTTCTCGAACGAACAACTTTCATTTGACTCAGTTCATGTGTAAAACCCCAAACAGTGAATTACTGTTCAGTTTCAGCTTTGTATGAATAGATTCAAGTTTCGTACCCTGTAACAATGTGGTATACCAAATTTGACTCTCCTCGGTTGAATTTTGTTGAGCATTTCCTTACGCCAATTAGCACGAGCGTTTTTTCAGCTTCGGTCAAGTTGAGTGGGATCCAACGGCTTAAGTTGGTCATGCAAAATCATATGCAATGCTTTCAAGTCACTGTTCAAGGGTGACTGAATTTCACGGTATGGCACATACTGATCTATCTCATCTCAATCATTTCAAGCAAAGAATCAACATTAGTGGAAATAACAAACGTGGATGAACGACCTTCACGAAATTCATCACTGAAAAATGTGCGAGCACGCTGTAGTTCAGAAAGCCAATTGCACACAGTCCTACTGAATGGTGCTTCAGTTTGGATCAACTGGATGCACCACTTCCATGAACAAATGTGATTTTTAAGTTTAGATCTTTTACATTTTGGTCAAAATTGATGGTGGCCTATCAAGTGGTTCTTGAGATTTTTTTTTTTTTTTCTAAGACGGACTAACACCGGACATACAGGGTAAATATGTAAATGAGTTTTGGTTAATAAACGAAACACCTTAAAAAATTGAAGTTGAATTTCAAGAAGTAGTATAAAAAAGAATAATTTAAATTCAAAATAATGTATAACACGAATCCAAACAATTGAAAAAAACACACAAAAACAGCAAACTGTTATTATATAACTTTATTTCATACGTTAATAAAAGTAACAACTATACAGTCTGTAAATTAATATAAACCATTATCTTGCGGATGCTTTTCTTGCAATATAAGATTATGTGAGTGAGTATGTATGTGTGTGTGTGTTTCTGTTGGGAGAGTGGGTTATTTGTAGTTTAATGTTAAAAACTTCAGTCGTGACGTTAGCATGTGCTTTTATTGCTTCCGCAAATTGTCCAACATTTTAAATTACATTGCATGGATAATTACCTCAGGAAATTAAGAGAATTAGCAGAGAAAATGAAGGTTGTATATAAGGAGGGGGAAGAGAAACAGGAAGGGACAAGATATAAAACAATTTTAACTTTTTCTTTATATTGTCCCCATGCATAAGTATATAGCGTTGACAGAAAGGTGTAAAAAAATTTACACGCAGTTAATATAGATAATGCTAATGAGGACATGGACATGTTACTTGTAATAGAAAGGTCAAATGCGTTGACACGTAAAATTTTCCTACCTAATGACAAAATCTATTTTTTTAAGGCGACAGATGCGTGTTTAATTTATGTATATGTAATATAATTATCTTAATGACAATCATTCTGCAAGGGAATACTGACTTGTTTGTAATATAACTATAAGCAATATTGCACTGTGATTCCAAGTGTATATATTAAAGTTGAATTTTTGATCTGATGCACGCATGTCAAACTCAGTATCTCAAGTGTGCTAAGTAGTCATCAGTGGACAATAATGTGGGCCACAAGAAAGTGTATAATAATAAGTAATAATAAATAAAATAAAATTGAACATTTTCTTATTTACTGATGCATTTAAAAAATGAGTAAATACATAAAATCTTAATGAACGCAGTAGTTGTTTAAAAAATTGAAGGTTCTGGGCAATAGATGGATGCCTATTGTTTCCTCGACATTGGGCGTATTTTTCCTGCAACCGACTTTTGGGTGTCTGAAGACATGTTGCTCGCATTACCAATTTTCAGATCAGAGGTCAGATGAATGTCCGTTTACCAAGAAATATCTCATTGAGGACTTGTTCTTTTCAAGTTCTGTTCTGTTCTTTCCACATTGATACTTACTGGCGAATATGGAAATAGTACAAAAAAATCATGTAAAAATCTTTACAATTTCGTGAATAAATTATATATATATATATATATATATATATATATATATATATATATATATATATATATATATATATATATATATATATATATATATATTCGGGATGAACCTAGAACTGCAGAAAACTGAGTCAAGGACCGCGAGGTTGGCATGCCTGTTTTAATGAATTCAGATGGTTATTAATCAAATGTTATGATACCGAAAGGCATCACTATGCTCCATATGTCAATTTTCTTACTTTATATAAATGACAGTAAATACTCCAAGCTCCCGCCAAGTGAGTTTTGTGGTGAACAAACACGTATTCTCCCATTTCCTTCCACTTTGTCATTCCACAACTATCACTCATATTATCACCGTCCCTTAGCCTCGGTGCAAAAAGTGCGACATTAAACTCTATAATAATAACAGAGAACACCGTTAAATACTTATAAAATGTTAAATAGATTGTAAATTAGGAATGGAGAATGGCAGAAACTTCATAATAAGGAACTACATAATTTACAGGGTTTACCAAACATTGTTAGGGTCATCAAATCTAGGAGTCTCAGATTGGCATATCATGTAGCCAGAATGAAAGAAAGTAGGAATGCTTTCAAAGTTTTAATTGGAATCCAATCGGGAAACGACCTTTATGAAAATCTAGACGTAGATGGGGGAACAATATTGAAATGGATCTCGCAGAAATAGGAATACAAAGTAGAAACTGGGTCCAGTTGGCTAAGGATAGAAGTCAGTGGAGAGCTTTTGTGAATGTGATATTTAACGACGGGTTCAACAGACCATAGTTAGTCAATTTCTTTCAAGATCTTTCATGCCGGTAGGGTTCAGAAACAAAGGTTAGTTCACTTAAAAAAATAATTTTAGGAACTAATATATTTAGTACCAAATGGTTCACTTAAACAACTTCAAATTTAATGCATAACATATTGAAAAACTCAATTTTCTAGATTAGTATTCGCAATAAAAAGGGTAATTAGAAAACTTAAGTGAACATTTTGCCGAAACCGTTATTAAAAGATTTTCTAATAGTCAATACACTTCGTATAGTCATATTTTGTCTTATTTTATCTACAATGAGCTTTCGTACGCCTGAGTACTTTAATGGATATTTTCCACATAATGTGAGGACTTACTCCTGACCATTGGGTCAAATCTGAGCTTACTGAATATTGACTGGAATCATACATAAACAAAGGTCAATATTAAACTATCATGCTGCTCTGCTAAAATAAATAAATAATAGAATATTTTTCTATTCACCAAGATTTGATTTCTGACCTATATAGACATATTATCAATTTAATGACGAAAGTTTACGAGGGTCAATTCAAAAGTTTTGCATCACTAGAAAACTATATGTCTCTTGAAAAAAAAAAAAAAAAAAAAAAACTTTTGTTACGTATGTTCAAAGTAATTCCCTCCACCAGCAATACACTTATTTTATTTCTCCTGCCACAAGTTAAAAGCCCAGAACCACTTTTATCTTGGAATGTTGTTGTACAAGTGAATGATTGATGCTTCGATTTCGTATTTTGAATGAAAATGGTGTTTCCATAAATGTAGTTATTACCTCAATTTTAGTATTATTATCCCTCCTTGTTCCAGCTGGAGCTTTTTAAGGTGAAAGAATAGCCAAAAGTCACACATAGTAGCTAAAGCAGGGGAATAGGGGGAAGTATGATTAGCTTGAAGACACTCCACTGTTCCCTCTTACAGTGTATAAGGAGGCATTCTCGTGACACAGCAGAATGACGCACAAAGTATTATTATATGAAAGTACTCACAAAGATATGGAGAGAAAAATTTAAATCAAGACAATAGCAAATATCTGATAGTATATGTGCCTATTTTGATTCATAGGGACGCACACGAGTCGAGTCGAGTCTAGATTTAAGCCTGTCTCGACTCGTCTCGAGAAAATGTTGTCTCGACTCGAAAATATGTTTCTGTCTCGACTCGTGTCTCGACTCGACAGTCTCTGTCTCGACTCAACTCGAATTCGAGTCGAGACGTCTCGAAATTCGAGTCAAGACAAAATATACGAGTTAAAATATACGCACACATCAGCCAGATTATTATGACCACCTACCTAATTGTCAGTATGTCGACCTTTGGCACGGATAACAACGGCAACACGTCTTGGCATGCATGCAATGATCCTTGGTAGGTCGCTGGAGAGAGATGATACCACATATTCATACACAGGTCACCTAATTCCGGGGAGGGGGGCGATGCGCCCTGACGTCACGTTCAATCACATCCCAGATATGTTCGATTGGGTTCAGATCTGGCGAGTTGGGGGGGGGGGCAGCACATCACTTGGAACTCGCTCCTGCGTTCCTCGAACCGCTCCATCACATTCTTGGATGGCTTTGTGATATGGTGTATTATCTTGTCGAAAAATGCCACTACCGTTGGGAAACATGGTCGTCATGAAAGTGTGTGCGTAGTCTGCAAGCAGTGTGCGGTACGCCTCGGCCGTCATGATGCCTTGCTCGAGCTCCACTAGACACATGGATGCTCACGTAATGTTCCCCAGATAATAATTAAGCCGCAGCCAGCTTGTCTCCGTCCCGCAGTACAGGTGTCAAGGAGCTGTTCCCTTGGAATACGACGGATTTGCACCCTCCCATTGTCATGATGAAGAAGGTATCGGGATTCATCAGACAATGCAATACTCTGCCACTATTCCAAGGTCCAGTGGCAATGGTCACGTGTTCACTACATTCGTAGTTGCCGTTATCGCGGTGTTAACATTCGCACATGAATGGGTCGTCGCGTCGGCTCGCGTCGAAAATTCGAGTCGAGAAATACGTTTGTCTCGAATTTTACAAAGTGTGTCTCGACTCGAATTCGAGTCGAGTCGAGTCGAGATTCGAGACATGTCTCAACTCGTGCGCATCCCTATTGATTCAGCAAAAAATGCCGGAAATCTCAATCATAGAATGTAGTGATGCAAGCTAGGAAAGGGCGGCTTTACTAATCTTCCAAACATTTTCTTTATTATTATTATTGTTTTGTCATTGATTCAACAACAAGAAAAATATCTGACAATTTTGGAAAGTGGGACATTTTATTCTTACGAAATGTTAGTAAATACACTTCAAGTAATTGTTGTTTTCAAGACCTGTTATACAGTAGATAAATTTGAGTACCCGACAATTATAAGGTCATACACACCTAGCTTTCTGGCCTATAAGATAGAACTTAGAACATTCATTAGTTGATTTAATAGTATTCCGTAGATATTACATAGATTAATAGGCTTCCATATAGACAAAATTCAAAGCCCACGATATGGCGCATTCGCAGCTCAGAAACGTGAAGGCTGCACCACAGGCAGTAAGGTGTGATTTGTCTGCTGATTAAGTAATCGTGCTGTGCTAAGTATAACAGTGCCAAAAGCGATTCTGAAAATACTTCATTGTAGCACTTTCCGATGAACATTGCAGTTGTTACAGGAGAGTTCAACAGTGTCACGAACACAGACTTGCTGTTGGATGCTCCCTTGGGAATTCTGTAATGCGAAGAAATGCAGATCGACTACCTCCAAACTGTGTCTGTATTAGCAACTAAGCGGACTCCAATGAAGCTGGCACCACAGATGCACGAAATCAAGACATGAACGATACCGGCGAAGTTACTAACACAAAGTACTATGATCACTCGGTTCCATGAATGCCAATCAATATTAACATTCCATTCACAAAATGTTACTTCTCAAGGTGGTTCATAAGGTAAATGTTCATGCGCTTAAAACCTACCAAGTCGTAGATAAGAAAACCGTCTACCGAAAGCTATGTACGAGAACCATCTGGAGGGAGACCAGTGGAACGTAACGCAGTTAATGTAGTCAAATCGTGGATATATCTGGAAGACTGTGGAAAGTTTCGAGTAATAATGTACAGCAGTGTAGATGCAAAAGGACGAAGCATTTTCATTGTTCAGTGCACCGAGAGTTGCCCATGTGGTTTTACGGTTTTGCTGGATTTTATTACAGACTGAAAAGAAAGATACAGTACGTCATACTGCCAACAATGTGCAAATTATTACTGCATGTTATCAGGAACATACTTTTTCAAATACTTACAAGGAAAGCCCCACATTGTATTGTATTTAGCGGACACTAACTGATTGGAACTGGATAAGGACAAAGCGTCCATTTACCTAGTCATATCATCGCGAGTATTCTATAGATGAATGGAAGCTTGGACCTGCATTCGTGCTATTTCCTTCACCGACTCCTAGTGAAGAAACCTGATGCCAACCCAATGAACAACTATGTCTTCAGACTTCTGACATACCATCTTTCTTTTCGCACACTTTTCGGGCTTTTGGAGAACGTCCGATCAGGAGTGGAATAAGATACCCCTTGTACATCTACAAAGAAGTCTTTTGCAGTGGAAAGTGAGTTGTCAAGTAATTATCAAGAGCACCGGTCGCCACGTAGATCACAACCAGTGGCAGAAGACCGGACTATTATAAATGAGTGAACACTTCAAAATTATCTATATTGAAACCTATTAGCTTCTATATCTAGCTTACTTTGTAAATATCCTAAAATGATCTTAAGGCAATTTTAGTTATCTTTACTCAACAAGATAATTATTCATACTAAAACTCACAGACAAAACTATGTTCTAGCTATGTGGTTAGCTTACTGGTTTTCAGCTCTGGCGACCCGACTTCAATTCCCATTGGGAGCTCATGTGGTTTGGATATCAAGGACATCTTTTTAGGTGCTTCGCACACTACGACACTTCGTGTGTCGAAGCCGCGCCACAATTTAGTCTTTTCAGCAACCCGATGCTTATTCTGAAAGATGAGCTCAATGGAAGCTTTCGATACAGACACTTTCATTGCAGAAATTCAGGCACTACCTAGTACAATATACGGAACTCCAGCAGTGATTTCCATAGCAACAGAATTGAAAAGACGAAGGCATGGGAAAAAGTGTGTTGTGCATTCCATAGTGGATTCATGGATGTGCCATCGAAAGAGAAGAATCATATTGGTAAGTACACTGGATGTTGCCATTTTGTTCTTTCTTACATTTTCCAAAATTTGATACCAAGCCATTGAACTGTTTGGTGGAAATTACAACATAAAACTACGTGTTTATCTCTTCACTTTATCATTTCAAATTAAACTTTAAAAATAACACAAATGACCAGATATTCCCAAATATATTTTACGTATTCACAAATTGCGATCCCCCAGGCAAATATGTAATTTTATAACATTTCGTTACTTTTTCTGAGTATTTAATATGTATATTGTACGAAAATATGAAACATATTGTTTTATAAGCAGTTAGGCATAACGCTGATGCCTCATGTCACTCCATTATGAAATTTATAAGGAGAGGGTAATACCTCATGTAGTCAGTGGGGCATTTAGCAATATACTGATTTAGTCCGCGGGTTAAGGGAGACCGCCAACTCCAGGCTACATACGTACTTCTTATTGATGTGCTTGCACTTTGTCGTTAAAGAATATAACAGATTCTTTAGTATTACGGCAATTGCACACAAACTATATAAAGTGCATTGTCCCCTTTTTCTGGCTAAAAAAAAAAAGTGTCACATTCCCGCTACACATGAAGTAAGATCTAGCGTCTGTCGCGTCGCGGGTGTGTGTCGAATATCAGCGACACGACGACAAAGCCTGTGGCGCGTCTTCTACACACGAAGTGTCGTAGTCTGCGAAGGGTCTTATAGTGTCGGTGTTAGGAGGCATTACATTCCAAACTAACTAACTAATCAAATCCGTAAGCAAAGTGATTTTTGTTTTGATTGTTTAGGCTGAGTACTATTTTCTGCCTGAAGATAAGTGAGGTCATACTTAGTGCAGTTGGGTGAGGCCAACATATTGGAATAGAATGACCAGTTCCTTTCTTCGTAGCTCAAATGAATATGTGGGAAGTGGAACTCTGGTAGCTGGAGCGAAGATTTATAAAGAAATACCACGAGACAAGAAATGATAAATTATGGTTTCAGTACAATAAGTTCCTAATAGAGATTTCACTTTTATTGTGTAAGATAGTATGTTACATTACATAAAGTGGTTACAATTATTGAAGATTTGTACTTAACGTCCCTAAAAGACCATTCTCATGTATCAATTCATTTTTATCACAAGATTTCACTTTACTCTCAGACTTTTCCGTGCGCCTTTCTTCAATCTCTCCTAACCAACGTGTTACTAAGATCAAAATTAAATGTATTATGTAGCATTAATGTCGTGTTGTAACTTTTGTTTAGTATGCTTTTACCATTTCATGTTCATGGTCTCGGTTTTCAATTTAGAGTGGATATTTTCATTTTATACTGTATACCTATTGTGAATATTACACAACCTCAAAACCGCAATACTTCTTTTCATTGTGGTTGCTTTTGCCCTTGATAGAGGTTATCTCTAAGTTATGCTAGTCTGAAGGCAATATTTTAGTGCTTAAGATATTTTGCAATCTCATCCTTTAATATCGTGTATAAGAATATATTGTTTTAAAAAGTACATTTTAGTATGTCACTCTTCTAGCTAATTTCGTTGCTAGAGCTGCAGCCTTTGATACATAAGATGGGGTTCGGTTTCCGGTGTGGAGAACATCGAACACATTATAGAGTGTTTTATATTCCATTATAAACTGTGGGTCTCATCTTGTACAATCTCGCTGCTGACAGAGAAGATATATCATGAGTTAAGAATTATACAGCTGTGCTGTAATTAGAAAATTAGAAGAGAAACTCTTAGTGTATATTGTCGATGTTTATATGTGTGTAATGATATAGATTCTTTTAATTGTTTATTTAGAAATAAAACAAGGATTAGAATTATATAATTGAATATAAGGAGTGTAAGGAAAAAAAGTAGATGAGTTCTTACATTAGTATTGCTTCAAAATTTTTCTATAAGTGTAAATGTAATTCTTTTAAATGAAATATGAAACTACTTTGACATTAATTGAATATCGTTGTTATTATACTAACAGTATAGTTATTATATTACACTAACAACTGCGGATGGAATTATATTTGTAAATCAGCAAGCTGACATTGACGAGGTAACGAATTAAAGCTTGTTGATGCCAATGAAATACTTTACTGTACATTTAAATATAAGATTTAATTTAGTAGATATCTACCACAGTCCAAGAGACGATGAAAAAGCATTTTCACAGTTGTTAAATGATGAGACTAAAAATTCATCGACCTGTTCTTTGCTGTTAGGAGATCTAAATCTAAATAAATTAAGTAATAAATAATGCATAAATATACAAACTTGTTTGGACATACTATACAGTTATGGTTACATTTCATGTATAAATAACCACACTAGAGTTACAAAATATACAAAAATAACACTTTTAAAAAAATCATCAAAGGTGACTGAATGTAAGCTCATTTGTACTTCAAAAACATTAAAATACTTGTCCGTTTATTTGCAACTAGCTGTAAACACTCGTTTTTGTTGGGTTTTGATTTAGAGCCTAAATTAAAAGAGAAAAAGATGAATGTCCTCAAAGAAATGCCTACACAACCATTGCCCGCGTATTTATTCTCTGCTATTATGTAAGATCGTTTAACGAATATATGGTATTGTTGGTTGCATGTAGGCAAAGAAATCTTAGAAAAAACCAAAGCCGTCTATAAAATTTGAACTCTGCCAATCCAATCCGAGCCAAAAATTGAAAAAAAATAATTGTATGCGATAACATCTAGAGAGAAGCTATCTGTGTACAAAATTTGATGGGTCTTTCTATCCGAAAATATTGACAGACACATATTATTTTATATACAGTACAAAGAAGGGGAGTTTATATGCCGAGCTTCATCTTCCTAGCTTCCTAACGAGATATTAAATTTACCGCATAAATTATGATCCCCCGTTCGTCTTTAGGATATACATTTTAATCAAATTGACATTATAAAAGCCAAGTTCGAGGTAGATAATAACTAAATATTACGAAATGCATTTCAAACAGTTCAGCATTTTCCTGTGATTCGATCGTCCACAAATCACTTTAATTTTTATATATTAGATATTTAAAGTATGTTATTATATTATCGCTGAAACGTTTTATCTTTCCTTTTCTAATTTACTTCTCCAGGTCAGAACATTATTCGGGAATGCATGGTTTCCGCACAAGAGAACTGTCTTTAACCATTTTAACGACTTTTATTGGGGACAATTCCCAGCATCTTTGGTAATAATTTGTACCCTGTTTATATTAACTATGTAGTAGAAACTATATAATCTTTTCTAAAATAAAACTTTTGATATATTGACTCATTTTTCTTTTTTAAATGCAAAATAAACAATTTTATTTAGTACTAGCAAAATACTCGTTTTCGCACGGGAATAGTACAACTATTTTTGGTTGTTTACAACGGTACTATAGTGGTATTTTGGTTATAAACAATTTTGCTGTTATTGTATGAGTATTGTGTTGTTAATTAAAGAGCTTAATGATTACTTAGTTATATTTTTGATTACCTGGGGAGTAATTTACTAAAAACTTAGTAATGTAATTTGTTATGTTAGAATATTTATTTAAAACTACGCATCAGGATGATGCAGTTACTTGAATAAAAGATTTGAAATTGGTTTTTATATTTTATTACAAAAGGATGAATATGAAATGAAAGAATGAATTTAATGAAAGATCCGGGGTTTTAAAATTAAAGGGAATAATTATAATTTTTAAAGGCCGGTCTACGCGTTGACCTGAAGGGTCTCGGTTTTTGACCGGTTGTTTCGTTAGCTGAAGGCTAACCAAATGAGATTGATAAATCAAAACATGCTAATGCAAGGCTATGTGTGTAAATAGAATAGTAGCTTTTTTTAAAACAAACTTCTTTGAGAATGTGAAAATAAAATCGTTGTTTTCCTTAAATAGCAGTCTATTCTAAAATCACAAAGCTCGTTCAAATGTTTACAGTTTCAACAAAAAATATATATATATATATATATATTAATTTCTTAATAATGAAAAATGTTTTAAAATAAACTTATAATTTAGCCCATTCTGGCTGCATGTTCGCTACAATAGTATGTTTTACTTTGGATATAAAAGGCATCATGAGTTGGATACTAATATCGGTCATTTTTAATTATTTTTAGATGTCAACATCTTAAACGACATTGGAAGTGTCATGTTTATCTCAGTGAGCTGGAAAACTATGGATTCGACTTTAATGTCAGTCATTTTCGATCATTTTTGTATATCTTCTCCTCTTCCTCCCCTAAGCTCCACCGTCAAAGTGAAATAATAACAATAATAATAATAATAATAATAAAAAACATCCCAAGCCTGAATCTCATCTATGTTGAAAATTTGCTCGAGATCGATCGGATGTTCAAGAGTCACAAACATAAAAGTAATTCACAAGAGTCACAAACATAAAAATAATTCGTTTATCAAGGAAATTTTCGTTAACTTTTATAACAGAATAACATAAAAAAATGTTTGTTTCGGCTAAAATATAGGATGAAAATGGCGCCTATATCTAATTCTACTTCCTTTGTGCAGAATTCATGGTATTCCTTAAAAGTTTTAGTTTATTTTCTTTGGCGATGTTTTGGTGAAGTTGGCACTACTTGATTTGTAGTTGGTTGAGTCTTCTAGGGACTTAAAAAAGAAAAGAAATGAAAGAAAGAAACAGTATTTTAATAATGGGAAAGATGGTTTGATAATAGGCATAAGGTTCATTTTACCTGGATTTCCTAATGGCGGTTTCATCTTTATTGCCACAGATGAAAAGGATTGTGGGTGGAGAAATATCTTGATCTTCAAGTACAAGGTGATTCTTCTTTTTTGTTACGCTGTACGTGAGATGTTAGTGATGCAACTGATGTGGGAAGTAGTAGACCAATCAGATTGTACGTGAAGACAAAGATGACTACAGTGTTTTTCCGAACATAATAATTCCTTTCTCTGTTAGTATGACAATTCTTCTTCATGTATTTTTAAATAAACTATAATTTTCATCGTAATAATAATAAACTTTTGTTTCTTAATTTAAAGAATTTAAAGTTTCCAAATGATCTGAGATAGAGACTCATTTCACATGTCACATTTTCCATGAGATATCTGCGGTATACGTTTGCCCATCTTTAAGTGCCAAAATTTGACTTGATTATATTTATTGTAAAACTAAAGTTAGTTTAGATTATTAGTTTGTCTTTTTTTAAATGTACAAATACCAAATTAAAATAAAATTACTGATCTGAATAATAAGAGAAGGGATAAGATAGATAGTACTACATATAATATTTTGTTGTGCAGTCATAT
This sequence comes from Thermobia domestica, assembly GCF_964235325.1. NCBI lineage: Eukaryota > Metazoa > Arthropoda > Insecta > Zygentoma > Lepismatidae > Thermobia > Thermobia domestica. Next base: position 171,270,794 of record NC_137465.1, on the reverse strand, counting down.
TCAGAACACCCAGCTTCTTACAAACTTATTTGCTGGCTCTAGAGGTAGTAGCTATGATTTGAAACATAGGGGTCTATTATGATTTCAAGAAACATTTTCGAAAGGGATAAAGAAGGTGTAATTAATATTCTTTAATATCTGCTAGAGGTAAGGATGGAAAAAAGTACAGATAAATAGCCTTATTACTTTTACTATTATTCTAATATTTTCCCTGTTATTTCTAGAACTCTTTGTTTTTTTCTGTCAGAACCATTTTATTTTTTTCCATTCTTCTCCACACCCACATTTCCTGACAGTAATGTTACCGTAAGAAAAAGACGAATAATAAGTATACCCCTACACTTTACGAAAGAAAATGTCCCGTTCTTCATAGTAAGAGCAATAGTTACACTGTGCCAAAATAGTTATTCTGCACATTAGGATTGTTTTAATCAATGCTGATACAAACCTATATCAGTTTCACTTAACTTGTTTGTTTCTTGTTAAAGTAGATTAAGCTGCTTTAGCGAAATTGTGCGAATAATTTTTGTTTTATATTTATGGTTAAGCTTAGCGCCACTCAGTTAAAGTTGACAGGGCCTCCGAGTATATTGATCAAGAGCTAGCAGAAAAAGAAAAGATACTTGGCGAAAGGAGGAAAGAAATTAGTAGCAGATAGATATGTAATAGGGTTATTTTTCTTACTGATCTTTCCGCACTGAATTTACTACTCACAGACAAGTGAGGCAGATGAAAACATAGACATTTACATACATACAAACGAGCATCTTCTTACAGTGTATGCGCGATTGAAGTTCGTTTTCGTTGTCTACATGGCGCAAAAACCAATCAACGTTCGATTTCGTCGTAAGGAATTGGTGCTGCCATCGGTTTTCCTCTTGACAGAATGAGTTTTCACAGTTATAAACATTCTTTCATCTGCTTCGCTCAAAGTAGCTTCGCCTGTCTGTAATTAGCAGATTCAGTGCGGGAAGCTCACTTGAAAAAACTAACGTTATTACATATTTGTCAGCTACTCTTGTAGCCATTAATAATAAAAATAACCATTTATTTATTTTATTTTAATTTGTTGGACTACTACATCTATGTTTGGACATTAATTAATTTTCCTGGTTAATTTCTCTTCTGCGCACACCACGAGTCCACGACTCCTTTACCATAGGATATATACTACGCTAACCACTTAGCCATGAGGGGACTCGTATTCTTGTTTGTTATTGGAACTGCTGTGAAGAGATAGGTTGAAAAATTCTAGGAATACAAAGTAGACCTTAAACAAGAACTGTTTAATTAACAGTTAATTTGACAGATATTCACTTCTACGTGTTAATTAATAGTCCTCTTTTATTTCTTATAAGTCAGGAAACCGGGTCCTTAACATGGCACAAATTTTACATAAATTATTGTCACTATAATAATAATAATAATAATAATAATAATAATAATAATAATAATAATAATAATAATAATAATAATAATAATAATAATAATAATAATAATAATAAGGAGAAGTGTAAAACTGGTAAATGCGGCAAAAGTTACAGGAAGGAAACCACACAGCGAATAGTAGAAGAGGACATTAAATAAGTGTAAGCAAATAAGATTTCAAGTTGTCACTAAACATTTAAAAAAGGGCAGGTTGCACGTCTAGAACAATTCTCCTGCACCATGTCAGAGTACTTCTACTATCGGAGTGGTACAGAAACAGATAGAGCAAAATAAAGGAAAGGTGTTGGAGCGTATCGATAGTCCATCAGAAATGAACATGTACAACCATCAACTATGTCATCGATGCTCTAGCCCATCTATCACCATTCCTTATATCAAACATACAAATGCTACTTATTCTATACGTCTGATTTACACAAAGCAGAAATAAATTATGACGTCATAGATAATCTAGTTGGGAAAATTAAGAAAAAGTAACTTTAGACTATTACTAGCGGAATACCCGCTTATCCCAAGGGAGTAATAGACCTACGTTTCAGCGACCTTGAAAACTATGATTCGACTTTAATATTGGTCATTTTCGATCATTTTATACGGCGAGAGGCAGCTAAAAGTACCACCTGTAATAGCGAAGAAACTAGAAACACTAGCGATGTAAGGTTTGCGAGAAACAATAATAGCAGTAGAGGCTCGTAAAATGGACGTATAGGATGGTTCGAAAAAGAGCGACAAATGGGTCATCTGGAGCAAAGTTATATTTTGTTAAATGAAACGATATACATTAGCATGCATAATATAAAAGAGCACAAGCAGAGAAACACAATGCCGTTGGTCCCATGTGTGTACTGTACATAGGAAAGAAGATATGGCCATGTAAATAGGTGCAAACAAAATAACAAGTGGCCCACTTGACTGTCGGTACCACAGCATATATGTATGAGCTGTCAGAACAAATCGGACAAGATGAAGAAAAGGCGTGATAACAGGGAAGAAAAAATAGAGGAGACATCGTCAGCACCATTTAGGTAACAGTGTTACTGCATAATGCCAATGGCTATTACAGTATGTGGCAGAACCACTGTGTAATAAGCGAAAACCTGTCAAAGTGTATGTTCAAAATGGTGGCCGTCAGCTGCAGGCATTGATGCGCCCACACAAAGATCGTTGCATAGAATATAGCATCACAGAGGGTATGTCCCTACAGGCAGCGCTAATACGGTATTGCATTCTTCTGGTGTTGTTGGCACATCCCGTTAGACAATGTCCTTCAACGTTCCCCACAGGAAAAAGTCTAACAGTGGCAAATCTGCAGAACGAGCCGGATATTTCTCTGCGTACACACGGTAGGCTTCTGAGGCACTCTTTCGGCATTCCTCATAAATCAGAATCATGTCCGTTTTTTCTATGTCCGTAAACACCATACTCTTCGCTCTTACCACTACCACTGCCTGCTATGAACTAACACGATCTCGTGGCTCTGCAATCAAAACTTGCTCTGCGTCAAGATAGTTCTGTCAGGCACCTGAGACGTCTTACATGCCATGGTACTGACGGTCAAGTGGGCCCTTGTTATTTTGTTTACACCTATTCACATTGCCATATCTTCGTTCCTATATGCAGTACACACATGGGACCAACGGCGTTGTGTTTCTCTGCGTGTGCTCTTTTATGTTATGAATGTTAATGTATATCGTTTCATTTAACAAAATATAACTTTGCTCCAGATGCCCCATTTGTCGCTCTTTTTCGAACCACCCCCATACCTCCATTTTACGAGTCCCTACTAGTATTATTGTTTCTCGCAAACCTTACATCGCTAGTGTTTCTAGTTTCTTCGCTATTTCAGGTAGTACTTTTAGCTGCCTCACGCTGTATATGTCCCCCTCCCCTACGTCGTACTGTCAAAGTCAAATGACAAAAACCATCCCAGGCACGAACCTCATCTATGTAGAAAATTAGATCGAGATCGGTCGTGTGGTTCAAGATTTATGAAGCCACAAACATATTCATATGAAAGAGAGAGAGATTTACGAACTTCCAGCGCTACAGTCTGAGGCCAATTTCCACAATCAGAAATGAAATAGGAGGAAATCGGCCAGGGTCTATAGTTATAAAGATACCATCCCTGCATTCGCCTAATAGAACTGAGACGAAAGGATGGAAAAGTCCTCAGTCAGAAAGACCAGCCACCGGATCCGACTCTGGGACCTCCCTAGTCTGAAGCAAGAATGCTACCTATTAACCTACACCTGCTAGGTTAATCACCTCTGGTGTTTGGGGTCTCGGATTCAAACCCTGCTCCCGCCAAGTGAACTTTGTGGTGGACAAACACCGTGTGCGTGGGTTTTCTCGGGGTTCTCCCGTTTCCTCCCACTTTCTTCATTCCACCATTTCATTCATTTCTCATCATCACCGTCTCCTTTAGCCTCACCGGCATAACCGTGGGACGTAAAACTCAAAAATTTCATTTTTTTCCCGCTAAGTTAAACATGATGTTTGAATTATATCACAGACAAAGACAAAGCGTCCCGATGTACAGTAAAGGACTCCTACCACATACCGAATTTCCTTTTTTCTTCGTTTGAAAGCAAAGTGGATGCCTACTTTTATTCAAGATGACTGTACATTAATTTTAACTTTCTTTGGCTTGTATAGTTTCCTTTCGCAAGAAGCTTCCAGGACATGCTGACTACGAACAACTGCATCTGATGGGAAAGTGAAAACCGCAGAGGATAAATTAGATCCAATTTATTCCGTCCTTTTTCTCGAGAGCTTTCAAAGCAATAAAAATATTGTCCTTTTGCTCTTGTGAAAGAAAGGCTTCTTCCATAAAAGATAACGAAACGCCGACACATTGGAAATGGAAGTAGAAATTTGTGGGAGTAAAATTTCGATAATATTGCAAGAGTATTGCAATTGTGTGAGAGTTATTTTATATGTAACAACCGTTCAGCGAGTAGTGTAAAGGGAATCTGTCTGGTGACAACGTATCATTACAATGTAAAAAGTAACCGCAAGGAAGTCAGTCGCTGCTCGTTCTTCCCTTATACGTTGTAAAACTAAATCCGAAAAAAAAAAAAAAAAAGATCCCAGGTTTTTGTCTTTGTATTTTATCTTCCAAGTGCTAACAACCATGTATTATAACGACTGTCAATTGTCTCTTGTTTTTTTTTTATGTTTCGCGCACATCCCCTGCCATGTTTCCTCAATATTACAATGGCACCAAACTTCCGGTGCTTTTCTTCCGAAAATTATAGACCAATGAACACCGATACCTATATTGTGTCTTCCACACACAGAGAATCATGTCCAGGATTTTACTTTAGTTCTCTTTTCATCTTGTGTATCAAGATAAGTGAAAGACGAAAATAATTTTATAACTGTTTATTTACAAGGCTTTATACAAAGTTTGTGACCTTGGTTTAAACGTTTGAAGTACGTACTACTTATTTTATCTACCTAAATTCCGCTTAGTGCTTTCAATATGATTGATATGTTTTTATATTACGTATTATAGGCTACTTCTTATATTCTATTTCCTCATATAAAAATTACTTGCTTATAATAAGACTAACATACTGCATACTATTTTCTCGATTGATTGTTTTACATTTTTGTGCACTGTAGAGCATTTGATTCTCTTCCACCGGGAAAAGGTTTAGGGAGGCACAAAAGGTACGCGCGCGCTAGACAGTCCAATGTTTCAATTTGACATTCGTACTGTGCTATACGGGTTTAGCCAAAATTTATTCGTTGTGTATCTAAAAGAATTCATTACCTAAATAAATAAAGGTGAAAGTAACGATGTTTGGCGGCCAACTCCCGTGGCAGATCTAGAAAGTAAAAACTGGAGGGAAAGGAGGTAGCCAGAACCCAGACAATGATAGATATATCATGCGTTTACAATTTTTCATGGGTTCTGCAGGAGTTTCCAACTAAACTCTCCCGATGATATTTTGGTTAAATTTTACGTTGACATTGTGGATCTCAAGTACTGTTTTACATATTGCATAACAAAAAAAAAAATCAACTGAAATTATATCTAATGTTTCAAAACTTTTCTAATAAAGAATAAACACACTTACTGTAAACTTTCAAAAATATATAAATAATAGCTAGCTTCAATTACTTTTATCACTCAAAAGACTATGGGACCTAGACCTCCCGGCCCCTGGTTAGATCCGCCACTGGCCAACTCCTCCTATAGGGAAGCCAGCAAGAGAAGGTTTCTGACAGCTCACAGTGGCGTTGCCGCTACTTACCACGTGTCAAGGCTTTTTCGGTGCCTCTATAATGGCAATTTAATTAATGGTGTTAGACAGAGTGATCGTGGTTGGTAACACTAGTACCAAAGTCGAGACTGCATTATCCCTCCGCATGTAGTAAGAAACTTCAGAGACCATCTCTTGTTGGCCCTGCTATAGATCACTACACCGATTTTGATGATTTTCTGGTGTAAAAATGGACCAAAGCATAACTTATGCTTTTATCACTCTAGTTTTTTTTTTGTTTTTTTTTTTCATACGTTTCCCTAGAGAGAGTAAAAAACCTTAGACATGGTATTCCAATGCGAACATATAGGAACAGTTTAACGCAGTGGGTTTATTATGTTTATTTGAATTGGACTGCAAATAGTTTTCATTTTCATTTTAAACACATTTAAATTTTATTTCCAGGATTTTTAACGTCATTGATTATGTTATAACAAAATGCACTTACAATTCTCCTTTCAACACGCAACTACAAGATTATTAAGGAAGAAAGTAATAATGGTAAGGTGTATATTAGTTGAAGTGCAAAGTACTCGTATTGCAAAAAAATGGCAAATGCCATTTTGAAATGAAATGAAATATTTAGTTTAACTTCTCACGATTATGCACTGAGGCTAAGGGTGTTAAGGTGATGATGAGAAATGGATTAAATGGTGGAATGAAGAAAGTGGGAAGAAACGGGATTTGAATACCGATTACACAAATCTTTAATGAAAATATCATTTCGAATTGCATCTTACAGAACAAGAACACGACACCTATCACATACAATGGAAAGTACCGTAAAACGGGGCTACTTTGACATTTAGGGTTACTTTGACATAGAGCGGGGCTACTTTGACAGATGAGCAATTCGTGCTTCCTGTGAGAATTGTTGCATATACTTTCATAGATAAAGGCTGATATGGTGTCCACGGTGCGAATTGCCGGAGGGGATGAGGGATTTCTCCCATTGTATTTCTACCCCCTCTCAATATCCTTCCTGTCCCCCAATATATAATATAAGGATTTCTAGATCCGCCACTATTTATTTCCCCCCGAAATCTGTGCAATTTGTATGTGTGACTATCGAAAGTACAAGGGTGGAAGAGAGTGGATTCAATGTGTCCTGTGCAAAAAATGTGTGTGGGGGTTTTGTAATGGTGGATCAAAAAATCCTCGATATGCTTGTTACGACTGTGATGTTGACGACTAAGGTTTTTCTTTCCATTGTTACATGTAAAGATAACATACCGGTACATATGTAATTATGTTAAAAGTAAAGTAAAATAAAAAAATAGAGTAAAAAAATAAAGTAACAATGTAAGGTAAAGCACCGTGTATGTTCAAAGTAAAAGATGTTAAAAGTAAAACTTGTATAGTGGTGTATAATGATGTACCACAACAAAATAAAGATTTCGTGCTTATCAAGTATACAGCATACCATACCTTACACATGACCAAAACAGTGTTTTATACACTTTACATAAATTCCATGTCAAAATAACTCCATACGTTGAGTAACTTTGACCTTATGCAGCAAATACATAGGCTGTCAAAGTAGCCCCACCCCCGGGACTACTTTGACCTGTATTTCTTAATTTCTTCCCGCCAAAACTTACTTGTAGAAACTTAAGTTTAGTAGTGGATGTGATAGTCTAGATACCTATTGTTATGATGAGAATAGTATCATTCATTGATTGCAGAAAGTGTCCCGTGTACACATCTAAACTAGTCCAAAACCTGTCAAAGTAGCCCCGTTTTACGGTATATAAGCAATCACCTCTTGAAAGTACTTATATAAAATTATGTGATAGGTATATTTTGAAAGTCTAAACTATTTTAGATTAAAGATTTTACTAAATACAAGTTTATATTATTTTTTGCTAATTGTAAGTCATAATGGTGTATATCTTAATATGTGTCACATATATGTTATCTTTATCTGTATATCTTCTTTGTGCGTATGCATTAGCTATATAACTATGTATTATTGAATTTTTGTGGGAACACGGTGACTCAGTGTCACAGCGATCATGTCTGCAGCGAGAGATCTCTGGTGTGATCCTAGGTCATGTAAACTACATTGTATTCGTAGGTTTCTTCAAGTTATTCCGTTCCCTTCTACATTGTCATTCCACTAACTCAGTCTTAATTATTCGCTTTTATTATTCATCATTATCCTTAAGCCTAAAGAGCGTAAGCCATGGACGTTAACTAGAAATGCATATGTGGACTTACTTCTAGAGTTTTCGTGAGTATAATCCAACTAGGATACATCTTCAAGCACTCGATATAATAACTTTGTCACTTATACCATCCAATTCCTGTATATGTAATTGATATAGAAATAGTATATATAGAATATTTCTGTATATCGGTATATACAATTGTTATAGTGTGTTTCTTGTGTCATGGGTGTTTGTTATGTGAATGTTTTTATCACTAAAATTCCCAGTAAATTAATTTATATTAAATTATTATTATTATTTTGAATTACGCAATATGCTGAGAACGTGTAAAAGTACGAGTGCGAAGAGTCTGATGAACTATTTCCCTCTGCATAGAAATTACTTCCAAAACAGTGAGAAACTCGATGAACAAAGGAATATGCTCCTCACACCAAGTTCTAAGGTTCCATAACTGAAAGAAAGAACCCCTACTTATATACGTATTTTTTTTATATATCTATAGCTATATAGATAGATAGTTTTGGATTATATTCTCATACATCTCATCTTTTGTGGTTTTGTGAAGGTTCCAGCAGATGATGATGTTCCTCTATAGTCATTGAGGCAGACAATAATTTCTCCCTCTCCCATCATTGTGCTTGCAATCTCCTCCTTCCAACCATCTTCTTTACTCGATGGGAGCTCTCTCAACTGGAACAAATGACACTCATTGTGACGCTTGCGCACTATCAAATGCTGGAACGTGACACTATTTGCTTTTCTTTGTTACAACCTCTCAAAAAGTTTTTTTGTTTTTTGAACTGAGTTTTTATTCTTGTTTTTTCAACGGTTATAAGTATGGAGAACAGGACAAAGTCTTTACATTATGCTCAAATACGTAGATATAAATATTCTTTCCTGTATATATCTTTTATGGCTTTCCGCTTAGAATTTGAAAATCAACAACTTCTTATAAATTATTTCTTCTGCAGCTTTATAAAGCTATAAACCTCCCAAGAAATTATGAGTAATGAAGTCAATTCCTCAATATATTACCTACGATCACTTAATTTATACGATATTTTTGTAACGAATGAACATCTCTTGGTATAAAATGTCAGCTAGAAGGCATAAATGATAGTACTGAAAGGTTGAACTATAGACTAGAAAAGATTTTTTTTTACAATGATTATTCGACGAATCTCAGTGTGAAATTGAATCCTGGACCACATTTAACCAAGTCATTTGTACTACTAGATAAATTAGGGCGGCAAGAGATTTGCAGTTTATAAAGTAGGTTGCCACCTAGAAATGATTAGTAATCTAGCCCTATGCCTCAGAGCAACTTTTTACAAACTTCTTCCCTATTATTATTATTATTATTATTATTATTATTATTATTATTATTATTATTATTATTATTATTATTATTATTATTATTATTATTATTACAGGAGGAATTTCAAATTGACTAGGAAACAGTTACAATAATCTCTAGCAATTTCTATGGTAAGAAGAGAAAAAAAAACAGAAAAGTTATTAAAATTAAGCAATATTGTTCAATTAAATGAAATGATCAAGCCATATGATAATAGGAATCAGAGTAGTGTATTGGATCTTTCGCTCATAAATTTAGAAAACATCACAATAAATCCCTGCATTAGGAAAAATTGAAAATTTTCATCCACAATTTATTTATACCTTGAATATAATAAAAAAAAAACAATAAAGGCTCTAAAAAGTGTACATAAGTTATTATAACCATTAATTATGATTTTCAAACAGGTGATTTCTCTCAGGTATATTACGGAAGAAAAGCAATAGATGAAGTTTAGGATCAGAGGAGCAGAGAACTAAAGTTATTGATAAATAACAATAATAAAAAAAAACTTTGTAAAGGCCAAACAATCAAACAATAATATTTGGTATCAAAGGTACTGCAACTTGAAAAAAATTCTTAAAAAGAAATACCTTAAGGCAAGAAAATTACATATCTCATCTTTGAAGAAGAGTATTAGTAAGGAAAGGACAATTTACATTTCTGGAACTTCAAATAACAAACAAATTCTAAGGCGGATAAAGTATGATAATGAATCAATGACTGAGACAATTGACATTGTAGAATCTTTTAAAGATGAGTTTTTAAATAATTATTTTAATTTACGTTCTAATCAATATACAAAATATGCGGTTATGAAATTGAGAAAACTTAGTAGCAACTTAGGCTTTGTCGATTTCTATTCCAATTATCACGAAAACTGATGTAGTTCAAACCATTAGAAAAATTAAAGGGGGCTGATAATATTTCGTACCACGTAATGATGTAGCAACAAATTTATAAAACATTCTTAATATTTCATTAAAAACCGGAGTATTCCCTTCAAAATAGAAATAAGTATATGCCGTGTCGATTTATAAATCAGACGATCGTAAAAATATTTTTAAAAACCTTAGATCTATAATGTGTTCTCTATTTTTTTTTTAATATTTGTATTTGAAAATTTATATTTTAATGTACATAATATTTTAACTGAACTACAACATGGATTCTACAAAGGCAGATCGATTGTAACTAGTCTTATTAATTTTACTGGCTTCACATATGTTGCATTAAAAATCAAATTATAAATTGATACTATAGATATCGATACGTCAAAAGCTTTCGACTTCATTGATTAATCAATTATCAAATTTCGGATTATCATTAGCATATACGTAGATATTAAATAGTTTGAGAGCTATCTGTCAAATAGAACTTTTAAGGTAAAAATTGGCAAGTATCATATACTGAAAGTCAAGTAGGGAACGGAATACCTCAAGGGTCTCCCTTAGGACCTCTTCTTTTCTTCTTATTTATAAACGATTTACCAGAAAAATCAAATATTGAAATATATTACTGTACGCAAATGACATAAAACTTTTTTAGAATAGTTCACAGCGAATATCATAATTGCTTATTACAAAAATATTTAGATACAATAAATAACTGATGCAGAAGTACTTTATTACAAATCAACTGTGAAAGAAACTGAATGTATGACACTACGAACAAGATTCAGTAATGTAGAATAAACGGAGTAACAGTAAATAAAGAAGAAAGTGAAATATATATATAGTTGTATATGACAGACAACTGACATTTGGCAGACATATAAGTAATACGGTATAAGGTGCAAGAAAAGTTATAGGATGTATATTCAATCAATGGCCTGATTTTAAAGATGGTCTCATAGGCCTATGTTTCTTTATACAAAACACTAGTTAGATCTGAACTAGAGTTTGGTTCAGTCATATCTGTAACACTAATAAACAAAATAAAAGGTGTTCAGAAATTCTTTTTTTATTTACTTTGATACAAAATGAAAAAACATTATATTACTTATATAATTATGAATATTGACTAAATTGTACTGTCATTATATTACTCTCATATTAAAAACATATATTACTCTCATAATTATGAATATTGACTAACTCCAAAATCTGTTGTACAGAAGAAAATTCATCGATTTTTCAAATGGTATTAGAAAATAAGTGCTGTTGCAAATATTGACTAGAAAATGTAAGTATAAGAGTATTAAATTATAGCATAAGGAATCAATCGATGATGATAAGGTTAAATTCGAAATAGAAGATACTAACACACTTATAAAATGTTATAATTTAAACTGACTACAATGATGTATTTTAAAACTCTTACAGAGTATCTGTCACACAGCTTAATGAATATATTAAATTTATGATCTATTTTTTAAAAGTTATATTTACCTCAGTATATACTAATCAATACAACAAAAGATATATTTTGATTTGATGTGCATAAAAATTTAGATAGTGATACCTGTACCAACTTAGTTTAAATGAAACTTTAACCTACATTGTTTACAAAGTACTATTTTAATTCCTTGACCATTTTTTTATTAGATCTTGATTAAAGAAACAATTTCAATTAAAGATTTTACTTTCAAATAATGCTGCTAACCTGATAACTTTACAATTGACTTATAATTACTATTTTACTTGTAGCCTATTTTGTCAAGTATTATTATGCAATATTTTTACAGGTGCTGTATTTTTGCTTCCGACTTGTTGGTAGTACTCGAAATAGTTATTATTATTATATTTCGAGTAGACCCTATATTGCCTTTCTTGAAACAGGGTCTTGACAGTGCATGAAATTAGTCAGAACGTTTTACGTACCATCCTATTCTGTCCTCTTCAAAAGCAAATTTATTTGTCTTTTTTTTTGGGGGGGGGAACGTTTTGAGCATGTACAAATATACTCGTATTTTAAAAATAACAGTTTTCTTTTTAATTATTTTACCTTTTGGACGTTGCTTAATTTATAAGAAAAATAGTTTTCTTTCACATTTTATTATGAACATTCATAATTTGCTGTAAGTATTAAACAACTTTAATAAAAATATAACAGACGAACCTTATTTACGGGTCCAAAAGACTATTTACTCTCCGTAGCTACACCCACGTGTGTGTCTATCTGTTCGACTCAAACAACATAGACACAAGAACAACTAAAGATAAGCAAAAATCTCTCATTTCAAATGCAAGTATCCAAAGCCCTTAATTATAGAATCACTATAATTTTCAATTATTTTGTATTTTTTTTTAAATAGTAAGCGGCCAAAACAGCTAAATTCTCACTTCATTATAGTTGTACAGTCAGCAGCAAAAGTATCTCTCCACCCTCTGACTGTTATAACTCCATTAAAGTCGGGTCCAGAACTTTTCCTGATATCATAAACGCCTGGACAAATACAACCCAATTTACACCTAACATTTCAAACAGTAGACGACAGTTGGTAAACTCGTGGAACACAGAAACAGGCTTTTGCTCTGCAATTGAAGCAAGAAAAAAAATCTCCACTTTTTTTTATTGTTTGGAGCGTGTTGTCCAATAACTGCCATATATCAATGAAGCTATAATTCACCGTGTGCATAATGTATTATTCTATTACATTCTGTACCTGAGAAAAATACTGATCATACATGAAGTCGGAAGTGGTTAAAATTAACTAAAAATATTAAATCTGGAACGATTCATGGAAATAAATTTGTAAACCTTTGCCGCCATTCATGGTCCTACTTCAATTCCCCGTCGTTCTCATATCTCTTTCCTTCTCAACAGGAAATGTTGCATCCATATTACAGAATGTGGGTTGAAATTGATATTAAAGCGCGTTAAAAATTTTGGACCTGCGGGGATTCGAACCCGGTTTGCCTTCTGCGGTAACCACTTGCTTATACAAACCATTTAATTCTTATTGCACAAGAACTGATAACTAGTTAAAAACCTTTAACGTAAGAATAGTCCAGATACTAAGGCCTATATGAAGAGACGATCATTAATTGAGTTATTCATCATTTCCGTTTTCAACTCAGAAATAAGTCAAATAGACCTTTTACAATGAGGAAACTATCTTGAAACGTTTCTCAAGTTGAGGCTGAGGTTAGGGAAGAAAATATGGCAGACGTTATTTTGTAATTATTTAAATTGTATCAAGAGTCCTAGTTAGATTTCGAGATAGTAAGAGTAAAATATACTTAGCCAAAGTATTATCTCCGTAACTATCGTAGGAAATTACCAAGCGGCAAATCCGAGTTCGAGTCCTCTCTTTGAAGGTTTTTTTCGTGTATCAATTTTAGAGCAAAAACCTGTTTCATTGCTTCATAGGCTTACCAATTATTATCTGCTGGTTGAAATGTCACGTGTAATTTTCGTTGCATTTGTCCAGCTGTTTATGATAACAGGAAAAGTACTGGACTTGACCTAATGATCTAATGAACGGAATCTTTAAATTTTACGTACGCTGGCTAGGCTAAAGGAGACGGTGATGATGAGAAATGAAGGAGATGGTGGAATGAAGAAAGTGGAAGGAAACGGGGAAACCCCGAGAATACCCATGCACACGGTGTTTGTCCACCACAATGCTCACTTGGCGCAAACTAGGATCAAACCAACGACCCCATGCACCAGAGATGAACGCTCTATCACTCAACCCCGCGGCTCCTTGACCTAATGTATTTATAGCAATCAGGAGTATGGAGTTACTTTTGCTGCTGACTGTACAAAACAAGAGTTGATCCTTCACTGCTAATCTAGTGGCTAACGCACACGTCTTTTATGCACAGGATCCAGATTCAGAAGAAGCATGCAATTTGTTCGCATTGTGGTAGCTCGGATTCCACTTTAAACTGTAGATCCGTGTCTCATATAGCCCCGGCAGGCCGGTAGCCCAGCTAAAGTTAGGGGGAGCCGATCCAACCATATTATAGTTCATTTGCAAGCCTACCGTGAAAGGTTTAGGGGAGGCCAGCAAAAATTTAGGGGGGGGCGGTCCCCCCTACCCTAGCCCCCCCCCTGGATACGGGCCTGAGCCCCGGTACTGAAAAGAACTCGAACCTTCAAATTAACAATGCATCTAACGAGACAAGAGTTGACTTGAGGCTGTATTGTCCAGAAAAGATGTCACGAAAGTTATATTTTATCTCGAAAAATGTATTTGATTCTATTGAAAGATCTTTAGAAATTGGTATATGAGTACTTAAATTCAAATTAAATCTGATAATGACAGATGGTTCATGTGAAACTAAAGGACAATTAACTTCTTACAGCAAGGAAAGCTATACTATTTTATAATAAGTAATCAACAATACTTTATTGCTGTACAGGCAGCATAGAAATTAGAATGTATCGCCGATTTTAAACGATACAGTACATTAAAGTCCGCGTCACTGGTGAAGTTGCTAACGAATTGACACCATTAGTTACTCCGTCCAGATAATCGCTCTAGGTATCTCTTCCAAAACTACAGAATTCAAAAACAGTTATTCTAGAATCGCAAAACCTACGTAGTTGAGCTACAAGTCATATTTGCATCGTTTCCATGGATATCGCGTTCTCACGTCTTATTCTTCAAGTCAGTACAACGTCTGTAACGAATCGTATCATAAGCAAGAAAGAAGTCGAGTCATTGTTGGGAACTCAGTTAGCGTTTAGAATCAGTAGTCTTAATACTTATGAATGCTTAACATAAAAGTGGTTAATTTTATGTAAGATAATGAAAATTCGATAACAAAAATGTCTGAAATGAAAATGAAATGTAATCTTTAGTTTTACGTCCCACGTTTATGCCGGTTAGGATAAAGGAGGCGGTGATGATAAGAAATGAATGAAATGGTGGAATGAAGAAGTGGAAGGAAACGGGAGAACCCCGAGAAAACCCACGAGCACGGTGTTTGTCCACCACAAATTCACACTGCGCGAGATGGGATCGAACCAGGGACCCCAAGCACCGGAGGTGAACGCTCAATTAACATAAAGAGCATCAAGTGTTTTCAAATTCGTAACATTTCACAATATTGAAACTAAATAAAAAAAATATCTTTTCAAAACTTTAAAAAAAAAAAGTGTGACTCGCCGCGCCAATCGGGCCAGAGGGAGACCGCCTCTGGTTTTACTCCAACCTATCAACAGCTGACGAGGGATTTAAATCATATTTTTGTGTGTGTGTGTGAAAGCGAGAGCGTTGACACATTTAGTTAAGAAACCTCTTAGGTAGAGGTAAGTGAATGATGATGATGAAAGAATTTGTGGAATGATAATGTACGCCGAGAAAGCACAACGACACTATGTTGTGACTTTAAAAAAAAAAAAAAGAGAGAGAGGCAGTTCTCAATTCGATCCATTTATACACGTGTTTTAGTTATTTTCACGCATAATTTCGTTATAGCCGCACTGATTTTATTCATTCTCTTTGGTTTGAAAGAGTTTGCTTCCCAGTTGGTTATATATAAATTTCATTGTAATAGTCTTCGGAACATTACCACATATACAGTGAAGTCGGTTTCTTTCTCTCTTTTTCTTTTTTTTTTTTTTAAACACTAAATGACATTCAAATCTCGATTTCAATAATTCTTTCTCCCTAATGTTGATGTTATTATTGTGTTTATTTTCAGTGTAAACAGCTCTTAAGTAAAAATACAGTGCTTTGTAAATTACACTGTTCAACAACGAAAATGTAAATTGAACAAAATCAGCTAGAATAATTCTTATTGATTTTGTGGTGCTGATCACGAATTTGAAAGTTATTTTCGAATATTAGCTCTACTTTTCGTTTTACAGGCATGTCTAATAATAACGCTTTAAAAATAAATATATTCGCTTCGTTTGGGGTAAAATGTTACACTGATCCGGCAACACTGGAGAAACTATATGGACGCTTGGTTTCATTGTGTTCCTTATCTCAGTAGTGTTCTGCTATTGTTTGAAAAGACAGGTTTAGTGCAGTTATCAGCGTTTTGGGTGTGACGTTTGTGTAGTGCAGGACAAAAATACAACTACAAGTACGCAAAAATACTGGTATTTCGAATGCATATTTTTAAATAGTTGTCGGAACTATTTCAAGTGACATTTTGAGGATTTCAATAAACAAAAATGCCGCAAAATTGTGTAAACAGTGCGGATAGCTTCTGCTACGTGTGTGGGGAAGTGACATTTTCCTCACAAAAGCAGACTATAACACCACTAATAAGAAAAGCCTATCAATATTACTTTGGTTGTAAAATTGGAGACCAAGATAAATCTTGGGCACCCCATATTGTGTGTAACACTTGTGCCAGCAATCTAAGAAATTGGATTAATGGGAAGGGGCGCTCAATGCCTTTTGCAGTGCCCATGATTTGGAGGGAGCCAAGCGACCACACCAGAGACTGTTATTTTTGTATGGTTCCTTCCGTCAAGAAGGGAATTTCCACGAAGAAGAAGCGGGCCTTGATCTATCCTAACATTCCTTCTGCAATGCGCCCTGTTCCACATGGAGAAGGACTACCTGTTCCTGACCCACCTTAAGAATACGATCTTTTTTCTGATTATGATCAAGAAGTTGAAGCTCCTGAATCAAGTACTTCGAAGGACCCTACGTTTGTTGTAGAAGAACCTCCATGTGAACCACATAGACTTACTCAAGAGGAACTAAGTGATCTAATCAGAGACTTGGACCTCTCGAAAAGCAAAGCCGAAATTTTAGCGTCACGCTTAAAGCAATGGAATTTATTGCAGGAAAAAGTAAATATTTCAGTGTATCGGAATAGGGAGAAGATGTTCACTTCATTTTTTACTATGGAAGACACACTTGTGGCGTGTACAGATGTAAATGGTCTCATGAGGGCACTTAAAATTAATTACGAACCTACGGAGTGGAGGCTCTTTATAGATTCGTCCAAGGTGAGTATAAAGGAAGTGCTTTTACATATTGGAAATGAACTTCCTTCAATTCCTGTAGGTTACGCAGTTCATTTGAAGGAATCCTATGAAAACTTGAAACGTTTACTTCAAGCCATTAAATATTACGATTTTCAGTGGCTCATTTGTGGTGGCCTTAAAGTAATAGCACTGTTGCTAGGTATGCAGTTGGGGTATACAAAGTATTGTTGCTTTATATGTGAATGGGACAGTAGAGATCGTGGATCTCATTACCGCAAAAGTGATTGGAGTACCAGAGAAACTCTTCAGCCGGGAGTGAAAAATGTGCAGCATGAACCACTGGTAGATCGTAACCGAATTTTGCTTCCCCCTCTACATATTAAATTAGGCCTTATGAAAAGTTTTGTTAAGAGCATGAACCAAGAGGATGAGGCCTCTAAGTACGTAAGAGGACAATTCCCTCGATTAAGTGATGCCAAAGTTAAAGAGGGTGTTTTCATAGGGCCACAGATTAGGCAACTATTCAAAGATCACAAGTTCGACGAAATTCTCCAAGGTGAGGAGAAAGCTGCGTGGGAAAGCTTGAAGAGTGTTTGTTCACAGTTCTTGGGAAGACACCGAACAACAAATTACAAACTACTGGTAGCAAAGTTGTTATTGTGCTACAAAAATTCACATCTAGACTTCTTTCCCGAAGATTGTGGAGCAGTAAGTGATGAACATGGTGAGTGAGTTTCCATCAAGATATTGCAGCCATGGAGAAGAGATATGAGGGAAAGTGGAGTTCTAACATATTGGCCGACTACTGTTGGACTATTGCAAGGGATGCTCCAGATGTAACCTACAAAAGGCAAGTCAAGCGAAGACGCTCAAAATAAAATAAACATAATCCTGCAAGGAATCACTTGAAACTTTTGTCTACATTGCAGTGTAGTTCTTGCACAAAAAGGTATTTGCACATATTTTTCATGTTTTGATGTTAATACTGATTTTTATTACGGAATTGTTAATGTTTAACTTGACCACAGTTACTTTATTTTCTGTATCGCTGTGAAACTGGTATTTGCGCAATTTTGAAAAAGGAAGTACAAGGGTATAGAAAGCTATAGGTTAGGGTACTTCTCAACTCCCCAGCTTATCACATCACAGTGAAATAGATAAAAAAAAAAGTTAAATGTAGGTTTTTACAAGGATTTTGCTTAAATGTTCTATAAATATTAATACATTTGTATATATACAGCTACTGTACTGTACAAGGGCGTTTTCTTCACAACCTGAGCTAAGAAAATTCTTCTATTATCATTTCCTTTCATATTATGCTTAAATGAATGTAAAAATCGCAATTTCAAAGAATTTACATACTTTCGATCAAAATTTGTTGAACAGTGTTATTAATATAGATCTACATCATTATAAGTACAATATGCTAGAAAAATAAATAATACAGTATTAGTACATATTAAAAAGTGCAATTAACTATGCAAGTTAAAGCCCTTGTTAGATGATTAAAATATTATAATTCTCTAAATTCAAGTTAATTTTTTAAAAAGTAATCCAATTCAAATCAGCCAGTTTGTTAATACATCACTTTCAGTCATCTAACTGAAATGTCATTTAAAAGAACGGGAATCTTTTTTCTTTTTAAAATTAATATTTCCACATTCAGCAGTCAAAAAATAATGTATTTCACTTAGTTATCATTTTTGTAACGTAGGCTAAATATAGAATAGTTATAATATTCTGATGAAAAATATTAACACTAAAACCAAAGATTGGCAAATAATTCATTCTAATAAAGTGAAAGTAATGCGTTTAATCTACCTTTCTGTTAGTGGTTATTGATTTTTGTTTTAACTATGTTCAATTTATACGATTTTTGAACTCTTTTAAGCACTTCACATTTCAAATTTAATTATGCTAACGCCGATAGATTTGTTTGTTTGGTTGGATTGGAGTTTAGCGTTCTTTTCAGAACCGTTCGGAGCTATATGAGATATAGCTCAACGTGAAACTCCAACTACTGTAATGCCTTCAAATTTAAAGACTTCCGAACGGGAATCGAACCTGAGATCCTATGTATCAAAGTCGCACGTGCTAGCCCATTATACAAGAGGGGAAGGCTAACGTCGATAGCTTCCTTGCATTATAATTCAATCCTCTTTCACCTACTTTTAAAATAATATTTGCTACAATATTTAGACCTATTGTCTAACATCATTTGAATAGACGGTAAATAATAACAAGGAGAACACAGTCGATGAACCACATTCAGAGGATCCGGCCTGCAAACCTGTGGAATAGATAAAAGCTCTTGTGTTGAGCCGAGTCTGTCCCTCACCGATATTTATTCCTTAGACCAGTAATCGCCAAACCGTCGATCGCGAGCTACTAGTAGGTCGGGGGGACATTCTCGGTAAATCGCTTTAACGCTGCGGTTGACTAACCTTGATCAGTGTTGCCAATTTGGGGTAAAAGTCACTAAATTTAGGAAATTCAATTTCCAGAAAAAAAAATGCTTGATGACAAAAGAAAAAGAGTTCCATCCTTCTCATTAAAGTTAACAAGTCTGATATAAAAAAAAACTGTTATTCCATTTGTGATTTATTACTAACTACACTTGAAATTATTTCTTATATACAATTCAATTTCAGTTTCTTTTTGTTATATACAGTTTAATTAAAATTGATTTCATATTTACTAGAAATGTAAGTTTATAGGCAATAAACAAAGGTAAAATTTAGTTAGTTTTTTTTAAAAAAAGTTGGTAGTTCTTTTTGGTTTTTAGCTCACAGGAGGACTGAAAAACGATACGGTAGCTCAAAAGCTTCCTAAGTTTGGCGACCACTGCCGAATTTGATGGGTATATATTTGCCCACCAAATTTGGTTCAGACCCGGCCAGTAGTTACCAAGAAATAAAGAAATACAAACACAAAAATAACGTGGATCGTAACTACAAAGTTCTCGTACACTTTCCAGAAATTATTATTCGGCTGCTAATAATAACCATATGAACAAGAACCAATTTTCACGGTGTTTTGTTAGCCACAGTTGTGTATAGTGTTCTACTCTCTTGCCGACTGTGTAAATGAAAAACACTTTATAAACATATCTGGCCGTTTTGTGTTAATTGTGTTCAAACAGGTGCATTAGACTTCATATATATATATATATATATATATATATATATATATATGTATAAAACAAGTAATAGGTTTCTATGTGGACAGAGGGGGGAGCAATTTACAGGAGAGCTAATTGAAGCAAAAAAAATAACTGCATGCTTTGTCCTTCATATATATTGTTTGAATAACTAACCATCTGAATTGAAAAAAAGAGGGGGAAGAAGATAGAAGCAAGCAAAAAACAACAAAAGAAAAAAATGAACAACATACAATTCATACGGGTTAATGGCATTTACTTGTCATTCTGCCACTGAATCAACACGGAAAGTTAGAAGGCTAAAAACAATAATGAATGAATAAAAAAATAAAGAAAAAGTTAACCATTATTAGCAACTTATGTTCCTAAAACTTTAAATTGAGATATAATTACCACAAACAAGTAAACTGATACAATCTGTGTCTCTCTCTTTCTGTGTGTAGTCAAAACACATAAAATGTTTCAGACTCGTTAGTTCACAAAATAATTAACAAAAAAATTGCTTTGAGAGCTATCGAAATGAAACATGCAGATGCATCAATGTACCCTTCACAGTTTTAAAATGTATGAAATGATATGTGTGGTCATGTCGTTTTGATAGTAAGCTACTCAATTTATATATTTAAGGAACATGTTTTCATAATTCTGCTGAGCGTCAAAAATAAATAAATAAATTGTATATTGTGGCTTTGCTTCATAAACTTTTAACCTATTATTCCGTAGGTACCTGTAATATATATGTAGAAAGTCATATTGCAAAACTAAGATGCACAACACGTTGTTTGGATCACTCTTTATTAAATAATAACTTGTAGAAGTCATTCTATAATTACACGGTCCCTTTGACTTATTGTTTATGTGAGTGTACTCACAATTCAACAACCCATAAATATAAACATTCAAATATAAGTGAACAACACATCGAAACATAGCCTAAGTGATCTCAGCAATAGCTGTATACTACACAAAACTTCATCCGAATATCTCTCCAAAAACACAAATTGTAACCTGTATATTATGAGGCTACAGTTCTTCCTTAGCACGCTAGTCTTAAGAGTCTTCATCCCGGCGAAATTAAAATACCACTAATTTTACAGTAATTATGTGATATCTTCAAATAGATAAAAGATAATCGAAATATGAAACAAGAGCGCCCTAGATAATATTATTTTACATGAGAAACCGTTATCACGACTCACTTATCTGCTTTCGATTTCGAGCCATTTTGAAAATCGGCATTTATTTTCGCGCTTCTCAACAACTGAAAACGGAAAGCCCCTAGGTGACTTGTGATAACGGTACCTCACGCAAAATAATATTGTCTAGGGCGCTCTTGTTCCATATTTCAATTATCTTTTATCTATTTGAAGATATCACATAATTACTGTAAAATTAGCGGTATTTTAATTTCGCCGGGATGAAGACTCAACCCAAACTTACGCGTTTTACAATTTCCAACAAATTTTATTATAGACATCTCAACATAAGAGGAAAGTAAACCTTTGGCTAAATATTGAGAAGTCGAAAATTAAGTATTAAACAGTATATATGTAGGCAATATACTAAACAGGAAATGAAAATACTAATATTTAAAATTAGATTTAGTTAGTATTTCTAGTATGATTTTGCTATTGGTTAATCATGGAATAAATTTCACAATCCTGAGTTCGAATCCTTTTGTGTTATCTTTGAAGCGGTATGGTTCGGATTCGATTCAAGGTGAAATCGATGGATTTTTTGTGTTTACTCCGTATTGTAAGGCAATTGCGAAGCTATTGGAATTAAAAGCAGAAATGTATCCAGCAAGTTGTTCTATTGTGGAGAGACATGATTTTTTCACGTGTACCGGGCTTTTTACTTAACGAATACAAACCAAAAGTCTTCTTTCAGATTATAAAAGCGTTAATAACTTACCATATACATATATTATTATTATTATTATTATTATTATTATTATTATTATTATTATTATTATTATTATTATTATTATTATTATTATTATTATTATTATTATTATTATTAAATTTCCAGTTTTTTTTAAACATGGCCACAACAGTGTAACATCACAGGTTATAGAAAATGTACAAATAAGATCAAACTCAGACATTGTTATACAATGGTAAGTAATTTGATTTGCTATTATCTGTATCCAGTTAGACTAGGCAAATAAGCGTACAAAGTGGATGATTATCTTTTTGTTTTAATTATTTTAATACGCTGACGTAATATATAGGTCTATATTAAATATTTGTCTCTCTCAGTTTCTTCCGCAAACATTCTTTATATGCTGTAAGTAATATCTAAATAACTTTAATAAACATGTAACAGATTAACCTAATTTGGAGGGGCATCTCTTTTCCCCCTTGGTTACACCCATGATTAAGAAGTATAGAACTCTGGTCTAAAAACAGAAAATAAAAGCCATGGAAGTATATGCGCGATCAACAAAGTAAAGAAAGACATATAGTACTCTGTAACTTTGGGAGGGGGCCAATTTAGATATGTTCGGTTGCAGACCATGTTCTAAGAAGGCATATATGAAGATTTTAAGACGAATTCAAATCATGCCAAATATTATATATTCATTTAAAAAAATACATATACTATAACAATAAAAAATACGTATCTGTAAAAATACATGGGGGCTCATATGACAACTGGGGGCCCGGGCCCCGGCATCCCCAGCCTCGGCGACCTTGGGCAGTAGTGTTCTTGAATTGTGAAGTTAGAAGATTAAAAAATAAATAAATAAATAAATAGAATCATCATATCTTTATACTACACAAAGTCAGGGAGATTATTAATTGAAGCCATAATTAGATAGCTTGCTTTTGTCTAAGTGGTATTAACCTTAATTCTAATTCTCAGTCTAATTTTGCTTCAGCTACTTTTCAGAATCATGCTAGGTAGTCCAAAATATTCGAATGTTATTCTACGTACGTAGGAACGTACATCTGTTACTTTAGAACAGTGGTTCTCAACCTAATTCCTATCACGACCCCCATTTTATCACATCCTCTTGCCAGCGACCCCATTATAATTTCTGCTTTGTAATAAAAGCTTCTGTGAGATTTTTAATATTCCTATTGCAGAGACCTCACGATATCCATAATAATAGAATCCATTTCTTGTATATAGTGGATACAGTAACTTCCCTAAAAGTGAGTGGATTAAAACCAAATTTGGTCAGTTCGTTCATATTACAAATATCGAATCAGATTTGTCATACTGTTTCAAAATGGAGGCTGTTTGAAAATGTTAAGACTTCATGACTCCCTTAATTTTGGGCCATATGATAAAAAAAATAAAGTGAATTCTAATTTTTTTTTCAATGACTTGATAATGTGTGTCACGAAGATTAAACCAGACATTGCCGCACTAGTGAAATCACGCCATGCTCAATTATCGCAGTAGCTTTCAATTTCAATTTTATTTCAATATGCAGATTTTGTTGCATTTGTATTTTTCTGGTATTTCAATATGCTGTTCTCATTAGTTTCATATCGTACCTCTTTCATTTAAATTGAGTTTTAAACAACTCTGCACCTGTTGAAAATGTTTAGTAGATCTATTTTTGTTCTTAACAGTACAGGGTGGCCTAAAAGTAAGTATACAGTCTCTCGTTATATTTTATATAATTTTTTATTGTTATCAAAGAGGTATAGACCTAGTTTCTTTATTATTTGTTTTTAACATCTCTTTACTTATAACTTAAGCCCGAAACAGTCGAAGCAAATAAATCTATAAACTAGATTGTTATACTTGATCAATGCAGGGGTGTAGGCTTATACCTACTTTTGGGCCAATAAAAATTAAAATATGCCTATCAGAACAAAATTCAAAATAATATTTAAAAATATTTTCCGGTATTAGATTCTAATTATATTTATCTCTTCCGCTTATCTTCACGAGCCCCATGAAACCCTCTCGAGACCCCAGGTTGAGAAACCCTGCTTTAGAGTTAAGTCTTGACCCAAAGTGAAATTTTGAATTCTACTTTTTTTCTGTAATAGACAGCTAGAGCAATAGTTTCAACCATGTTCGTTAATGTAGTCAATATGTTAGTCTTAAGAGGTAACGGTGACTTTAAAGGTGGCTGTCCATATCCCATACATGGAAATATGTGATTAGGTTAGAATTTTTGTGACGTTAAAAGATTAAATATCTTTTAAGATTAAAGTTTTTTTTTTTTAAATTTCAACAGATTTTTTTGTTAAACCACAAAAATGTTGGAGGTTAAAACTCCACATAGGCTACTTAAGGTATGAGAAAGTATATAAAACCTAGGATATTGTTGTTTAAACAGATGCCAAACGGATTACTTCTCAGAAGTTGAAATTTTATTTTTGCTTAAACTTGAAAAAAAATGTTCGTGAGGTTACAACCTCACTACTTCTTGGAGTATGAGAGGGGATATATATATATATATATATATATATATATATATATATATATATATATATATATATATATATATATATATATATATATATATATATATAAAGCCTAGAGTATTAATGCTGTTTAACATCAGTTTAACTTCAAATATGCTGATCTTTGGTTTAATCTGAAAAAAAAAAAAAAAAAAACATTGGTGAGGTTAAAAATCTCACATCCTACTTGGGATATGAGAGGTTAAAGAGTACCGACTGCTTCTACTACCAATATAATTCATTCATAATAAGTTCTGCGTCACCTTCTTTACTCTCTTTACTAAAGTTTATTTAGTTTAAATAACATTTAGAATTATAGAGGAAATGAAGTGATTATTTATAACTTAACTGTTTTATTAACTAAGTGTTTCTAACTAGTTTCTTTTTGTGTAAACGAGGTAAGATCTGCAGGAAACTTAAATAAGATCAAAACAGGAAATTAATATACTTATTATTATTGTTTTAAACTTTATGGTCACCATTAACGGTGTTAAAAATGCTTTACCTGCGTTCTTTTTTTTTTTTTCATGGGTTTATGCGAGGAACTTTCTTTGTTCTCTCTCTGAAATGAACCGGAATTTTAATGAATATGATTTAATAAATTTATTGTTCAAGTCTACTTAAATGGTTCCTGTTTTCTCAAAATGAATTTTCCTTATTTATATTATTTATATTTCCTACTATTACTTAAATTAAATTTGATTATCAAGAATTAAAATTATACAGGATGGTAAGAAACTATTTGAAGAAACTTCGGGAGCTGATTCCCGACACTGAAACCAGCAAAAACGTACTCTGGAACTTTGGTAAATGAGGGGTAGTTTCGGCGAAACCATGAGAAAATGAACTTCAGAGGGCTGTAATTCAAAAACAGCGCAACGTAGATACTGCGGTATAGAACATGACACTCGAAGTCATACCTGCTCGATTCAAAAATGTATATTTCAAACCTCCTCAAGATGTGTGCGAGAGATTCTCCAAAGGAACGTTGGAATTCGTTATAACTGGCAAAGTAATTCCTAGGTCCCTTTGGAGAATCCCTCGCACACATCTTCAGGGGATTTGAAATACATTTTTGAATCGAACAGGTATGTCTTCGAGTGTCATGTTCTAAATAGGGATGGCCACAAAGTTCCGGTTCCGGGCGGAACCGGTTCCACGTGGAACCGGTTCTCGAAGATCCGGTTTTCAGAACCGGTTCTGGAACCGGTTCCGGGCCTATATCTGAAAACCTGGTTAAAGAACCGGATCTTAGGAACCGGTTCCAGACCTGGATTCGAAAACCCGGTTCCAGAACCGGATCTTAAGAACCGGTTCCAGATCTGGAGCTGAAAACCCGGTTCCAGAACCGGATCTTAGGAACCGGTTCCAGACCTGGATCCGAAAGCCCTCAAACACCCGTAAAGGAGGCAGAAAGTTCACCTTCAAGAAAACTCAGAGGACCATGCGCTTGTGCCTTCCCCGCCCAGACCCGCTTGTGCTCCCAGAAAAAGAATTTGGTCCACCAGTGGGTGTTTAGCCAAATGAGTTGGCCAGTTTGCCTGTTTAGCCAGAGTTTGCCAGTTACCCAGTTTATTTAGCCAAATGAGACAAGCTGCCGCTGCCTGGGCGCCTGCCTGTCGCTTCCAAAATTTCATCTAGCATACTGTTCACAGCCTACCAGCAGCTCGGGTTTAGCGTAGGGATGGACACAAAGTTTCGGTTCCAGCGGAACCGGTTCTTGGAGATCCGGTTTTCAGAACCGGTTCTGGCCATCCCTAGTTCTAAACCGCAGTATCTACGTTGCGCTATTTTGAATTACAGCCCTCTGAAGTTCATTTTCTCGTGGTTTCGGCACCTTATATCGCCGAAACTATCCCTCACTGACCAAAGTTCCAGAGTACTATTTTGCTGGTTTCAGTGTCGGGAATCAGCTCCCGAAATGTGTTCAAATAGTTTCTTACCACCCTGTAGGGTCTATATTGCAAAATTGCATTCGAAAGTATTATGTTACTTTTCATAAATATTAGACCAACTTTTAGTTTGTTTTAACTTCTTACACACTTTTTACTATAGATCTTACTGCACTTGCTACTATTTTTTTTCCATAAAGTGTATTTTTACTTAGTTCTACTGGTAGGCTTAGAAATATGCGAGAAAAAGACAATATTTATCTGCATTTTCATGTTTTTGTTTCGTGTGTGTTGGACGCAGTACTTTGTGATTATCTCTTTGTCAATATGATTTATTATGATTGATTTCCATCACTTTTTCTTTTTCATAAATTTTAGTTAAAAAAAAAACTTTACCCTTTTATATACATTGCGGAAGAGAACAAAGATTTGTTTACGTGTTTCTTGTTGCCGAAAAGTCTACCAACAGATGAAATACATCCAACACCTTTTAGCACAACATGGGGAAAGTTTTTCACCTTGTTTATTATTATTTTCTCAAAATTTATTCATGTGATTTTGATCATATCTCATAAATAAATATTTCATTAGTAAATTTATAATAATAAAAAAAAATATTCCTTACGAAAAAATTCAGGTAGAATAGTTTACTTTCGAGAGTGAGTTTCTTTTGAGATTACGTTCGCAGAAATGACTTCAGGTGATTTTGTTCAATTTCATAAATAAATATTTAATTAAAATTCGTATAATGTTGCACAAATTAGTTCTATGAGAACATCCCCCAAGGGGTAGTTTAACTTTGGGGTGAGTTTTTGACAGTTTTGTAAAATACGACTCATTCAATTTTCTTGTTATTCAATAAATAAGTATTTAATTAATAACTCTAACATATGGTATTAGTTATTCCTTATAGCCGTCTCCTTTAGCCTAACCGGCATAAGCGTGGGACGTAAAACTTCAAAGATTGTATTTCTTATAGAAAAATTTACTAGTTTACTTTTAGGGACGATTTTTTTCTTTGAGCGAAGTTTGTGAAAACGTCTTATAGACTAATTTTGTTCGTATTTTGCAAAAAAGAAAAAGAAAAAAGAAAAAGAAAAAAAGAAAAAGGAAAAGGAAAAATAAAGTTCCATTGATGACTGCAGCACAATTTCATTTAGCTTATGGAATTGGAGCTAGAAAGTTTAGTAAAGTGGCCTGTACTTTTTATTTCTTTTTCTGTTAAAGTATTTCCACCTTGTTTATATGAAGTAAAGACAACAATCGTTTCAAATTTTACCTATAAAGAAAGTAAAGAAATTGACTGTGTATCAATGGAACTCCGTTACTTTACTTGAAACTCCTGGGAAAATCTAAATCAGGTTGATGGCCAAGTTTCAAACTCGGGGCTTTCCTAATGCTACATATAGCGTATTAAACACAACAGTTAAAATTTTAGATACTCTTCAGTAGTTCACCTTAAAAAATATATTACCTAAAGATATCCAACTACTGCTAAGGAAAATTGCTAAAAATTGGCAATTACGGGATCAGAATTGGTCAAAGACAATAGCTAAATCACATATTTACTAGGTAATCAATGTATGAAAATGTTTAGCTTTTGGCCGTAAAATGAGCAACACTACAACCAGGACTTGAATCAAGTTCAATTGGTGTATGCACAAATCTTGCAACAACAAAAAAAAAAAAAAAAAAAAAAAAAAAACCTTAAAGTATGGACTGTTTCCATGACACTAAGTTGCCTCGCAGCACCAAGCCACTAGTCCCATAGTTTGTAATTGCAGTATTATCCTGCCCTATTTTTCGGATAGGGAGTACTTATACTATAGCCTATTCCGTCTATACTCTAATCCAAACCTTATCTCCAATCTGATATAATAAAAAAAACGGCGAAATGACACTGATAACAAACAGAACATTGCACGCGAAGCAGAGAACTTTCTGCAGAATAGCATTAGGCCTATACATGGGTTAATTAAACATATAAAATTCATTTCTGTACTCTACTAGACAGGCATTCTTTCCGATCTTGAAGACCATAATACTGAGTTAAGTAAAGTACTTACTGTTCAAAAAATGTGTTGGCGACCTTTCTCTCTTTACGCAAAAAGCCCCATGCTCTTATCCATAAGAGGAAGTGAATCAAATAAATCTTAATCCTTGTTTGATGTTCACGATCTTTTATTTCTGGTAGTCCTGTTAAAATTCTATTATTTCATTATTCAAATATTCAAAAAAAAAAAAAATATACAGTCGAATAAAAGTTTGAATTGTTATGCGGATAATGAATAATACGGAATGGTTGTGGCAATATAGCATTTTAGCGTACCAGCAAAGGCGGTAGGCTCAACAGTGGGAAACTGTAGGCTAGCCAACTGCCAACGTTGGCCGTGCGTTGTAACTGCCGAACATTTGACAATCAACTCAACTGCCAGTGAGATCTAAACTATTAGGCTAATGATTGCAAATTGTCGGTTGGTCAGCAGACCCAAAGTACACTTTTTAAAAAAAAAACTACGTTGTGTCAACGGATTTTTCCTTTTGCAATTACTGATTCCCAATCATGCCAACTAGTAGGGCCTACCAACTGTGCTACTAGGGTAAAGAAAGATAGGTGATCAATTTTATAAACAAGATTATAGGCCTACTTGTTTTTTTAAAGTGTTTTTCAATTTTACACCCGCGAATATGCTCCGAGATGAAGTGAAGAAAATGGGAGAACCTCGAGAAAACTCATACAAACAGTGTTTGTCCACTACTAAGGTCACTTGAAAAAAGTTGGAATCGAACTAGGGACCCCACACACCAGAGATAAAAGCTTCACTACTTCTTTTTAAACTCGTTGACTCATATATATATATACTATTTTTCAATTGTTTAGGACTACCGGTCACAATAAGAACATAAATACTGAAAAGCTCAAGGACAGTTAAAATTCTCCAAAGGCTCTCCCACCGACAATAGAACCCGGGACCGCATTCATTAAAGGCACACACGTAACCACTAGACTAGCAGGAGCGACACCACTGAACCACTATGACTCCTCATTTCAGATGTTGTAAGCGCTTAATTGGCAGTAAAAATTCATTAATTCTGTTTCAGGAACGCGAAATTACTTTGCAAACCACTTTTTGCCCCAGGGCATTTTTTTTTTCGAAATTTTGATGAGGTTCTTTATACTAAGTTTAAAAGATTAGTCTTCTAAAGGGAAAAAAATTAAAAAGAGAGAAAATTAAGTAGAGCTTCATGCTTAAGAAGACTTTTTCATTGTTTATTCTGGCTGTGACTTCAATATCTTAGTAGTTAAAGAGCAGAAAATGAAAGACAGAGAGGGAAGATAAAAATTCATTTTAAGTAATTGAGCCAGCTCTTGGAAACGCGTTAAAAACATGGACTTTCGTCAGCGCTTAGGAGGAACTGATATTATGACAGTTTATTTTTTCCCAATGAAAAACCATTATGTGTGTGTGAGAGAGAGAGAGAGAGAGAGAAAAGCGAGGTCTTACGTCTTCTATTTAAGGAGTGGAGAGAAAAGAGGGGGGAATAGTAAGAGTAGGGGAAAGGAGACTAAAAACCCATCAATTCTTCTCCTTCACATCAGATTGCGCTGCTGAGCTACTCCGTCCCTTAAGTTAAGTGCGATTCAATTTGCGATACTTTGTCTTGGAATAACACCAAAGACACCGCAACCAATAACGAATATAGGGCGTACTCTGGGCGGGTCGTGGTTGATCTAGCGCACGGATTGGTTGTCTTAAGCACCGCCCAAACGACTCATTCATATCCGCCGCCGCTCTGATCTCCCTCTGTGTGTTAATGTGTGTGCGTGGTCTCTCTTTCTCTTGCTTAGAAGTTTTTCTGTGTGTGTGTGTGAGTATTGTACTATGCGCGGTGTATCGTGGTGCGGTGCGGTGTTGACCATATGCTGAGTTACTGAAGCAAGCAGGAAGAGTGGCTGTAGTTCGACGCGGAAACTGGTGGTTGTAGAGGTAGTGTCTGTTAGGCTGTGAATAAAGAGGTCACACCGTCGCTGTAACTGGCAAACCATGCATCATCATGTGGTGTTGTGAGCAACATTGAATTTCGTCAAGTAATAACGAAACTAAGAAAGTGTCACGCTCCAATGGTGATGGAGGATCAAGAAGAAATTAACGTGGACTCCGACAGTCGAAGCGGTACTCCAGACTCGGAACCTCCATCAAGAGACCATTCACCTATACAAGACCCTCCTTCAAGAAGTACATCCGATGGAGAATCCTTACCGTTTAGTATCTCACGCTTACTTGGACGTGATTTTGACCGCAATAAAGACGGAGATAGTGCAAGTGCTATCGAAAAAATTAGTGCAAATAGTGCTGTGGACGAACAGAGAAGTGCCAAATCAGGGGGTTCGCCCTCCCCGCCAATGCCACATCTTATCCAGGACCCATATTCACAGCTTTATGCTGTGCCAAGAACGCTAGGCTCTAATGTAGTTGTTCCGTCATTAATCCCAGGGACCTTACCTCCGAATTTGTCACCATATAGTCCCCCACCAGGAGGTATCGGCACTGTTATCCGAGTACCGGCGCACAGGCCTCCGACAGTACCGGCCGTTGGAGCGCCGTTTCCGTGGTTGGCATCCATTGACCCACTCCAAAGGAGTGCGGCCTTCGCTTCGCATCTGGTCAAAGAACGGCTAACAGGTAAGATTTTTCTCTTTTACATATTCCATAATCGCTTGTTTATTGATCATTTTAATAGTTAAAATTTAAGTTGTAAAATTCATTACATTATGGCACCGTAAAAGGCGTATTGTCAACAAAAAACCGTACCAATTAAAGATATTATAATATATTTGTTTAATTAACACTCAAACCAGTGTTGTTTTTAACACAAGATTTCTCGTCACAATTCTGGAATTGGATCAAATGCTACAGTCAAGAAAATATTAGACTGATCGTAATTTTTTTTTTTTTTTTTTAAGAATATTTCCCCATCAAAACAAATCATGAAATAATAGAAGAATTTTTGGCACATAATTTTGTACTATTCTCAATGGGACTATAAACAAATCATTTCGAACACTGCTGTTAATATTTCAGTAATCCCATGCTTTTCTTTGTATATTTGAACAAAATAATTGTTCTAAATAATATAGTTATTTTCAAGTCAACAATTAATTTTAATTCGAATAAATAATAATTAAAAATAATTATTTCAATTATGAACAACTTTTTGAATAATTATTTGGAAAACAACAGGTAATTATTTGCATAAGAAAAGGAAAAGTGTTCAAAATAACAAAGATTTGTATAATTTTAACACATACAGTTATATACTATAAATTATTACAATATAGACATTTCGATGGATTAGTCAAGAACAAACAATTTGTCTGAAACACCGGCTATATTTCCGTTTGTATATTTAGGACTAACTGCAAACCTATTGTGACTTTGCTTTAAAATAATTATGTTATTTATATTATTTGATTTATACTCACTTTTAAGATTAAGAAAGGAAGGGGATAGTGGAGAAGAAGTGTTAAATTTAAGACACATTTAGGAACACTTTTACCTCCCTGAGAAAATAAGAATTAATATTCTCTTAGCAGTGGGGGATCTAGATGGTGTAGCCGAAACCCAGACTGATAGGTGTACCATGAGTCTATTATAAACGTTCAAAAATATATAAATAGTAGCTTAAATTATTTTTGTCACTCAAAAATCACTAGGCCTCCCCGGGTCCAGGCTAGATTCGTCACTATCTCTTAGATTATGTAGAGTCTGCACGTGCCATTTGACACAGTTATACTTTACGCAGTGGTTTCCACCCTTTTGTTTCATTGATGAAACGCTTTTTTTGAACGCCAACGACAATACCACACTGTTGTTTGATTTTTATTAAAATAATATAATATTGTAAGAATATAAGTAAGTTTGCATAAAGAAGTGATTGTAGTACTGAACATTATTATTGCCGCTGGAGACGTTGGCTGGTACACTTTGTCTCAAAATTTATAATAATTGATTATTAAATGCTCCATGATTAGTAAATTCTAAAATTTTGCGGCACACCCTATGGGACTGAGCAACACAGTTTGGGAAGCACTGATCTACTCTGCTGGCAGTAATGTAAATAATTCTTCCTCGAGGGGAAAGAAAAACTACCCAGGACGAAGTATATCATTATGGTCTATTGTAACTTTATCACCTTCTTATGTAAAGTTCACAGGTAATGAAAGTAAAAAGGGAACCAAAGAAAAAGTACCAAAATTTGGGCAATAACTTTTTAATTAATACACTGTAAAATTTTACAATTAGATTAGAGCATATCTGCCAAACGCTAAATTGGCTTAAATTGCTGTTACATTATAAACCGGTTAACACGAGCAATGGAATTCGATATTAAAATAAACAATGTTTGGTCGTTTTATTTTAATATCCATGGTTCTTAATTTTGATATCAACCGTAGTATATATCTCATAGCACTCTGACATGTTTATCAACGGTGTTATGGCAATATACTTGTCACTGATTCAGTATAATTTTTGCTGTCAGAATTCTAGAAACCAAAATATTATAACAGTATTTGTGATATAGGCCTATAATTTATATTCTAATTAATATGTTTAGTATCAGATATGATACTGTATGTTTACATAATTCCAAGGCTTTAAGGATTAGCGTTCTTCATATTAAGAGTTCCGAATGATTTCGTACTCTTTGTACCAGTATATGTGGAAGACAATATCTTTCTTTATAAATTAGCTTTATTACCTGTTATTTGATCAGTTGTTATCCTTAATCCTACCTATTAATCTACCCCTTCATTTCATATCCCTAATTTCCAGATTTCGATGTAATATTTGAATACAGCGGAAAAAAAACTGGCCGCCCTACTCGTGCAGTACTGGGTTAGTTCTCCTACTCCCAATAATGTCACTACGTAAGCAAGCTACAAATGGCTTTCATGGAAGAATGCTTAGATAAGCGTACAGACATAGACACATCCAGGGCCGGATTTAGGGGGGGTGCAAAGGTGCACGTGCACTCTCTCTTTCGTTGTAAATATACACTACCTAAAGTGAGAAGCTAGCAGTGAGTTTTGCAAAATCAATAGTTTGTCAATTTTCTGAAGGTTGAAGGAAAAGAATTCATCGAGAGCAGACATTTAGCATCTCCATAGGAATTCCTCATTCACATCACAGATGCCTTAAGGCATTAAAAAAAAAAAAAAAAAAAAAAAAAACTCAAATTTAATTCAAATGTACTGGTAGTTATTGGTGCACATACACTCCTCAGAGAATCCTGGATCCGGCCCTGGACGCATCAGTCTGTGATTGATTCGAAATCGATTGTTTTTTAAGATAAATATAATGATTGTAAATACACATATAGGCATATATGTACAGTATATTTCTATTAGTGTTACGCACGAGATGAAACGAGAAACAGTAAAGTTTGTAGAAGTCTCGCCTCGTCTCGATTGTCGAAAAGGCTTTTCTCGTCATGTTTCGAAATTCTTTTTTGTCTAGTTTTGTAAATTTATGCCCTCAATTTCTTAATTTCGTCTAGAAATGATCATATCTTCTCCGTGCCACAAGAGGTCCACGAAAGATGTGATATAACATTTCAACCATATTCATTATTGAAGCATTTGTGTAATAACTTGTGTATCTTTAAACATTGATAAATGCTCTTTATTGTGCTCTTACAATCACTTTATCAATTTATAGTTTTCTTATAAACTTACTATGAATTGGTATTGCTTACGAAATTTTAAATTTTTCGTCTCGTTTCAATTCTCGACTTCAAAACGAGTCGTTAAATGTTCTCTCTCTCGTCTCTACTCTTGCTTCGTTTCGAAGACGAAAAATTTCTCGTCTTGAAGGCAACATTAGATGTCATTTTACAAAAATTATAATCCAATACACTGAAGACCAACGCATTAAAAATACATATTTTATGAAAATATAGTTCTAAATACTAATACGGTTTTCTTCACTTAACTTCTAAAGTCAAATTTCAGCTAATTAGGAATGATTGTGTCAAAATTTGTCAACGTATTTTTTTTTTCGAACGTGTTTAACCTTTAACGCTATATGCTAGTGCAGAGCTGTCAGGTGTAGTAAAACATTTTGCATCTGTAAGATTGTATATAAATATTAATAGTAATCATTAAATACACTTGTCACACAATAGAACACCCGGTGCGAATCAGAGAGCGTAGTGCACGCAATTAGCAGATAATACTGGTTTAATCCGTGTTATTGCCGGATTCACAATTTACATACTCTGGATCTTCTAAACAAAAATGTAAGTTTTTTCAACAACTAATTGATTCCTCTTCAGTACGGATTATTAATGCTACTTTTAATTTTACATTGTATTTTCATAATTTCGAAATTCTCTTTAAATATATATAGGCCTATTTCAACACTTTCAAAATGACATGATTTAAAACAGCTAGTGTTTCCTAAAAGTTCTTCATTATATGTTGAGATATGTAACTTGCTTCATTTACTGTCTCAACGTACTGATCAACAATAGAGAACGTCTTGATAATAGTGGCTATTTTAGATTTTTAGTATCTGTACCTTTCAATTAATTAATTGATTGATTTTTAGTTTAGCGTCCCCCTCAGCAGCGAGGCTATATGAGACGTGAACTTATTGATTAACGTGGAATCCGAACCACATGAGGTTCCGCCGGGAATCGAACCCGGGTCTCCCACGCCAATCTGTATCTTTTAAGTATTATTATAAAAAGTTATTGTATAAATTTAATACCAACTTTCGTCTTTTTCGAAGCATTGTAGTCATGAAAATATAGTGTAAGAATAGATAGTCTTCGCTAAGATCAGTCCAATTTTTAATTTTTTTTCTTAGTAACTTTTAAAATCTATGAAGAACATCAAAAATTTATGAAGTGAGCCAGGTAGTATCATATAGTAATGTTTTTACACAAATCAACAATTGTTTTCAAGATCTTCCGTGTCCAATAATTATGACGTTGTAAATTGTGCACCCAAATTTTTAGGTCTAAAAGAAAAGGTTGGGTATAGGTTAACAGTTAATGGGCTACTTACTACATCATTTTGTAGATACTCACAGCTCAATTTCTACATTTTTTTGATACTCTTCATTGTCTTTTCACTATTTTTTTAAATGTGGTGAACTTAGCAGAAAGTGCTAATGAATTAAGTCAATGTCAGCAAATAACCATTAAAAAATTAATTAAATAAATAAATTTGTTCTGATTCCTCCAGTTGAGGATTTTGCTGCGAAAGAAAAACAAATAAATAAACAGAAATATTTAATACATACTTATAAGGAAAGGATTCATTTGATTTGACTTGATTTTTAGTTTAGCGTTCCTTTCAGCAACGAAGCTATACGAGACATGAACCTAAACAGCTTACCGTGGAATCCGAACCCCATGAGCTCCCGCCGGCAATTGAACCCGGGTTGCCACGTCATATAAAGAGAAAAAAACACTCTCTCTTATATTCATTTTTAAAGCTTAGTGATACGCGGTTAATTAGGTTTATAAATTATCAATAATGATATACATTGACCACTTGGCACTTCTATAGCTTTCGTATTGTTTTCTACTAAGTCTTTTCGCCAACCTCATTCACATTTTTCTTTTAATTTTAGTGACCAGCTTAAAGACAATAAATAATATAAAAATAATCTAGAAGTGAGCCAGGTAGTATCTACAGAGTGTTATTAAATATACTAACAAACCTTAAGCTGTTTATAAGGCCTTAATTGTTAGATACCCAAAATTTAGACTGCATGAAATGTCTTGAAGACAATTTCATGTACAAATTTCATGTTCATGTACACTCAGCGATAAAAGTTCTTCCCGTTTCGTAAAA
The DNA here is from genome assembly GCF_964235325.1 of Thermobia domestica. NCBI lineage: Eukaryota > Metazoa > Arthropoda > Insecta > Zygentoma > Lepismatidae > Thermobia > Thermobia domestica. Next base: position 171,234,348 of record NC_137465.1, on the reverse strand, counting down.
TTTATTTTGCGAATAAAGGTGGTTGGGCTAGAACGTACAACGATGGTATGGCTGAAACGTATAGAAAATTACATTCTTTTATTGAAAACTGCACTCAAATTGTCTTTTCATTCTGAAATTATTTACGAAACTAATTTGATCAAAGAATTTTTGTCGTTGACTGTACAAACACTATTATCTGATAGTATCTACCTCTTCTTTCTAATTTTTTTCTTCTTCACTGTCTTTAAGTTAGTAAAATTTTAAAAAGTTGAAATGATGAGAGGTTTGAGACGCTTTTATTGTACTTAAATTTTGTTCCTTTGAAAGACTAGAAAACAACCACGAAAAAAAAAAAAAAGCAGACATTTTTACTAAGTTATAAATTAAGTTTTATACAATTGTCCAGAAATATCCCTTACTGTATGGAAAGAAAATTTACTATTTGTTTAGCAGGTTTTCGTATTTAAACACTTAACAATGATGTTTCACTGATATTATATTTGTACTCATTTTATAATCAACTGTTCGGTTTTCTGCAGAGATGCACCAACACATAATCTGAATTTAAATAAAGCGAGTATTCTTTCTAAGAAAGGAAAAATAAAGTCAAACGTTAATTATTTTTGTTTGGAAGATCACTTTTTGTACAGAATAAAAATATCTAAGTGCTTTTAACCAATTAACATAAATTTCATTTAAAATATTCGCTGAGAAAAACAATAGATATGTTTATTGTAAAAATTATTAACGTGTAACAGTTGCGACAACTATCGACTTTTTGCTTCATCAGACATTATGAATACACAGGTAGTGCCATATTAGTAATAGCTGTGTATTCATAATGTCTGATGAAGCAAAAAGTCGGTAGTTGTCGCAACTGTTACACGTTAATAATTTTTACAATAAACATATCTATTGTTTTTCTCAGCGAATAGTTCAAATCAAATTTAAATCTACAGAAACAAAGCTTGGACAATGGAAAATATTACAATTAACATAATTAAAAATGAATGTTCTCGCTTTAATGGTGAAAAAATTTCATTTCCCAATTTATGATTCAGTGATACAATACGTTCATAATCCAACAAAACAAATAATTTTTTATTTACTTTGAGGATGCATCAACGTAATGTCAAGATGATAATACACTATAATAAGAAGGAAGTAAATTTTAAGCATTTTATTTACTTACTCCCAAAACTATTTTAGCCACGTTCTTAAGTGAATCATCACTGAGAAAGTTCTCGTTAAAACTACTTTGAATATTTGACAAATTGCTTGTCATTAAATCTTCGTTAAATTTCAGTTTAACATTACGTGATAAATATGATTGGTCGTGAGAAATAGAAATCCAATATTAGATTTATTTAACTTGTATTAAATGTACTAATTGTTTAACACCGGACTGTAATTTAACAATGCTTAAATGTCAGCATATTTGTCAGCAACTTTGAGTTAAAATCCCCGGATAAAGGAGACAATAGGAAACGAATTATAAAAGCACAAAGCATAAAGTCCAGTGGGATTGAACCAATGAGAGACAGCATTTATGATCACCAACTTAACACTGCCTTAGACCACTTGATCTTTGCTAGAAAAATGATTTCTAAATATATTTTAAATATATACTTTATAAAAGCTTTGTAAAGGACACCCTATATTAATTTTATTGCATAATATTCCACTACAAAATCTACAGAAATACTTTTCCTATCATGAAGTGTACTCGTACACTATAACTTCACACTATTTTAGCAGTTAACGGGGAAAGTGTATAAAGATGAAACAAACGCCTTTGTTCCTAGAGCTGAATAAAATATTAAGAGAGAGTGTCTTAATATTATTATTATCAGGGCCCGGATTTTGTTGACAAGTCAACTTTTTTCGGTTACGCATAAGACAAGGCAAATTCTAATAAAAACGTTATCCATCAACTCTAGGTTCTAAAAATATATATTTTTAGGGTCAACTTTTGGTCACTTTTTGCCGTTTTGAAGTTTCATGTCATTTTTTTAATATTTTAAGGTAACTTTTAGGTCACTTATGCTCTTTTTATTCTTTTTCTTCTACATAAGGAAATCTTAAAATGAACACTGTTTACGGATGTGAAAAAGACGAAGATAAATAAATCTCTTTTCATGGTTCCTGACCATTGGGGTGGAAAAACTGCATTCTTAACAAGCTAATGAAAACTAAGCTGTAGCTGGTTGACGAAAGGTGGAGGTTGGTAGGTGGCCGAACGGATAGTTTTGGGTTGTTGACCACAAATGATGTGATCATATGAATAACTAAAAATGGATTAGAAGGCGTACAAGGATTTTAAACAGGGTTTTTATCTATTATTCTCATGTAGTCTACACTTGCGAACTTTTATTGTTTAAGAGTGCTTCCTAGTTTCAACTCGGGAGTGAATTGACGCTTTCAGTACGTATAATGCCGTACAATGGACTGATCAACGGACATAAATGATCAATGGACTGCAACTAACTGAAACAAAACTTTTTCAATATGAGTGACAAACGTTAATTAAAATCCAATGGATATTTAAAAAATGTCAATGTTTTACGAAATAAACATTTAAGAAAACGCAAGTTTTAAGGTCAATTTTTGTGAATTTTAGGGGCATTTTACAGGAATTTTAGTGTCATTTTATAGGTCACTTTCTAGAAAATTTTAGATCAACAAGATCCGGGCCCTGATTATTATTATTATTATTATTATTATTATTATTATTATTATTATTATTATTATTATTATTTTGTAAAATGAAAATAAAGTATCTAGTTGACGTCCCACCCTATATACCTTTTAGACTATAGGGGATTGATGAAAGGGAAGATTATAAAGAATTGGTGGAATGAGAATATGGAAGGAAAAAATAATCCTGAGAAAAACTCACAAACACGATGTTGTCCACCACAAACTCACTTGACCTAGAAAGTCGTACCAGAGATCCCTACCTAGCACCCGAGATGAGCACTTTACCACTGAGCCACCTTGCCCTAGCCTTCCACTATTATTTCATATATGTATTTTATTTATTTGTAAACTTAGTAAATAATAATACGACTAAAAGCATGTTACTTGTTACAGTAGAATAAAACGAATACTGAAGACCTTAATCAGTCTTTCCATTATCATACTAGGAAGACGACAGAATACAGTAGACCTGTCGTTAATGAAATAAGAATCCAAAATTATTGTGAAGTCTTAAGCTTGAAGTTTTGTTTAGGTAATATCATATTGTCCAAAGATGACACACATCAATCTGTAGATCACATTACGTTGATCAAAATAGCATGCTTCATTTTGAATTCTCATGTGTAGTTTTCGAGAAAAACAATATTTTGTATCGCTAAAAGCTTATCTCGTTCGTTACCAACTATAATTAAAAGTTTTTTTATTTTTTATTTTGTTGGAACATCATATTGTGTATTTATATACCGGTACTATATATGTAAAAGTAATGCACTGTCAACTTACCAGATTATCCTATCGTCCTTTGTCTCTCGTAACAGAGATATATTTTCTAAAACGCTGAAATACGTACTTGTATAATTTTAATTAACACTTTGGATACAGAATTTTACACCTCTAATTCAGGAGAATCATCATATTGGGCATTTTCTAAAAAATAAATAAATAAAAAATCAGAAATTATAATATTATAGAAATTACCCTCCTTTAAAGAGCGGAATTTTCGAAAATACTTAACATGTTTTCAATTATTTTTAATAAAGTGTTTATATGCTGAGCTTAATCTCTCTAACTTAAGGGATTTGCAAGATACTGTATTCTTGACAGAATAAAAAAGAAAAGAAATTGAACTTTCATTTATCCTTCTTTAGGACAAATTATAAAATAATTTTCTATCCCTTGCTTTGGTAACAAAGAAAGTTTTTTTGTTCACATTTTACATTTCTTCCTATACTATAGTAGAATGGCCTGGGCGATTATGTATCAGTCATTTCTACTACTCTTTTATATAATTAGAGATATAAACCAAATATTTAGATACTGTGTTAAAAAGTTCGAAAACGCGTTAACCAATTAACTGAAGCACTTCTATGAAATAAACTATTACATAGTTAATAAGAAAAAATGCAGTCAAATGTTATTGTTGTAGCTTAGAATTTAGCGTTGCATTCAGCATCGAGGCTATATGACACGTGGACCTACAGCTAACGCGAGATCCGAACCACATGGGTACCCTTAAGGAACCAAATGTTATTATTTGACACTTTCTAGAAGCAGTGACGTAGTGATGACTTATGTTTGAAACGGCGGAATACGGGAGCATCTATGTCTAAGCATAAAGTATACAATTTCTTCCCCCCCTGAAGTTTATAGCTTTATCACTGTTCA